>NC_136518.1:5581402-5986402 GCF_053919585.1 Euprymna scolopes | reverse complement strand
TGAGCTATATCTCCAGATTATTATAAATCTGTTTTCTTTTTTTTTTGTAAGAAATGATTTGCTGAAATTTTATTATCTCCCTTGCCAGTGTAATGTAAAATAGTCCCCGGTAAACATTTTTTTTCTATTCCATAAGAGAAAAGCTACTTTTAAGATTGGATTTTTTCGATTTTCCATACTTATCAGATGAATTTCCACGCAAAACATATTTAGGAACACTGCCAGACATAAATTAGCTTTGTGTGAAATTTGCAAAAGATGGGCTTAGCCGTTTTGGAACCTATGAGGAACTCACACACAAACCCACACAAAGTGATTTTTATATAATAGTAGATATTAGTAATGATATGATTCCCAAATTTTTCCTAGATTCCGATACAATTACCGATTCTATTCTAAATTCCCAATTCTAATACGAGTACCGATTCAGATTCTTTTAAACTTTTTCAATATTCAATTAGAGGTTTATTGCTTGAAGAAAAAAAAAAAATGTGTTCAATTACTGTAAAATCCTGTGTAATGTCTGTATTTATTTTTGTAAAATGTACACTGGGATAGATGGTGGTGGTGGTGATAGGGGGGGGGGTCATATATTACATGAATAAATCTCTTTAAATATTGTTCTCAAATATTTTCCTTGTAATCGATTGAAAGTTACGAGACACAATGATTTATATTTCTTTCAAAACAAAGCTGGTTTGCAAGGTTCGTTCTCAATGTTCTGAATTTTTTCATAATTGAAAATCCTCGATGATTTGTTTACACAATTAGAAGACAGTATAAAAAGAGAACTATTAAAATAATTCCCTAGAAAACCATTCTTAACATGAAAATATCGGGGGGGATTACTCTGTGAATTCTGTAAAAAAATGTTTATCTATATATTAATACGATAGCATGCGTGTTATTTTCTGTGTCACGCTTACATCTGGGTCGTTTGTTATGTACTTCCCGTTCTTGTAATAAATAAATTTTACCAAGAATTCTTCATAAAGTTTGGGTTTCAATTATAGCTAATGGCACTCATTTAATTTTTTTTTTTTTTTTTTTTATAAATAATTTTACTAAGAATTCTTCATAATTTTGGTTACTAGGTAATGGCACTCCAATAATCAATTTTTTAAAAATAATTTTATCAAGAATTCTACATAAGTTGTGGTTTAGATTCAAGCTGATGAACCAAAGTAAAATAGATATTTTTTTTTATATTTTTGAGATCGCAACTTTATAATTTATAATATAAATAAAAAAAATAAAAAATTGATAGAACATTAACTCTATAATATGTACGAAATCTGCAAAAATTAAAATATATTTAAGCATATTTTACAACCTGGCTACGCCGGGCATCCTTGCTAGCTTGGATTACTTTTGCAGTTTAAACAAAAATAGCTACAATAATATCAGAGTGTCTCCATTTACACTGAACATCTACAGAATGCCAACATCAATATATTACATATGAATCAGTCCGCTGTGGAATTTCCACAGGTCTCGCTACCATTTCTTATTCTAATTAAGGTTAATCGGTTTTTAGATTCATTGGTTTGTAAAAAGAAAAACAATGCACTACTACTGCCAATAATAATAATGATAATACTAATAATACTACTAATACTAATAATAATACTACTAATAATAATAATAATAGCAGCAGTAGCAAATGTGTAGATTAAGATCTTTAGTTATCATTAGCCCATCCCAAAAATAAGATTCTACTTTTTTAAGGCGATTATGGTGAAATGTTTTTTGGTAATTACTTTGAAAACTTTGAACGAATTATCACGACTCATTTTCTTTTTTTTCGCCAGTTCACAATTATAATTTTTGTTGTGAAAGAAATAAATTTCTCATCGGAATTCTGCGACCTATGCTAATCCACCAGAAAATAAAAATGTGATTCTTCATTTTTCAAACAATTAGGTATAAACGGCCTGAAAAAAAAAAAAAAAAAAAAAAAAAAAAAAAAAAAAACAGACTGTTTTGCAAATAAAATAAATGGAAAAATGGTCGCTCTTTAGAACCAGACAGCGTTTTAAGGAGTCAATTTTATTTATTTTAAAACCTTGGTCATGTTAATGTTCCTGATCAAAATTTAGTATAAAACATGTCATTGCGAATAGTCACACAAAACACACCTTTTTTCATAGTACTAACCCTAAATCTGGGTGGTAATGCGAAAAATAAAGCTGCCCTAAAAGTTGGAATGGCCTGGTATAAGTGGATTATTTTACACTAAATTTATAGGTGCAACTAAAGTCACTCTAAATTCTACAATTATTTGTATTTTTTTTCAGTGAATTCACAGATAATCGCCTAAAAAAGTAGCATCTCATTGAGAGGGCGATTATAAATGTATATATAATTTTTTTTTATATAATTTGATAAATTTCTAAACATTCATCCTTTTAAGTAGTATATCCCAAGTTTTGACGAACTCATGAGCTTTTCACTTGTGGTAAAAATAAATAAATGCAATATAGGATTACTTGAAAGATGACTACTCCAGGCAATACTAGACCAGGTCACCCAGAAAAATTGATACAAACTTTCAGGAGTGGCTTTACCCTTCTAATTTACCTGTGAACTTTTATTAGGGATAACTTATTGACTTTTATCACCTAGGTGCTAAGTGAACTCTTGATTATTGACTTTGTTTGCCATAATTTACCAATAAAATAATTAAATTGGACCCAGAAATCCTGGTTTCATGTCCCTTTCACATTATAAATATTATTCTGATAAATAAATATATAAATCAGTTTGTTTTTTTATAATTTCCAGAAAAAAGAAAATAAAAGAATCCTTTTAGAATCGAAAATGAGGTTCAAATTTTCTGGATTCATAGTCCCAACACTAGTAGATATATATATATATATATATATATATATATAAAAATAAAAAGATGAATTTGAAAACTGCTTCATCAGGGTAATAAGTCCGGTCCATAGTTTTTTTTTCTTCATTTTGTTATGAAGGAGATAATTCCTCGGAGAAGAAAAGTTGAATGTACGTGCTATCTGGTTATTTCACGTGTGCTTTGCTCCAGCTTTGAGCGGGAAAATTAAAGTAAAGATAGTCACACACTTTTAGAAGACATTTATTTTAAATAAAATTTTGAAGATAAATTTGAAAATTATAAATGTCAGGAAAAAAAAAAAAAAAAAGACTGGACTTATTATAGTTTTAGCAAAATATTGGACTTATTATCCTGATGAGGCTAGTTTTAGCAAAATATTGGACTCAACAAAAAAAAAGTAAATAAAAAATGATTTTATCATTTTCCTAACATTTAAAGTTTTCAAATTTTATGTTTGAGCAATGTGGGTGAAACCCTTTATATCAGACAATTGCTATTCATTTGGACACTGCCAGAGTTCTCCCTTTTTGGAGGGGGCTGGTTTTCCCCAACATAGTGGGGAAACAAATAAAACGACAGAAAGCACGAAGCTTAACTGGCCTTCAGCCAGATTTGTGATTCTTAACTTAATTACCAACTCATTCATTTCGCTATCTGCTACTGTGTAATGATTAGCGAGTTCAATCCCACCTCTCTCTAACATTTTTTTTTTTTTAAATTTTTTTTTTATTTCCTCTTTCATCACCCGGCTAAAACTTAATTACTAACTCTTTTTCACTTTTTCCTCCTTCGGGCGATGGGACCCCCCCCCTTTTTTTTTATTATTATAAACACCTCTAAACACCCGGGCAACGCCGCTCGTATATCTATACTCCTATAAATTTGTTTTTCTTTTCTGCTTTTTTGATATTCATATTAAAAACCCTCTTTTCTATTTATTTAAAAAGAAAATACAATTTTCTTATGTATGGCTTGTGGAATTGCATTCACTAGCAAAAGATCTAGCTAATTTGCATATTCTTTTAAACATTCATTTTAATTCCTTATTAGTTTGTTCGGTTTTCTTATGGGATGATCATCTTTAGTTAACTATTACGTACGGTTATATTAATGCAGATATTCTACATGATTTATACTTGTGTAATATTTGCGTAAAATCTTTACAGTAAACACAAAATTGTTTCCATATATATTTATGTATACGTATATATTTTTGTTTAATCTATCTACATATCTATAAAAGAGAACGTGTCTGTGTGTCTACATTTTCCTACGCAATAACTGTCCATTTTCAGTCTACAGACTCGAAATTTGACATACAGGGTACTGAGATTTGGGAAAATCTTTGTGATCGGTTTTAGGCCAGAAATTTAGCTGTTAAGGGGTCAAAGTTCAACGATTGGACCTTTGAGAACTTACCTAACTCCTCCGACAATTTTGGATCAAAACACTTGAAATTTTAGATATATGTTCCTTGGACATGGATCTAACTTAATAACTTGATTTGAGCCCCAAACAATAAATGTTAAGGGGTCATAATAGGGGTCAAAGTTAAAAAATTGACTGCTTTTTTTTTTTTTGCTCAACATACACCTCCAAGCACCCGGGCAACGCTGGGCATAAATGCTAGTATATATCTATGATTTTCAGAATGTGAGAGATTATATATATATATATTTTTTTTTTTTTTTCTCTCCAAAACCTCTGGTCTTGATGGAGGGGAGACTAAATGTTGCTGCTATGGGTTTTTTTCTTTTCTTTTTGTTATACATAGGCATCACCACTTATCAAGGCCAAGAGGCCACTTGAGGATAAGGGTTAAGAGTGTACAGTAGAAATTAGACAATATAGTAATCGTTAATAATGGAAATTCAGTAAATTTCTTAACTTACATGGAACGATTCATCAAAAACTTGAAGACAATCAGATTGTAGTCAGCTGGAAAGCAGAAGACAATTTCCATAGGCGTGCAGTTCTAAGAAAGAAGCTTTGCGCATGGAATCTACATTTAGGTTTAGGCACAGATAAAGAGTGGGGGAAATTATTGATAGTGTTTTCTGCTAGACGGGTGTTTCTTGTGAAAGTTTGGCGAGGGGGACCATAGATTGGAGCTCAGCAGAGCACTTGCCATGAAAATAACGATAAAGCAGCGACAAACTCGCAAAATCTCTTCTGTGAGAAAGAGGTTGCAGGAAAGAGAAGAGGACATCTCCTACGAGGCTACGAAGTCTATTTTAAACTCTATCAAGGCAGAATAAGTCCTTTCTAGCAGCTCCTGCCCAAATGTGGCAACAGTACTCCATCCTTGGACGTACCTGGCTTTTATATAGATAGAGAATTGCATCAGCAGTGAGATATCTACTGAATCGATAGAAGGATCTCACCATTTTTCCAGCAACAGACTTGATGTACATGTTCCATTTAGGATCAGGAGTAAAGGTCAAGCCCAGAAGTTTGTCAAAACATGAGGCCTCCCCAAGACAAGAGCCATTCATTTCAATTGATACCAGATGGGGATCAGAGCATTGATGATGTAAAGATAGAAGCTTGGTTTTAGATGCATTAAAAGTAACCAGCCACCTCTTTCCCCATTGTACTACTTGTTCAAGATCAGAGGAGAGAGAATCAAAGAGAACTTGGTCGTTTACGATCTTAGATGTGCTACCATAGATAGTAGTGTCTATGAATAATGTAAGGACGTAAATTGGAAGATCATAAATGTAGATCAGGAAGAGAGTTGAGCCCAGGATGAACCCCTGAGGGTCTCCAGCATTAATACTGTGAGCTTCTGATTTTTGCCCATCAACCACTACTCTTATGTACCTATCAGAGATAAATGATTTAATAATTGAGAAGACATTTCCAGCTATATCATAGATGGAGATCTTGTGAAGTAGACCTTTATGCCATACTCTATCAAAGGTTTCAAATCATCTGAATAGCAGCAAGGGGAGACTTGATTCTAAATATTTCTCATATGTTATATCTTCCGTCTTTTGGAAATAGGATACGATTATGAATATCTCCCGTATCAAATAATCCTTATACAATGTAAAATTTACTTCATGTATGAAAACCAAAGAGGGGAGATATAACATATGAGAAATATTTGGAATCAAGTCTCCCCTTGCTGTTATTTCAGATCATTTAAAACGATTGCAGCAAGTTTTAGTCTACCCTCCATCAAGGCCAGAGGTTTTGGGGAAATATCACATATTTTATAATTCATATGCAAAACTAGGAAAACAATGACAATGATTGAAACATTTTATGGCTGTAAAAACGTGCCAAAAATAGGTTCTGGATGATGGACGATCTTAACGTGCGACCTTAAGGGCAAATGACACATAGCCCACTGCACAAGTCCGGTCATTAGCTTTCCAATGAGCCTTCATTTGTTAAATTCTGATCAAAGTCGCTGAGATTATAAAATTGTCAAAAAAGTGGTGTATATATATATATATATATATATATATATATATATACACACACACACACACACACACTGTTAGCCAAATTGACTATTTGGATGCTCATATCTGGTTCCATGAGACAAAACTACATGAAAATTTGCAGGCTTTTTGAAAATTATAATACTCTTCTATGGTCAAAATTTTATGACAATTGATATAAAAAGAAATTTTTTTTAACTTTAAACCAATAAAATATGCCCAAATTTGCGTATATATATAGTGTGTATATAGCTTCAGTTTTACTACTTTGGGATGAATTTTGCTTGGGTTTTTTTTTTTTTTTTCCTCTTTTCCCTGTGGCCTTGCCAGGCCACTTATATATATATATATATATATATATATATTACACACATATATATACACACACACTGACATTCTTAGTACTGGTTTCGTTGAAGTGGAAATCCTCTTTTTCTGGATTAAAAAAAAGAGCAGAATTCTGTTCAAAGCAGAGAATATTAATATTTAATTAATGTGTTCATTTATACTAGCGGGACTTGTGGAAATTCTACAGGGGCCTCATCCGTATGTTGGCATTCTGTAGATGTTCAGCGTAAATGGAGACGCTCTGATATTATTGTAGCTCTTTTGTTAAAACTACAAAAGTATTTAAGCTTGCAGGGATTCCCGATGTAGCCAGGTCGTAAAATAGGCTTAAATATATTATTTTAATTCTTGCAAACTTTGTATATATTATTATAGAGTTAATGTTCTATTGATTTTTATGTTATAAAGTTGTGATTTCAAAAATAAAAAAATCTAACTGGGTGCATCAGCTTAAACCAAAACAAAACTTATGAAGAATTCTTGGTAAAATTATTTATTACAAGAAATCAAAGTCCATAGCAAATAAATCACAGTCACTCGGATGTAAGCGTGACATACAAAATAAATAACACATGCTATCGTACGTTAGTAAAAAACATTTGGTGGCCATTTTGTATGTTAGTGTGTTTCTTGTCTATACGCGATTTAGATGTTTTTCATTTTTTTTTTTTTTTTTTTTTTTTTTTTTTAAATGTCAAAGTGCATAAATGAATTCTGGGCAACACCTGGACAGTACAACCAGTAAATGAATAAAATTGTGATGGCTACAATTTTGTGTAGTTAAATTTCAAAATGCCCCAATACGACAGTTAAGCAATGCACAGCAAATCATCACAGAAGCCGCACATACTTATTTCATCTATGGGTGCACATCTAGAAAAATATGTCGCTACACAAAGGAGAGAAAGCGCCAGAAGAAAAAAAAAAGTGTCTATATATATTTGTTTTCACAAGTGACGGCATGGTCCTTAACAAATTCGTTCACGCAAATTCCAACACCACTGCCAAATCGACACACCACGGACAAATACTGTTGAATCGACACGCCACGATACAATATGAAAATGCAAGAATGTGAGACACGCTATCAAAGTGTATTTCAAAACCCACAAATCAGTTATCGACTTCTTTTCATAGCCGTTGGGTGAAACTAAATCGTCACTTTGATTAGTGGACTTGATTTGTAATCGAAAGGTCCCAGGTTCGCTTTTCACCGCAGGTAGGCCCGACTCATACGCTTGTGCGTTTTTGCGCATGCTCGGCAGAAAATACTTGTTCAAATCACTCACAACCATTTAAAAATATAATAAAAAGTACTGATGGTTAGTTCCAGCGTTTGTCCAGGCAAGTCGTGCCAATGTGCCTGTGTGTCAGAGCACATTGCATCCATGCTGATAGAGGAAGATAGCAAAGTCGGATGTAACATCCACGATATTTGAAAAATGTTAAATAAAAATTTCATAATCCACAGAGCTGCATCGCCTAACACTGCTATCAAACTAAACAGTAAACTAAACATGTGTTTTCTAACTAGAACCCCAACTCTGCATTGCTCGGTAATTAATGAGGATGCCTGTGGAGTGTACTCCCAGCCCTTGACACTATATTAGAATTTTTACGTTTCATCATTTTCTTTTTTTGTTTTTTTTCTTATTTACTTAGGTCATATTATTTTAAATCATCCTCATCTTATCCGACTTATCTTCTATTATACAAATCTCACCTGTCTGTTTAAATGTATATATGTTTGTATATTTCGCAAAAACTTTCAACAGAGGCGACGGATCCTGACAAGATCAATATCATTTTGAAGCTCAATGCCTCAGACGACAAATATTGAAAAATTGGCTAAAAACATTAATTCCTTCAACCTGAATTAATTTCAATGTTCCGAACTTCCGGTCGTGTCATGGAGCATTGGTAAGACATCAGATTTTCTTTCACTTTCTTTTCCGTCTTTGCGTCACAGGTTTGAACCTGCCTGCCTACTACCACTAAAAAAAAAAAAAAAAAAAACCCTCTCTTCACCGAAACTGCCTTCTGTTGTTTTGATTCCCTCCCCACACTACTACCCCTTTTTTTTACCCCCCACCCCACTACTACCCCTTTTCTATTTAATTTTATTCATTTATTTATTTTTCAAACACCTTTCTCCATCCAGGGGTTCCTTACATCACCTACACACACCCGGACAACGGCGAGTGAAAAAAGCGACTCCTCCGTGTACAAAACTGCTCAGTTGAGGGTGAAGGAATTAATGTTTTTGGCCAATTTTTTTTATATTTACCATCCAAGACATCGAGCTTCAATCTGTCACCTGCATTTTTGTGAGACACACACACACACACACACACATTTTGCCCTTATATATATATATATATATATATATATATATATATATATATATAGATTAATTTTATTTCATTGGCGATTAATTTTATTTTCAGATATTTTGACTATAGACTTTTCATCAGTAAAAAAAAAAAAAAAAAAAAAAAAAAAAAAAAAAAAAAAAGCAAAACGTGTGTTGTCTTTGGTTTGTTTGATCAAACTTTTTTATGTCTAGACATTTTGGTAAATTTTTGACTTTTCACTGGCAAATATAAAAAATTCTAAAAAGCTAGAGACTCGGTGGGGGTGCCATGAGATTCTATAAATTAAAACATAAATGATCACCCAATTCCGGACCAGATAATGCTGGAAACATTCTTAATTGATTGTAGTCAAGCCTACACATGGAAGATCCATTAAACCTAACATTAGGTCTCGCTGACAACAGAGATTCCCCGTGATCTTGGTCGATACATTAAATGTTGATTTATCTCATGGAAGAAAGGACTGTTGAGAGAATTTTGTCAGGTTCGAGAATAACAATAAAGCTTATACAGCAACATTAATTAACTATATTAAAAAAAAGAAGGTTACTAACACTACCTAGTCAGAAAATAGTTGAATAATAAATGCATCAAGGTCAGGAAGTGGGTGATCATTCTTTATATCAAATTTGTACGTTGAAAAGTTATGTTTACGCAATAACAATTGGATTATTCAAACTGCTGTTCTCATCTTGGGTGTTATTCTTGCAACAGTTCAATCAACGTAACCTACCGACTTCTTTGAATACATATTGACATTCTGGAATCTGTACAAAACTGAACCCTGCTGCGAGGGAAGTGGGCTCTCTCTCTACCGTGTTAAAAAGACTACTCACACCTGAGAGTATCCTGTATCTCTACAAGGCCATGGTTCGCCCACGCATGGAGTATTGCTGCCGCATCTAGGCTGGTGCATCTGCCATTAGTCTCTCGCTCCTAGACAGGGTTTAAAAAAGAGTTGCCAACCTAATAGGTCTTGAACTATCAACTAAACTCCAATCTCTGTCCCATCGCCGAAACATAGCATTCTTGTGCCTGTTTTACAAGTATTTTAATGGCAAGTGCTCTGACGAACTCCAAGTACCTCTTTCGATGACAATACCCCGGACAGACTCGACAAGCAGCAAAATCCCACCCTTACACTGTAGTGATCTCTATATATTGTTAACTATCACTCGAATAGCTCCCACACCCCTCGGACTGCTGCACTTTGGAATTCCCTTCCGCCCCCCCCCCTCTTCATTGATTGTACTGACATGCAGAAATTCAAGTGTAATGTAAACAGACATCTCGCTGCCAAACTCCCTAAATAGTATCCCTACAAATCTGGTCCCTGTGCCTTGTTTGGGGCGAAATGATGATTTAAAAAATAAATAAATAAATAATAAGATTGTTTCATCAGCCAAGCAGAAATCTCAATTTTTAATTTAATCTTCATATCGTCTACACTGGTGACAGAACAGATTATTAAATAGCACTTTATCCGTTACGGCACAGGTCCATTATATAATCCCATATCTATAATTAATAATTCCTTAGACGCTAAAACAATAACAAAGATTTTTACCCTGTCATGGTTGATAGAATAAAAACAATCTACCCCAAGGAGATTAAGTAAATGGTCCATTTTTAAATTCCATACAGGTTCATAGAGTTTGGTAAATCGCATCTGAAGAAGGCTGGAGGTTACATCGACGGATGATTGAACAGTTCAAATAAGCAATCTTCATAAAAAAAAAAAAAAAAAGAAAAATGTGCAAAACATTTACTTCACTTGCAATTGTATTCTACAGACCCGTGTGGTGTAGCAGATAAAATACTTGGTAAAATGGCTGCCGGAACATGTGTATAATACCCCTGTCAAATAATAGGTATTGTTTGAATTTTTTTTTTTTTTTTTTTTTTCTTTTTTTCACCGTAAACAAGACACTTTGCCACTTGGATGTAAGAGGCTCCTCTTTAAGACCAAAGTTACAGGGACACTAGGGAGTTGAGTAGCGAGATGTCTTAACGTGATATTTGCACTTCTGCATGTCAGTACAGTCAGAAGCAGGGACCCGGGAGCAAATTCCGAAGTCTAGTAGTTCGAGGGAAGAAACTATTAGAGTAGAAGGCTTACTGGCATCTAGAGATCTCTACAGTGAAGAGGTGGGATTTTGCTTCTTGTCAGGTTAGTCGGGGGGGGGGTCTATGCTGAGAAAGTATACAAGTGCTTTTAGTTCATCAGAGGATATTCCATTAAATTTTGTACAGATTTGAGTTAAACAGAAATATACACCTGAAGATGTTCGGGGGTTACATCAGCTGAAATGTGAAAAGGACACTCGAGAAGTCTGAAGAATCCACGTCATACGAATTATCAATACTCATCTAAAAATATCAGAAAGGTAACATTGACATAAGTTTTTATGAATTGTCAAGCACCCAATTTGAAAATGAGGGGGGGAGAAGAGGGAATAAAAAAAAAAAAAAGAAAAAGAAAAAAAAAGAAAAAAGAAATCATAAATAAAAAATAAAGGTTAAGTGATGAATTATAAAATAAAATAAAAATGAAAATAAAAATTTAAAAAAGTTATTTTATTGTCCAGAGTTTCGAATTACACCATGAAAGGATGAGAGGAGAGAAGATGAGAGTAGCAGCATCAATTGACAGCGATGGCATCAGAAAGATGTAACATGCAATTCAGACGAGAAAGAGAAATTCGTTTTTAAGAATTCATCGTCATGATGCACTGTCTTCCGCCGGAATTTCTAGGGACCCGCCCATGCGTCTGTGAAAGGGAGGGTGGGGGAGTAAGAGAGTTGGAAAGCACTAAAAGTTTGTTTTTGTTTTTGTACTGCGGTTGACGGGCGAAAAGGGTGCATCAAGCTAGTCAAGCTGGAGAGAAAGAAGAAAAGAATCCGTTAACAAAACAAAATAAATGAACATTCAAAATAAAAAAATAAAAAAAAATGAAAAAGGTAACAAGGGAGAGGGAGACATACGGCGTGGAGAGCGCATAAGACCAAGGGAGATAGAGGATCGGGCAACGGGAGGGTAATACCACATCCAGGATCGCAGTAGACAGAGGGCTCGAGGACGCATCAAGAACGGAGTGATATAGAGATCGGAGGTCAGCACAGGAAGGTGGAGGGGGACAATGAAGATGAAGGAGGAGCGAGAGAATGGGGAGGGTAAGTGTGCATCTAAGATCAAGGGAGATATAGGGCTGGTAAAGGTGAGAGCATATCCAGAACCGAGAGGGGACAGAAGGGGACAGGGGGAGGGCGTAACCAGGACCGAGGGGAAAAGGGGACGGGGTGGGGGGATCAGGACCGAGGGGGACAGAAGGAGACGGGGGAAGAGCGCAATCAGGACCGAGGGAGAAAGAGGACACCGGGGAGAGCGTAACCAGAACCGACAGAGAAAGAGGATACAGGGAGAGCACAACCAGGAGCAAGGGAGGGAGAGGACGGGTAGCGCACACAGGACCGAGGGAGGAAGAGGACGGGTAGCGCACACAGGACCGAGGGAGGAAGAGGACGGGTAGCGCACACAGGACCGAGGGAGGAAGAGGACGGGTAGCGCACACAGGACCGAGGGAGGAAGAGGACGGGTAGCGCACACAGGACCGAGGGAGGAAGAGGACGGGTAGCGCACACAGGACCGAGGGAGGAAGAGGACGGGTAGCGCACACAGGACCGAGGGAGAAAAAAAAGACAGAAAACACATGGCAACATAGACGGTGAAGAAAAAGGTAACGATGTCACAAAATAAAATTATGATCCCTCCATTACGAACAACAATGAATACAATGGACCGATCTCTCCATAATCGCTTGACATAGAGCAAGAGTTACCTCCCATGAGATGAGAATTTTAATTGATATGACAGAAAAAAGCTCTAATGTTTGTAAAAAAAATAAATAAAAAACTTACATATATGGAATGATTGGGAAGGGACAATAAAATAACTAGGTCATGACCCCTTATGGCTAATTTAATAAATTGAGCGCTTAAATTTTTAACATTTGAAAGCAATTTACAAAAAAAATTACAAAGACATAACAGTCCAACATTCAGTAGAAAGTAGCAATTTTGAAAAAAGTTTTTTAAAAAGCTTAAAATTATGAAAATTTTGATTTTATCCATTATAGTGAACACGTAACTGCCCTAATTTATTGAATTTGTAAAAAAGATTTAAATCCATTTTTTTGCATTTATTACAATAAAATATAAGTGCAAAAATCGGGGGGGGGGGGTATTATTATGTTATTATGGTGCAATGTCTACAGAGAGAAAATAAAAATGTAAAACAAAAAGAGAAATGACTTCAAAAGTTTCCAATACGTACTAATATCATCAAGGAGGAGGGGGGAGGGGTCTATGAAATGATTTCAGCAGATTGGAAACCATGTCAGTTTGTGAAAAAATATTTCCAATTAAAAAGAAAGTTCTCTGCCCAGATAACCCCCCCCCTTTTTTTTGGTTTAAGAGATCAAGGGAGCTAACTCCTACTGGAGCAAACACTTGATCCCGTTACGATTTAAATTCATATCCGAGGGCTCTTTTAAGAATCGACGCCGTTTGTTCCCTTTATGGCTGCTATCTGTATTTCGATAGAGTCTTGCAGGGATTGCTTCCAAGTATTTCTGAAAATTCTTTTTTATTAGGCCAGTTTCCCATATCACAACCGATATGTTTATTTCTTTCAGAGATGATTTTTTAGCTCCTGATATTTTATCTTTTCCTTTTCAGTTCTATTAAGGCCAAAATCATTTGGGATTGTGGCATCAATAATGAGTGCAGTCCTTTCGGGCTTGTTCCATATTAGAATGTCTGGCTTGATGGTCTTGTCTTTTATATATCTGACCGCCTGTATGTCTTTGTCATAGAACACTGTCACTTTTCCATTTGATGTTATCGATGGTGGTTGTATGTGAAATTTTGTGAGTTAGCAAGGCTATTCAAATGTTGAAGCCAATACAATATATATATATATATATATATATATATAGATATATCTAAGTGACCATGTCCGTCTAAGAAAGTCTACCAAATACTCTGTCAATTTTTTACCTATAAACTTAAAACTTGATGTATACAAGATTTGAACGTGCAGAACAAATTCTATTTGGTTTTTAGTTGGGAAAAATAGCTGCTATGGGGGTCAAAATTAAAAATAATTGGAACTTGGCAGGTGCAAGTCAACTAAACGGGTTACTTCATCACATGCGTGAATATACATTTACATCTTTAACATTTCTTTTTTTAATTTTATATGGACTTGGTTCAGATATCGAATTCTGTCGAGAGCTATATGTTTTAGCTTTGATTCTAGCTGATGACACCAAAGTTAACTTTTTAAATCGCTACTACATATTGGGTACAATATAATAATCAATAGATAATTAGCTCTATAATATGAACTCTGCACAAACTAAAATATTTTTAAGCATATTGCAACCCTGACTACTATATATTGGGTACAATATAATAATCAATAGAGAATTATGTTGACTCCTCCCTGCAAGAACTGCAAATAACTAACGTTATCATTTTACCCAACCAGGATATTTATGTGACTCGGGACCACTTGAAAGGAGGAAGCCGGTTCAACCCAATTTGGATGAATGTCACTGACACACGCACACACAAATATAGGATGTTGATTGCCGTTTCTTGACAGAAGGTTGCCTCCAGATTGATGTCAGGCATCCATGTGCAGATAGATGACTCTTCCGCCTAGCTACATTCTTACATAAATAATCATTCACAGATGTGGCAGGAGAAGTTGCCAGTATTTGCTGGTTCTTGTAGGTGTACTATTTTTCATTTTTCTTAAACTTTTTCTTCTAGGGGATGGGACATCCAACCAGATGTCTGACATTTACCCCTATTTTAGTGAGTCCAACCAAGAGATCTTTTCAGGATTCTAGCCGTCCCTTTCAGTGCAATCGTTTGTATTTCACTTGCACTTGGTTCACCGGGTATGCTTGCTATGTACTTTTTAAAGTTCTTTTTCATAAGCCCAGTTGCTCCTATGATGACTGGTATAATTGAAACGTCTTTTAATTTCCAATTTCATTTCATATCATACATAAGTCCTTGATACTTTATCTTTTCCCTCTCAACTCTGTTAAGCCCTGTATCATTGGGTACACTGACCTCTATTACGGTCGCTTTTTTGTTTGCTCTGTCCCAAATCACTATATCTGGTTTAACAGCTGCGTTTTCAAGATATGTAGCAGTAGGGATTATGTAGTCATAGTGAATAGTGTAGTTGTCATTCCCAACTGTTCGTTCGGGTATATGTTCCGAGGAGTTTTTACTACACTGAATGTTGAGTTTCTTACATATCTTCCAGTGAAGGTATTTGCAAACTCCATTATGGCAATCTGTATAATAACCGTCTCCAAGTAGGACTTTGCAACCAGAAATCAGGTGGCCCACACTCTCAACCTCAGTGCTACAGAACCTGCATTTATTATTGTTGCTTAGACCACACATCTTTTTGAAGGCGTTTGTCATGAGGCCCTGGTCTTGTGCAGCCAATATCAACCTCTCTTGGTCGTAATGGAGGGATCCTCTTTTGAGCCAGTCCAGGGAACCATCCCTATCAATATATTCTTGGGATAGTTCAGTCGGTAGGTATTTTGCCCGTTTATGGTTGGTCCATTCTTCTGTTTTAACAGTATGGAACTGGCTAGTGTATTTTTTCCGACTTTTCTGGGCTATGTCAGTGGCAGGCTTGTTTGGGTTCTCAGTATCATTTGTAAGGCAATCTTTTCCAAAATGAGTGGCAAGTTTTGAATGCCATGTCAAACCATTTGATATATACAAGATTTGAACGTGCCGAACAAATTCTATTTGGTTTTTAGCTGGTAAAAATAGCTGCTATGGGGGTCAAAATTAAAAATAATTGGAACTTGGCAGGTGCAAGTCAACTAAACGGGTTACTTCATCACATGCGTGAATATACATTTACATCTTTAACATTTCTTTTTTTAATTTTATATGGACTTGGTTCAGATATCGAATTCTGTCGAGAGCTATACGTTTTAGCTTTGATTCTAGCTGATGACACCAAAGTTAACTTTTTAAATCGCTACTATATATTGGGTACAATATAATAATTAATAGAGAATTAGCTCTATAATATCAAATCTGCACAAACTAAAATATTAGACTAGATGACTCTTCCGCCTAGCTACATTCTTACATAAATAATCATTCACAGATGTGGCAGGAGAAGTTGCCAGTATTTGCTGGTTCGTGTAGGTGTACTATATTATGCATCTTTGAATGCCATGTCAAACCATTTGCAGATTTACATACCAGTCCAGACATTACAATATTTCGGTGGTCTGGATGGCAGCACATGCTCATAAAATTGTTGGTCTTGTCTAACCTTGTGTCACATCACATGGTTCACCAAGATTCAGTTTTTGTTCGTCCTGCTTTCTGAGAACGCATTTCAATACTGCCTCAAAGTTTTTGCACCCTTCAATAATTTATACGACATAATCACAGTCACACACTAGTTCTCATTAGATCACCAAAGAAGCAACGCTGAGCCTTGTGGATCGAAACAAGTGGAGAAAATTGATCATATATATATATATATATATATATGCACACGCACACAAAATGGCAAATAGAAGCCTTAAAACTTTTGCAAACAGAACAATGTTAAACAGATAAAAAAAAAAAAAATATATATATATATATATACATGTTCGAGATTGGAAGGGTGGGGATATTTTCCTGATATATTGTATTAATTTGTAAAAAAAAAAAAAAAAAAAAAAAAAAAGCCTCCATTTTATACATAAACTTAATATTAGTTACATCATTTTGTATGTCTGTTCATATTTTGAATTTTGGTAGACGAATACTTCTGCTTTTTACAAAATGGAAAATATTGCATTAATCTTCTATTATATAAATCTCAATAGTATGTGTGGGTGTTTTTATGTCTGCTAAGAACTTTTGTTCCCCTCATCATACAGGCACGAACACTGTATCGTTAGAAAGAGCGATCTCTTGGACGCATAACATTAAAAAATGGGGTGGGGAGAGGCAGATAAAAGCCTCACTTTTAACGCGGTTTACAAACCGCGCATGCACAAACCTCCATTATGTTCTTTTGTTTTAAATAGCTAAAATTGCTACGTTATAACATCTGTGTCCTCGTGGTTCCATTGATAACACGTTCACTTACTAACTTAAGTTATGCGGGTTTACACCCAGCACGCATCTTTTTTTTGCTTACAAAATTTTGGACAATGGCACCCAGATCCCATATATTTATTTTTTTTTTTTTAACGACCAGGCAACATTTATGCCAGTGTGTGTTTGTGTTATCCTTATAGAAAGAAAAGTTAGAGAATCTACATAAAATCTAAAAGCATAATCTAATGTAAAATTCACTGGTAAAAACTAAGTGTTCCCAAATCTCTAAGTGCCAGGATTACATAACCTCCTTAAAACATCAAATATTTTTACGAAATTTAAATTCTGGAGAAAACAATGGAAGTGGTTCCAAACATACAGGGTGGCTGAAAAGTCCCAGGACACTGGCCGAAAAGTCCCATGACACTATTTTTAATATTTTAATGCTGTTAAATATGATTGATTGCAGCTTTTGCTAGCGTATCAAGGAATTCTCTAAAAAAAAAATGGCACAAAGAACCTGGAGGCGAATGGAATTGTGCAAGAACAACGAGGGCCAACATACTGATCCCCTAGACCACTAAATTACTCTAGTTGTTTTCTGCTTTGTTTCTAATAAAGTTCTCTTTTTTTGTTGAATATATTTGTTTTCTGTGTGTTTCATTAAAAAATACTGTGTTTTATTAAAAATACATGTATAGTGTCCTGGGACTTTTCGGCCACCCTGTATAAGTTTATCAAACATTTCAGTTTTTTCTATGTTTGGAGGCAGAGTGAGAGAACAGTAAAAATAATGTAATACAAAGCTAGTTACCTCTTTTCAAGAGGTTAGTCACAATTTTAATTTCACTGCATCCCAGGCAATGCTACCTCGGCTCAGCTAACTTAAAATTGATATATTTTTAAAACTGGAACTGAAGTCGGGGGAGTACTAAAACCAAAGCATCTATAATGATTTTAAATCTTGTAAAAACTAATTACATCTATTATTAATAGTTTAAAAATTTAAACTCGAAAAGTGAAGTTGATTTAAAGAGATTAAACTTTGTTTTTCTTCAAATATACGTACCTTCTTTCCGCTCGTCGTCTGTGCGTGGGCGTTTTGCCTTTGGTTTGTAATTCATTCGCTCTCGGCGTCCCTCTCCTTCGTCTTCACTGTCGGATAATTCCTCATCTCTCACAATTCTCTTGTCACTGGCACGAACTTGAAAAAAAAAATAAATAAATAAATAAGAAAAAAAAATCCTTTTAATAATATCTTTGTTTTGTGGTATATCAGCCCATTGTTATTTAATTTAATGCGAAAACTATCAAAATCTACCAAAATTACTGGATTCGACATTTATTTACCCGATAAAGAAATTACCCCCCCCCCTTTTTTTTACACGGTGGTCACCACTTATCAAGGCCCGGAAGCCACTAAGGGATAAGGGTTATTGCAAGCAAAGTACGTTGGTGTGGAGATTTAATAAAGTGTTTACTTAAGAGGACGGTTCATTTGGAATTTGTTAACGTTGGACTTGAAGACATCCAAGTTGTAGTCAGGTGGGAAGCAGGCAGGCGGAAATGAGTTCCATAGGCGTGTAGTTCTAAGAAAGGAGCTTTGTTCATGGAATCTACGTTTTGATTTAGGCACAGATAAAGAGTGGGGAAATTTTTCACAGTGGATTCAGCTAGACGGGTGTTTTTCGTGAAGGATTGGCGAGGGGGGGACCAGAGATTGGAGTTCAGACGAGCACCTGCCATGGAAATAACGATAAAACAAGGATAGGCTCGCAACGTCTCTTCTGTGGGAGAGAGGTTGCAGGGTAGAGAAAAGGGCATCCCCCACTAAGCCACGAAGTCTATTTTGTACTCTTGTCAAGGCAGGATAGGCTGTTTTTAGCAGCTCCTACCCAGATATGGCAGCAGTATTCCATCCTTGGACGTACTTGGCTTTTATATAGATAGAGAATTGCATCAGTCAAGATTTTAAGCATAAATACCACAAATTGCAATAGAAGGATGTCTTACAAAATTTAATATTCATCCATTTGACGATCACCAGCAATCAAATGTTCAGTTTTCCATATAAAAGAAAATTCAGTTGGTGTTAATCAGCACTATGTATGAGAGTAGATCCAAATTTCCATCTGAATAGATCAGACGGGACCTGAAATTGCATAATTATGATCACTGAACTTATGCAGTTATGGCTTTAAAGCTCCATTTGTTGCAGATACTGATGGTATGAGATTAAGAAAGCAAAGCCTGTCATGGACATGTGTCAGTAGCAGAGATGTGTCATTGAATTCTTGGTACTGATAATGGTGGTGACTACGTAGGAAAATAAATTCTGGAGCGCAAAAGGTTAGTTGTTCTAATAGTACCACTCCCGTCTTCGTAGCTCTTCAAATTTGAGTTTTAAAAAGCTTGACTTCTGAAATATTGCATATATTGAGGCCCCTACATAAGTATTAAGTTAGCTAGTGTGCAATCATTATTAGGGTTGAATGAAAGACGGATGACAAAGCAGGGGCAATGGGTCTAACGCTGTAGACAAAAAGTTGAACGATGACAAATGATATAACATTTTCGAGTTGAAGAAAACTAAGGTTTTTCAAGTCAGATGTGAACGAGACATGGCCAATAATATTCAAGTTGAATCTTCGTCCATCTACACTCTTTCTGTTAAGTTAATTATTGAGATAACATTAGTCTCTTTCGCTGCTAAGTCTATTCTCTTCAAATAAAACCTTGAAGAAAACTCTGCAAACGTTTCCTTTTCTGCATAAGAGTTTTGTCTTAATTAAACAGACAAGATGATTGACAGACACGCATAAAATGTGGGGAAAAGAAACAGTGATGATGAAGAGAATAAGACCAGCAGATAAACATCACATCTGTATAAAAGGCATTTATTTGATTTGTAGAAAATATTGCATGCATTTTGGGCCTCTGCCATAACCAATGTAGAAAATAATTGAAGTTCCTACAAGAAAATTCAAATTTTTTTGTTTTGTTTTTAAATGAAAATTGCTCCAGACAAGGCATGAAGCCATTTGATGCAAGGAGCCAAGAAAAAAAAAATTCAATGTCAAAAACTAGCCAACGATGAGCATCAGATTCTGACCCAGGTAATAGGAAAAAAGCAATTCTTTCCTTTTTGTAACAAACATTGCTCATGGAACGTGAGGACTAAAGAACAAAAAGCGAGAGTTACAAGATAGTCCACTTTCTACTCTCCTCAATAACATCTTTGAGTGATAGGTTAATGAATTTCATAATGGCTACATGATCACACGCGGGGACAAATAAGCAATTAAACGTTTGCAATGGAATTTAAAAAACATTACTTTAAATTATCAATTCAATTTCATTGTTTTGGAAATAAAACAAAATGCTTTTTTCTTTATATTAAAGTAATTTTTTTTTTTCTTACTCGAGATTCGTTCATCTGGATTTTCTTTATCTTCATCCCCACTATCCTCGTTGACAGCATCGTCTGGAATGGCTGCCATTGGGAAAAGAGAAAATACAATAAAACATTAGCAGAATATTCAATATTACAAAAAAAAAAAAAAAAAAAAAAAAAAAAAAAATATTGAAATAAATTTTTATTTTTTTTTTTTATTTCTAAATCAAACGAGATTTATTTTAAAAATAGCAACACAAAAGGAACAAAATAAAATTGTAAACCAAAAATTAACTAACCTTGCATTTGAACACCTGGTGCATGTGGAAGCATACGTAGGTTCTCATACAAACGAGATCTAAAAATATAAAACGGACCAAAAATTGGCTTAAAAAAATAATTTTTTTTATTTTATTTTAATATACCGATTGTTATTAAAGTTATACCAGTCAATAAAAGAGAAAATCTGACTATTTTACAAGATGAAGTAAAACATTTTGATTTCATCTTTTTTTTTATTTTTATTTCAATGAAAATATCACAAATATTCCCCATTAAAACTTTGTTAATAGTTTCATTTAAGTTTGGATTTTTTACTAAGCAAAAAAAAAAAAAAAAAAAAAAAAACCTTCAATTCACAGTTTCAATCAGGCTGGGTTATTTTTGTGTTCAATTTAAATAGGAAACAGTAAAAAAAAAAAAAAAAAAAAAAAAAAAATTCAAGCAATATTTTAAAGGGGAGTTATTAAAGAAATATTAACTCTAGAATCATTTCACATATAAAGCCTACAAAAAAAAAAAAAAAAAAAAAAAAAAAAAAAATCAATAGATTTTCAAAAAATCTAATTTAATTTTTGCTTATAAAATTTGATGCTAAATCGCTAAAGATTTTTAAGGAGAAAAAATTTTTTAAAAATTGAAAAAAGGAAACGGAAACTCACTTGATTTTCTCCAGATATTCTGCCGTGTTTTGATTGGCCATATTTGAAGGACTAATGTGAAGTTTGAAGTCTGGTCCATAATATTCGAAATAATCATTGTAGGGCAATTCTGAAAGACAAAAAGATGGACAAATGAAACGGGTTGGTAGAAACTGGAAAAATTTTGAAACTTCTAGTCATCAATTCCAAAAATCATTTCTTAGAATTTTTTGACTTTATATGAAGACCAATTATTTGGATTACATTTCTTAATTTTTAAGTTTTGATCTATTTAGCCTTCGGCCTTCTTCAGGTGCATTTTTAAAATCGAACTCTGGAACACCAAGCTGCACCTGAAACAAGTTGGAAATTATAATCAAGACATTTAGAATAAAGTTGGAACAATTCAAAGAATCCATATTAAAAATCAGATATTTTTTATTATTTAAAATGTTCATTTTAATTGATCACTTGCTCATAATTCATGTTCGTCATATTTTCAGAATGGTTTTTACAAGGGAGTCACCACTTATCAAGGCCACTTATGAAGGAATCATGAAACATTTAAATACTTAAAAAAATGAGTACCAAACAAATAAAATCATTTCCATTACAAAAAGAAATAACACGCATTGCAAGGGTTTAACGAGTTATGAATGTGAATGCACCAAATGTGATTATTTCAAATATGCAAAATCCAAATAACACAAACCATTGATTTACTTGAACAGTATGCTTTCCCATCAGAAAGCAATGCTTGCTCAGCGAAATTCAGATTTTTCCATTAATTTGAAAATTTGCAACTGTAGATCAACTTGAATAATTAAAATTTTTAGTTCTTATTAGTAATTCAACCTAAGAAAAAAATCTTTATGATCTACATACCCATCAAAGAACGAAGATGTCAGATGTCATATTCCAAAAATAATGTAAATGGATGAATTAGTTTTTTTGTTTTTTTTTTTTATTTAAGAAAATTAAATTTATGACTAACCAAATGAGACAGGCAGTAAATGCCATATTTTTTTTTAGGCTGCATTAAAATTGGAGGGAAGATAACTCAATTCGACTAACAAGATTTATCTATGTCTCCAGAAGAGATCATCAATGGCTGAAAAAAAAAAAAAAAAAAAAAAAAAAAAAAAAAAAATCGCTACAAATTTTTAATTTTATCTTAAATAAATAGCATGATTTTTGGAATATGACATCTTTGTTTCATGACATGAGTACGTACACCATAAAGACTTTCTGTATTTTTTTTTTTTTTTTTTTTTTTAAATAAGCATAATTTTAGATATATATCAAATTTTTCATTTTTTTTTTTTCTATGGAAGTTACCCCAGACAAGGCATGAAAGCCTCCTCGGTTTTGGAAAGTATGCTAATTCTGAAAATCATGCCAGAAAGATAAAGTATACCAAAACTTTGACACAATGAGATTACAAATTCTTCAACTTGAAGTGCCCTCTTGTGTTCCCTAAGTATTGGATGGATAGATTCTGCACCAGAAAGCAACAATTTACTCTTCTTTGCCAGAAACATCCTCATGGAAGGCAAAGACTAAAGGACAAAAAATAAGATAGTTACAAAACTACTAAAAGTAGACCAATGTCCATACATTTATATGCAAGGGCAGAGCTTAACAAGATCTTATTTTAGTGTGGGGAAAATCTAGCAAAAGAAAATATCAAATAAAATAAAAATTGGGGGTGGGGCACTCTGTATATAGAAATTACGTCAGTCTAGAAAGATTTCTCCATCAACCAAGGTAATAAAAAAAAAAAAAAAAAAAAAAAATTGCAGCACTATACGTTCCTATTTACTTGCCTCCCCAAAGGGTAGAGTTAGACACAAAGTCGGTTTTTAATGTGGGGAAAATCCAGCTCCCTAAAAGAGGGCATTCTGGAAAGAAACAAAAATAAAAATTGCCTCAATGTAGTAGGATTTCTCCTCCACTGATCGAGGTCAGAAAAGGTAAAGTGTAGTATCAGACCAGATACTACACTTTAATCTTAGCCAAAAAATCCCTACATGTTGCTACTGTCAAAAAAACCAGGAATTATAATTTCAAGGGAGCTAACTAAGTCAACAACACAAAGTAGCCAGACGTACTCTGGATGAGTCACGTTAGATTGGTTAGATGATTTTAAAGCATATCAACCTTTTCCAAATCATAAAAATCATGTTAATAAAAAGTTTAGTACTTGTACAGTTTAACGAAGACATTAAAAAATGAAAATATCGAAAAAAAAGGTTATATTGTACATATCCGTTATGGAATGAATTCCTTAGAAAAAAAATTTCATCAAGTAGTTTCTTTTTTTACAGCGAAAAAACAATTTATTATGATACCGAGCAAAAGGTTCGATTTTTAGGAAGAAAAGCTAGTAATAAAGATGGGGAGGGAGTGTCGGCGCTTTAACTGGAGTTGTCTCCTCGTGGCATGTCAAAAAATTCAAAGATGTCTATCTTCAACGCGCTGTCATAAAAACGTGTTTTTCTACTGTGTAAAAAACAAAAAAACTACTCGATCAAATTAAGTGAAATTTTTTTTCGGAGATCTTCAGTCCAAAACGGATACGTACAATATAACCTTTTTTTGATATTTTCATTTTTTTAATATTTTGATTAAACTGTACAAGTGCCAAAATGTTTTTAAATTACTTAATGGTTAAAAACGAGTCAACTATAAATGTGAGATCAATAGATTCCAATCCAGAAAACTGCAATTCTTCCCTCCTTACCAGAAAGATCACTCATGGAATATGAGGACTAAAGAACAAAATAAGAGAAGCGAGAATCACATGATCGCTGAAAGCAAACCCAAGATTTACTTTCTAGTCCCTTTATCTTCTGCAAACAGATTCTATTTTAGGTAAACCATAAACAAGTACTACCATGACAGGTCTAAGCAGACTTTGAACTATTATGGCATTCTCCAAAAAACCCGAATGTAGTATAGGTTTGGCTTGGTTTGGTTTATTTTATGGCATATCAACCGTTTATTAGCGTTTTATGGCATATCAACTAGTGCGGATCATTTACTGTCGAATCATTTATTGAATTAGGATGGGGTTTTTTTTTTGGAGGGAGGGGGGGTCAACTTTTGGGTTGCACAAATTCTTAATTACTTTCAAAGTAATTTCTAAACTTTTGATTGCTTTCAAGGTTTTATCAGTATTGTTTAAAATAATTTAAAGAGTTGGATTTTTTTTTGTTTTTTTGTTTTTTTTTTTTTTTTTTAATTATTTTATTATTATTTTAAATACTCGTTAATCTGGTTTGGTGCCACCTTATGAAATATTTCCTCGATTCCATTTACTGCGTAATATTTGTTTCTGATATCTCTGCATTTCCTGCATCCCGAAATGGGAGCGCATTAGTTTAGGGTGTCCAGTTATAATTCTTTCCTTTTATTACAGTTTTGTTTTCCCTAATTATTTTTTTTTATTTATTTATTTTTTTTTTACATAGGAGTCACCACTTATCAAAGCCCGGAGGCCACTTGAGGATGGGGGGGGGGGTTAATGAGTGTACAGTAGTCAATGGGACAATATCGTAGTAATCGTTAGTAGTGGAAATTTGGTAAATTGGATTACTTAAGGGGAATGGCTCATTAAGAACTTGTTTACATTAGACTTGAAGACGACCATATTGTAGTCAGTTGGGAAGCAGGAAAACAGAACAGGGTTCCACAGGTGTGCAGTTTTAAGAAAGAAATTTTGTTCATGGAATCTATGTTTACGTTTTACATCGACCAAAATGTTATGCAGATAACAAGCAAGACGAGGACTGTAGTTTGAAGAATCCAAATAATACAAAACTTTTAGATGTCCATAATTGGACCAAACGGAAATGCAGCAGCCCAATTTTTGTTGGCTTCTGAAAGGAATGCATTTAGCACAACACGGACATCACTTAAACGTATCATTTTCAAAATATAACCAATCATAATCATAATCAAAACGAACGTCAGAGAGGAGGAGGACGATCCTGGTTTATTCAGGAAAGTACCCAGAAATAAAGTTTTTTTTTTTTTTACATGGGAGTCACCACTTATCAAGGCCCGGAGGCTACTCAAGGATAAGGGTTAATGAGTGTACAGTAGTCAATGGGACAATATCGTAGTAATCGTTAGTAGTGGAAATTTGGTAAATTGGATTACTTAAGGGAATGGCTCATCAAGAACTTGTTTATGTTGGACTTGAAGACGACCATATTGCAGTCAGCTGGAACGCAGGCAAATGGGAGAAAGTTCCACAGACGTATGGTTCTAAGAATTCTTATTCTAATTGTAGTTTGATGTTCGTGTAGTTTATTTTGGATGCATGTATCCCCATTCTGCTTGCCACTTTTTTTGTATTCCCTCATTTTTCTATTGAAATCTGTATATGGAATTTTTATGTTAGTTTTATATTCCTGCAGAAAGCTTCCTTGGTTGGTTTATCAACTTTTCCATTGCCTGATATACCAACAGTACATGGTATCCAGGCTAGGATGAACTTTTTTCTTTTTCACTGAATGTTGTATAGAATCATATCAAACAGTTTAAAGAAGAAAAAAAATAAATAAAAAATAAAAATTCAGGAGAGGAAGGAGTTTTAGCTTACCGTTTGCGATCTCACAATTGAGAGCAATGGAAGTTTCATGAGTCCAACAACGGGCAACATTCCGGATAGTATAACCCCCGCCTCCTAACATCAACAATGGTAGGTTCCACTGTTTCATGAATTCCACACATTTACCGTGACCTGCAAATGTAACCAAGAGACTTAAAAAAATCTATCTTTTAAATAAAAAAAAAAAAATAAAGATGCGTCCAGTTAGAAATATACATTATAATTTGTAAAAATATAAACAAAATATTAAAATTACATAATTAAAATAGGATTATATTTGAAAAAAAAAAAAAAAAAAAAAAGATCTTAAAATTAAATGTTGATTGTTTGGTTTGTTTTACGGGATATCAACACTTCAGCTTATTTAATGCCAATCCAGTAATTTTGGTAAAAGTTACTATGTTTCAAGTTCTTTAAATCTTCAAATATTTTTCATGGTGTTTGGTTTCATTGTTTTGCAGACAAAACAAATTTTGACTTTGCAGAACATGATTGAGTTTAGCAAAGAGAAAAAAAACAATGTTAGCCTGGTCTTGTAGCACAAATTTTGTGTATATAAAATATTTTATAAAATAGGTGGAAAATTATATAGTGTGCCGTCCAACCCAATTGTGTATTTTCATTTCAAGGAAAAACATTATGTACTTACGTGTCACAGCAAAGTTAACAAATTCAACAAAAAAAAAACAAAAAAAAAAAAAAATGGTTCAGTAGAAAATATGCTAGAGCTGATGTTCAGAAAAAAAAAACATGCAGTATACCAAGAAGAAGCAAGATGACCTACTTTAAAGACAGTGTTACTGGATTCTGCACAAAGCAACAGTAGAATGCAGTTATCTCCCTTTGATTTTGATCCTTCTAAAAGGTTAATTTAAGATGAAAATAACTTCAAAAAAATTGTTTTTACTTATAATTATTTTTCTACTGGACCATTTTTTGGAATTTATACTAATGTCAGCATAATATGTAATAATGTACTCCCTCAAATGCATTTTTTCAAGGACACACGATAGTAAAGTTGCACCTTTTATATGAAGGGGAAAAAAAAAAAAAAAAAAAGTCTCAGGGAAACAAATGTTGATTAACCCTTGTATTTTCCACAGAAGCAAATAATTATACTGACAAGAGAACTACACACTTAAGGACGAGGACATTATTTCTAATTTAGGGGGGAAAAAAAAAAAAAAGTGTCGGAAACAAATGTTGATTAACCCTTGTATTTTCCACAGAAGCAAATAATTATACTGACAAGAGAACTACACACTTAAGGACGAGGACATTATTTCTAATTTATGGGGGAAAAAAAAAAAATCATACAACATGGCCAATGTTGACACAATACCTTTGAGAGTCAAGTTGAAACAACCGAGTCGATCTCCTGAGAGGGAATCCGCTCCACATTGGAGAACAATGGCACTTGGTTGGTACATTTCCATTACTTTATTGATGACCTGAAGAGAAAAATGTCGTTTTGTGACAAGCATTGTATACATATATTTATTTTTATTTTTTTAGAGAGAATTAGACCTGGAGTCTAAAGAGCAGATTTTATTTTAATGTATTAGTAAATGTATTAATACTTTTAAAAAGAAAACAGCGCCCATTGTGCTTTAGATATATAATAAGCTCAATAGGTATAGGTATTCTAGAGCTATATAAATATTGAGTAAATTTTAAATTCAGAGACAAAATATATCAGCATGCCAAAAGATAGACTGACTGAACTTGAAACCAATTTTATAATGGAGATAAAGAAATCTGCCTTACTCACGACCAAAATGCTAGTTTTATTTTGGTGTCTTCAACTTCTCCCCCCCCCCCGCCCCCACTATTTTTGCTGATGAGGAGATTTTGTTTTTAAAGGACAAAATTTTTGTCAATTTCAATAAAATGAACATCGTTTCTGAAACGATTGTACAATCGAGTTGATTTTGTTTGTTTTTCCTTTTGAAACTGATTTTTAACTCCCAATTATGAATTGTTTTACTCATTCATATATATATATACATATATATACGTGTGTGTGTGTGTGTGTGTGTGTGTGTGTGATGGGACGATTCCAATACAATTTACCAATTCCGATTCTTTACGAATCCCTAAACATTTTAACTATGGAGTTGTATTTTTTTCTGATTACCATAAAAACATGTTAAATGTGTAGACATATTCTTAAACATAAAAATATACGTGTAGGGGATGATCTATCGATTTTAGCTTCACTGATATTTTAAAATCAATAAATATTTATTATTCTATCATTATGACCAGCAATGGAAGATTTTGCTTAAAAAAAATTATAAGAATCATTTTGGCATCAGAAAATCCGTACAAATTTTCCCGATTCTGATACCCTCAAATATACCTAACACTAATATATATATATATGTGTGTGTGTTCTCAGTGGTGCTAATTGACGCATTCAACACAAAAATCCCGGTGTAAGCATCAACTATTGGACAGATGGCAAATTATTCAACTTAAAATAACTGTGCTGTCACCAGGATTAAGACCGTCATCATACGAGACTTTTTCTTTGCTGATCACTGTGTCCTCAATGCCAACACGTAAACGTGCAGTATATTACGGATTGTTTTTCTAAGGCATGCAATAATTTCGGTCTGACCATTAATCTAAGACCGAAGTAACGTACCAACCTGTTCCTAGAAAAGGCTATGTTCAGCCTCAGATCTCAATTCATGAAACTAATTGAAAAGCTGCGGACAAGTTCACTTATTTGAACAGAATTCTATCAAGAGCAGTACACATACACGAAGCTGATTACAGGATTGCCGGGGATAGTGTTGCCTTTAATGTCTCAGAACCACTGCGTGATAGTGTAGAGGAATTCTACACAAACTTATCGTACGTGCCGAGCACATATTGACTAATAGAAAAAAAAGTTTACTTGTAGTGGGCAAGGCTAAGTAAATGCCTGGGTGTGAGAATACTCGTAGTTGGCAACAAATGTGTTAAAAAGAGAATTTGCCAAAAAGTTTCTTAGTTTATAAATTTGTTTGTTTTTGCTTTATAACATGATTTTGAAGAAAGTTTTTAATAGAATATATTTTTTTTTTTTACAAGTTGGTTTCTATTTAACCCATAGTTGGGACCCTAACAGGTACTACCACTCTGAGTCAGAGTGGACCTGGGAGCAATGGCAATTAAAGGATGGCTCCACACTCCCCAAAGCCCGCAAGCTGGGGCCTCACCATCGGATATAGTTTAAGATCATATCCAGGACCGGCAGTTTATAAACTATTTGCAGTTATGGCTCAATCGATTAAAGCACCGTACTTACTGAAAAAGGTTGAGAGTTAAAATTTCATCTGGAGCAGAAGTATTTTTATTCTGATTTTGTGCCATAATGAACAGTATTAAGATCATTTAGTTTCAACCATTTTTCTATAATTTAATCCTGATGATTATAAAAGTCATTTTTTATATTTAAATATAAAAATGTAATATTGCAGATAAAATTATAGATTAAAAAAAAAAAAAACTTAACCGATATTCGTGAATTTGTAAACTTACAGGTTTAAAAATAGATTCGTATGATTCGTCATCAATTCCGTCTCTGAGAGGAAAATTAACAGCGTAATATTTGCCTTTACCAGCACCAATATCCTAGAAAAAAAAAAAAAAAAAAATTTTTTTTTTTAAATAAAGTTAAAAACAAATATTGTAAAAATAGTAATCCTGCATCTTTTACCAAACAACAAAATTTATATAGAATAAAAATAAAAAAGTAAAAAATTAAAAATGAAATTAGGAAATTATATTAAACACCCCAGAAAAAAAAGAAATCCTAGAAAAAGAATAAAAAAGAATAAAAAATAAATTAAGTTCAAAACAAATATTGTAAAAGGGAAGTCCTGCACGCTTACTAACAGAATTTATATAGAATAAACATAAAAAAAGTAAAATAAAAATGAAATTAGGAAATTACATTAAACACCCTGGAAAAAAAAGTGATTAAAAAAAAACAGGGTTTAGACTTGGGGATCAATTTAGCATAAAAATTTAATGCCAAATGATTACCCACTTCTGGACCAGATAGAAGGATACCTGGTCTAGAAATGAGTAATCAGTTTACGTAAAAAATTATATGCAAAAGTGATCCCATACCCTAAAATATTTGTTTTACTTCTAACTACTTTTTCAAGCTGCTTAAAAGCAAACACAAAACAGTTAAATAAAAATACACGGTCCAAACAATATTTGTTGGGAATTTTCACCTGCTAATTTTATACAATCGATTTTTTTTTTTTTGTTTTTTTACTTTCATTTTCAGTCTCCATGAAAATTATATTTTACATTTTTTTTTTTTTTTTTTCCAGAACGATTAACAATTTGGAACTTCCATATTTGTGAAAGCGACATGAAACTCTTCTGGGAAAACAATGTGAACTTCCTCATCAAGCAGAGCATAGTAGAAAATGTCCGAAATCAAGCCTGGGATCGGAGAACTTTGTCGACCATATTCCGGCATTTAGTTTCTCAACTTCTTTGGGTGGGACACTAACAGATTCAGCTGCAACATTAAGGACACAAAGTTATCCCGGAAAATCCATTCTGGCAAAAAATTTATGAATGTTTGTGCAAAATTTTTTTTTTAATTCAAGAAGTGATTAAGAAAAGTGCAAACAAACGAATGGATGAACGGGAGTGAATTACTAGGTCCAATCTTCCTTTGTTAGATGTCAAAAAGTTTCCAATCTTAAAGGTTCTGCACTATCATCCAAGCTCCAACCTCTGTCCCATCATGTGTCTGTTTTACAAATAATTTAATGGAAAGTGCTTTGAACTAATCACTTGTGCTCCCTCAATATACATACTCCCAACCAAACAGACAGACAAGCAGCAAAATCTCACCCCCATAGATGGTGAAAAGCCTTCTACTCTAATAATTTCTTCTTTTGGACCAATAGACATTGATATTCTTTCCTCGTTCCTTGCTTCCTCTAGTGTACCAACCTGCAGAAGTTTAAATATAATGTCAACGAATTCTCGTTGCTCAACTTCCCACTATCTTCTGTTAGACACGATCCAGAGTAGTAACTCCTTATGTTTTAAGTGACAATATACCTTGCTTGGAGTGGAATAAAAAAAGTTGAGGGGGGGGGGGGGGGCTCACCCTGAGGTCTCCTGTTCCTGGGAAGTATTCACCATATTTGTGAAAGGAGACAGTCATAACTCTGTCTGTCGTATAAAAGGCTTCTTCAACACCATCACCATGGTGAATGTCAATGTCAGCATAGAGTACTCTTTGATGATATCTGCACGAAAAACAAAGAAAGAAAGAAAAAACATGAAAAACAACTTTTTTTTTTTTTTAATCTATATATCTACTAGCAGGCCGCCCGGCATTGCCCGGTCGTAAAATATGCTTAAATATGATATTTTCATTAATGCTGATTTCATATTTATTATTATACTAGCACGGATACCTGGTGCTGACCGGGTGTGAAGAGGAGGTGTGATAAAGAACAGCAAGGATGGAGAGAGATGTGTATAAAAAAAAATAAATAAATAAATAAAAAATAATAAAAAAGGTGGTAGCAGGCAGGCAAGCTCGAATCCATAACGCGAAGGAGGAAAAAAAAAAAAATCTAATGTCTTAGCTGATGCATCCATCGTGAAACCGGAATTTACAAGCATTTGAATTAAAGGTAGTCAATCCAACCGAGATGACTTGCACAAATGTTAACGAAAAAAAACCGACCCCCTCCTTAAAGAAAACTGCCCAGTTGAGGGTGAAGGAATTAATGTTTTGGGCCAATTTTTTAATATTTGTCATCAAAGAGACCGAGCTTTAAAATGAATTTGTTATGCTCCGATGCGTCTGTTGGAAGTTTTTTCAAAACATACAAACACACACACTTTGTCTTTTATATATTAGACTAGCGGGGGTACCCGGCATTGACCAGGTGTAGAGAGGTGTGTGTAAAATAATAGTAGGAAGTCTGGGTGGAGAAAAATGGTCAAAAAAAAATTTTTTTAAACTGGTAGTAACGGGAGAGGAGGGGGATCAAAACAACAGTAGGCAAACCGGGTGGAGAGAGGGCTTAAAAAAGGAGGGGGGGGGGGAACAATATCATTACTATATATTGGGTCAAATATAATCTATATATTAATACGATAGCGTGTGTTATTTTCTGTGTCATGCTTACATCCGGGTTGTTTAATTGTTATGTACTTCCATTTCTTGTCATAAATAATTTTACCAAGAGTTCTTCATAAGATTTGGTTTCGATTATGGCTGAAGGAACTCGAGTTATACACACACACACACACACACTAGACTACCTGTGACCTGTTGGGTCAGTATGTTATATTAGCTATGGAATTAATGTATGAGCGTGACACTTGTGACATAAAGAAAATAGTTTATTTGACATAACAGAAACATTTCTATGAAAGTATATTAAAATGAAAAAAGAATATAGATAGATTTCTATGAGTCGTTCTGTTTATAATTGTTTATTTTGGAAAAAAAAAAAAAAAACAAACTTACATATTATAAGTGGTTTGCCATACTTATAGGTAAATGTGCATTGAACAGATACCATAATACTTAAAGTTAAATTCAAATTTGACATATCTTAATTTAAACGCAAAAAAACAATTGGGACGCTGAGAACGTACACAGTAAGACAATGTTTTATTGTCACGTTGATTATTTATTTGTAACGCAAATTAAAAAAAATTTTCAGGGTTATTTATTTATGTTGGTAGTGTAGAAGAAACTGCATGAATGTTATTTATGACAGGTGTGTTACAAAATGGAGAATCAATTAAACAAAAAATGAAGACGGTGGGTAAATCGTCGTTGTAAAATGCTCTTATGGTTGTCAACGGGTTAAAGTAGATTTATTTGTAAGAAAATTGCGTTAAAATAACTTAAACGTAATACGAAAATGAACGATATAAAAAAAAAAATAAAATAAAATAAATAAAAAAAATGCAGAAAGTATTAACACTTGTTTATTTAACAAAAAAAAAAAAAAAAAAAAAAAAAAAAAAATTGGGACACGGAAAACGTACACAGTAAAACAATACATTTTATTATCGCGTTGATTATTTATTTGTAAATATGTTTTTTTTTAATTTGCGTTACAAATAAATAATCAACGCGACAATAAAACATTGTTTTACTGTGTACGTTTTCAGCATCCCAATTTTTTTTTTTGCGTTTAAATTATCCAAATAAACAATTGTTGCTTTCCGTATTACGTTGTGGGTTTATGTTTATATACGCATGCGTAACCAGAAGTCGTAAACCGGATGTTGGGTTACAACACCCGTTACCAGGTCATTTGAGTTTTATAATTAGATATTAACTCTATAATGATATATATGAAATCTGCAAGAATTAAAATATCATATTTAAGCATACTTAATGACTGGGCTTTGCAGAGCATTTATGCTAGCTTAGATAAATACTTTTGCAATTTTAACAAAAAACTACAATAATATCAGAGCATCTCCATTTACATCGAACAGCTACAGAATGCCAACATCAATAAATTACATATGAAGGAGTCCCCTGTGGAATTTCCACAGGTCCCATTAGTATAGTAATCTATATATATAAAAGCGAAAATGTATGTATGTATGTATGTACGCTTTTTCTCGATGTCCACAAAAGGCTTCTTTCAGAGAAGCGCTTGCTCGGTTCACAACTTCTTAAAACTTTTTATATCATCTATAAATTGTAATATCTCAGAGTTACCCACGGAGCTCGCCTGTCTATTTAATTTTATTGACTTTCAAACGTTAATTATTCCACATTTCCTGCATCAGCACGCGTTACATTCGGTTTTCGGTATAAAAAAAAAGCGAAACTCGACTCTAACCACAGGCCGAAAGCCAGTTGTCTCAAGGGAGCTAAGTAACGTTTGTTTAATGTCAACTGTCTCATATCAGACTGTAGCTTTCATTTCGCTCCTCCTAATAAACAGGGAGCGGATTTTTAAAAACAAAAAAAAAAAAAAAAAAAACGATTTATTCACCTCATTCAAAACTGTCCCACACAAAATGCTAACTGCTGAATACCTATCGCCGTCACGTCAATCAAAAACGCGCACCTGTTTTTTTTTTTAACACTTTACTATTTTCCAACTGCGCGTCATGAAGGCTTTGTTTTTTTTTTCACGGGCACCTGTTGTTTTTTTTTCACATTTTCGGGTTTTTTTTCATATACCCCGAAAAACACCCGGGCAACGCCGGGTACCCCTCGCTAGTAAATAATAAATACAAAATCTTCATTAATCGAAAATATATTTTAGCATATTTTATGACTATGACTGGGCAATGCCCAGCGGCCTGCTCATATGTTTTTATATATACACATATATATATATATATATATATGATGATTGCAACGTCTTGTCAGACGAGTGCCACTCCCTGAAACACTTGAAGTCCATGAGCCCAAAAATGACTTCTCTCGCCACAGAACCATTTTTATGGACAAATCCCTGAGGGAGTATCTATACACAGATGATGTTACTTTGTACGACAGCTAAGTCTCTCTCTCGGTTCAAAATGTTGAGATCCAGCAACAAGCAAGAGCAAGATAGCTAGCAACAAGTTAAACTGCAGACCAGCTTAATGCGGGTACTGGTCTCCCGCTTTATGGTTTTTTAAATCAGAGATTTGCTTCTCCTAGAAAGGTTGCCTTCACCACGGCTTACAGGAGCCCTCTCCACCCCAACACACACACACAAACACACACGGTGTTAGTTGGCCGTTGACCCCGAAAAAGGGCTCATCACACACATATATACTGTTGCAATATTTTTAATATAAGGGTAGGATTACAGAAAATTGGAAGGTTCTTATAGACACTGGCGATAGGAACTGACCAATCATATAGAGCCATATTCTGCTAGCAACCAATCAGAAAATGAAATTACTCCATAAAAATATTGGATCTTTTAGAATTCCTGCACATAATTTTTTGTGCCCACGAGTTTTAAGATTTTTGCTCTTTGTCTGCAAGGCTTACACAGATTAGCTACCCACCGAAAATTCCTTTTCATGTACAGGACTTAGACTAGCCATCCATTGGGAACTCTTCTGAAATTTAAACATGCGTTTCAATTCCAAACCTTTTAATTCAAAACATGCAAACTTATAGAGAGGAATTGAAAAAAAAAAAAGGAATTGAAAGCAAAAAAAAAGAAAAAAAAAGGGGATTGAAAGCAGCAAATGGAAGGGGGGGGGGGTGAACTTACTTGAGTAATTCCAAGATTGCCAAAACAATATCATTAACATAACAGAAACCAGAAGCTTCAGATTTCTTGGCATGATGTAATCCTCCTGCCCAGTTAACAGCAATGTCGGCAGCTTGTTTATTCAATTTTACTGCTCCAGCTGAAAGAAAAACATGAACACATTAATACAACAAAATCATTAATATTAAACACATAAACTTCCATGTTGTCTTTTTCTTTTTACTATAGAGTTGAAAATTTGCATAACAAACTAAAAAATTTGTATAACAAACTAAAAAAATTGTATAACAACTAAAAAAATTGTATAACAAACTAAAAAAATTGTATAACAAACTAAAAAAGTTGTATAACAAACTAAAAAAATTGTATAACAAACTAAAAAAATTGTATAACAAACTAAAAAAATTGTATAACAAACTAAAAAATTTGTATAACAAACTAAAAAATTTGTATAACAAACTAAAAAAATTGTATAACGACTAAAAAACGGGTTAAAATGAAAAGTTAGGCACATTATTTGGATTCTTCAAACTACTGTTCTCATCTTATTGTCACAACATTTCAATTTATGTAACCTCCGACTTTCTTCAGGTGTATCTTGTCGAACCGAGGAAAAAGTGCAGAGAATTTCGAACGTTGCATGCTCTTATTCCATCAGCCGTAACAAGATGGCGGTCCTAAGTAATTCGCAATTGTATTTTTCCGTCACCCACACTAAGGATTAAACTGTCAACCTCCAGGATACGGTCATTTTACGATTGTATTTTTCCAAGAAACAGACAAAAGGGAAGAAGAGATGCGTAAGTACATCAGTAATGCTTGCCTTGCGTCAACTTCGATCGCAGCTCTAGTCTCAATAAGAAATAAGACTGAACACCTGAGAATTTAGCAAATACTCGCTTGGACCATTTTTGTTTACGGCTGCAAGACTTGACCATTGTGTGTGTGTGTGTGGGGGGGGGGGGTCCGCCTGGTGATGATTATTATTTATTATTCACATCTGTATTTGTATGGGATTCTCTTATTTAGTGTCTATGCTTGTCTATGCATGCCTAGACATGTGGTCGTGTCCCTTCTAGTGTGTGTATATGTATTAGTGATGGGACGATTCCAATATTTTTTTCAGATTCCGATACAATTACTGATTCCGTGATGAATTCCCCCCCCCCCCCGATTCCAATTCTTTATAAATCTCTATTTATTTAACTATAGAATTGTTATTTTCCCCGTATTTGCGTAAAAACACACGTTAAATATGCAGATATTTTCCTAAATGTCAAAAGGCACTTGTGGAAAGTGATATATCAATTTTAGCTTTACTGATAATTTAAAAATCAATAAATATTTATTATTTTATCATTATTACCAGCAATGGAAGATTTTGGTTTAAACAAACCCCCCCCCCAAAAAAAAAAGAAAAAAAAAAAAAAAAGAAGAAAAAAAAGAAAAAAAAAAAGAAAAAAAAAAAAAAAAGACAATTGAAAGAATCGTTTTTGCATCCGAAAATAGGTACAAATTTTTCCAAGCCCCGATTTCGATTAATCGTCCCAACACTAATATGTATTTCAATAAAGTCACCAGATCTTTTTTTTCTGTTCTTGGTCCTTTCTGTGGAATGCTTTCTTACCATTCTCGTCGATGCTGAAAAAACATCAAGAAACAACACAAATTTCTAGCATGGCTTCTTTATTCCGTCTAACGAGTGAACGGGGTGGAAGCATTGCATTGTCGACCACTTAAGCTTTCTTACATTTCTTTCTTCGACACATCTCCGCGTTTAACCGAGGCATCTGCTTCGTCCAAACTCAGAAATCTGCGTTAGTTTTACTTACCTACTGACCCGCCAGTAGAAAGTTGACAAAATTCATACATTCCATCAAAGACCGGACAATCTTCTCCAACATTGACTGAAAAAAAAAAAAAAATTAAAAATAAATAAAAATAAGTACTTGGTTTTCAAATTGAAGAACTCAAACACTTATACCAAAAACACATATTAGATATTTATTATATCATGCTTCAGGTAAGAAAAGAGATCGGCACACTTTAGAAAAGTGTGTGTGCGTGTGTCATGTGGAATCAAGCTGTCGATTTAACCATTATGCAATTGTTGGATCATTTTATGGAAAAAAAAAAAAAAAAAAAAAATTTCTTGTAGATTAATTTTTGTTATATAGGTAGTATCTGATCTTCCAAAATGGTTACACTTTTTTTTTCCCCCCCCAAAAAAAATTCCCTCTACTTTAAAAAAAAAAAAAAAAAAAAAAAAAAAAAAAAAATATAAAATCTGTATTGATACATGTACTCATGATGAAACAAATATCACATAAATTAGTCAATCAAGTAGTTAAAAAAAAAAAGAAAAAAAAAAAAGTGTAGCGAGGGGTATTTGGCATTGTAGGTGGTGTAGTAAGGAACCCCGGGGGAGGGTGTAAAAAAATTGGTAGTAGGGGAGGTGGGGGGGACCAAAACAACAGTAGGCAGCCTTGGGTGGAGAGATGTCAAAAATTTTTAAAAGTGGTAGTAGGCAGGCAGGCTCAAACCCGTAACATGAAGGAAAGGGAGGGGGAGTGATGTTTTAGCCAATGTCTCCATCGTGCGACCAGACGTCAAGAGTATTGAAATTAAGCAAAGTCAATCTAACGGTGACAACGACTTGTTAAAATGTCAGCAAAAAAAGCCACCAGTCCGCGTACGAAAACTGCCCAGTTGAAGGTGAAGGAATGAATGTTTTTGGCCAATTTTTCGATATTTGTCAAACTTGAAAATGATACAGATCTCATGAAGCTCAGTCGTGTGAGTGGAAACTTTTTGCGAGACTGAGACACAAGAGGTCTTGTGTTATGTTTGCATTCGGCTTCGTTAGCAATCGAGAAAAAAAAAAAAAAAAAAAAAAAAAATCCTATCCTTTAATCGAGGAGTTGAAATCTGTAGATGCTAGAAGGCATAATTTTTTTTTTTTTATCAACACCCCAAATACATACGACTGTGACAGTTCTACCCCAACACTGGACGAAATCCACGACATCAAAGAGCTAAACAACAACAAAGCAGCCGGAGAGGACGGCATCCCTGCTGAAATTTTTTAAAGTGCACTAGACTCAGTGGGCCATGTTCTTCATCAATCATCTACGTGTGGGAAATCGAGAGCCTTTCTCAAAATTGAATGATGCAGTTCTGCTTCATCCATATTGCTGCCAAAATCTTTGCTTCTATATTTTGAAAGAGGTTTCAGAGAGAATATGACACCAGAACCAGACCTAGCCAACCTGGATTCTGTCCGGGCCGTGGCTGCACAGATCAGATTTTAGGCTGCGCTGAATCTCAATTTCAAAACCGACTTCAAAACCTTTTCTCTTTCATGCAACCTCTTTCTCAAAGAGACATTGTGAGCCTGTTTCTGCTCTACCGTTATTTTCATGGCAAGTGCTCGTCTGAGCTTCAATCTATGGTCCCACCTTGCTAAACTTTTACAAAAAATACTCGTCTAGCTAAGACTACTATCAACAACTTCCTCCACTATCTGTGCTAAAATCTAAATGCAAATTCCACAAAGTTTCTTTCCTAGAACTGCCTGCCTGTGGAACCGTTCTGGTCTGCTTCCCAGTTGTCTTACACTATGGTCATCTTCAACTCCAATGTTCTTGTTGAACCATTCCTTTAACTGATCAAACTATACTCAATTTCCACTACTAATACCGTTATCTCTGCGATCACTGTACACTCATTAACCCTATCCTCGACTGGCATTCGAGTCTTGATAAATAATGACCCCTTTTGTAAAAAAATAATTTTTTTTTTTTTTTTTTTTTTAAATAAAGTTCAACTGAGGTAAACTCATATCTTCAATCTTAATGGGAAACTGAACTTGCTGATGCCAAGGATGGATTTGTTCAAATGATTAAACATTTTACCAATAGAACTCTACAGACTATTTGATTTTTTTTTTTTTTTGCCATAGGCACCACCACTTATCAAGGCCCATAGGCCACTCGAGGATAAGAGTTAAAGAGTGTACAGTAGTCAATTGGACAATATAGTAATCATTAGTAATGGAAATTCGGTAAATCTGTTAACTTAAGTGGAACGGCTCATCAAGAAGCACGCATATTCCAATATAATAATGACAAACTCCGATTGGAGTTTGTCATTATTATATTGGAATCTATCGCATGATTTTAAGTAAACTTTAATTTTCCGATTAAATACTTTACAGAAACGACAGCAAAATGTCATTAGGTTGTTATAAATGATATCAAAGTTAACGTCTTATCTACCAAAAATTGCTTAAATCGATGTCCGACTGTTTCTTCTATTCACGACAAACAAGCATAGAAAAAAACAAGCTCATATTTATATTAATTGAATTAGAGTAACCTGCCTCCAGGTCCCCACCATCCATGAAATCGTTAATAAAATTCAATATTTGGTGAAATCTAAAGCATATTTTATACAAACTTAATTTATGATACGTCCGACCTGTTCAAATTTCAGTCATAAATATTAAACAGTTTTTGTTTTATCATTTAATAGGGACATCTGATATGACAAAAAAAAAAAAAAAAAAAAAAAAAAAAAACGGGTTTTTGTCCCGAATTCTTCCCATCTCAAGAAGCAAGAATAAAGAAAAATCTTTATGTACACAATATTCCAAAAATCATGTAAATTTATCAAGTGTTTTTGTTTGTTGTTGAAAAAAACATTATGAGCAAGAGAAGAGTGACCGTCTTGTGTCACCATATTGAAAACAATTAAGCAAGATAATGCAATAATTCAACAAAGATATTTGTTGTAATGTCTACAAATTCCCATTAATTGCTTAAAAATAAAATAATTTTCTTTATAAAAAAAAAAAAATAAAACCAGTTGATTATGTGATTTTTGAGACATGATATGTTTCGACACCAGTACGTACATCATAAACACACACACACACACACACACACACACACACATCAGAGAAAGAAAATTAAAACTAAGTTGAACTTTACAATCAAAATTTATTGTTCGACTGAATACAAAAAAAAAAAAATAAAAATAAAAATAAAAAATTACAAAGTCCTTATTCTGTAAAGTTTCAAAGAATGCTATTCTTTTCATCAGGACAGAAAGAAATCAGCAAATTATATTTGTAGCAATGCTACAATTTGCTAGTTATGGCATTAAGTGAAACCGCAATTTATTATAGTCATAAATTGCCAAGGAAAATAAGTGAAAAAAACGTTGGATATGTAAAAAAAATATAAAAAACAAACCATGCATAATATTTCAGTTTGCATGAAAATTCTCTCAAGGTAATCCGAAAGGCGAAAATAGTTCATTAGAGAGAATGAAGTCCAAAATTAAGTCCAGTGTAATGATGCATATAGTCCAGTTTTATTCGGTTGGGATTAAATTATCTATATAGAAACACTGGTATTCATATTAGATCGAAGTTTACCATTGCATATATCAGGTAAACACTACATCCTTTTGATTTCATTACATCATATATATATATATGACTTAATATAGGAGGAATTCTGGACAAAAACCAAAATTGTTAAAACCCCCTCTCACGGTATTGCCCTGATTTGTACAGATGGTCGATGGTCTTGAAAGACATTATTTTGGAGCTAATCATAGATTATCAGTACGTGGAGGAGGGGATCTGATTGAGCGAGTATGACACGCATACATGATTACACCTTTCACTGTTGAGATGAACATCAAAGTGCTCCCCCGCTTACATTAGCAAATAGTCATAAAAACAAGCTGAGCATCCAGGGTCTCCCTCGACAAGTGAAAAATTTACTTGCACCATGACTAATATTTGTGCAAAATTTCAAAAAAATTAATCCAAGGCATTGTTATTGAGAAAAGTGCAAACAAATGAATGGATAAACGATTTGGGGGACAATTTTACCCTTATAATGGTCTCAAGTGGGGGAGGGAGGGAGACAACCTAGAGTTATTGCAGAAAATCCATTCTGGCAAAAATTTACTTTCACCATAACTAATGTTTGTACAAAATTGAAAAAAAAAAAAAAAAAAAAAAAAAAAAAATCCTAGGCATGGTTATTGAGAAAAGTGCAAACAAATGAGAGTGTTGCCCGAGTGTTGAGCAAAGAAAAAAAAAAGTGGTAGTAAACAGGCAGGTTTGAACCCTTGGCGCAAAGGCAGAAAAGAAAGTGAAAAAAAAAAAAAGTCTGACGTCTTACCGCTACTCCATGACATGACAGGAAATTCGAAACATTAAAATTAGGCAAAGTCAATCATACCTATACGATGACTTGCAAAAATGGCTTGCAAAAAATAAATAAATAAAATAATAAAATAAAAGAAATCGACCTCTCCTTGTAGAAAACTGCCCAGTTGAGGATGAGGAAATTAATGTTTTCGGCCAATTTTTCGGTATTTGTTGTCCAAGACGTCAAGCTTCAAAATGATACCAATCTCGTAAAAATCCATCGCCTCTGTCAAAAGTCTTAGGCAGACATGCATACGTATATACATTTAAACAGATAGATGAGATGTATATTACAGATTCCATTTTTGAAGAGTCACCTCTTTTTCGAACGATGATCCGGTATTTTAATTTTCTCTCCCCCACCCCATCATGAATTATTGATAGTGTTCTTTCTAGAGACAAACCAATGAAGGAAAAACGAAAACAACTCACATCGCTGCATCTGCTTATTGTATTCAGACATGTTATCTGGCCGAATGCTTCGTAAAAATTTGATATAATCATCACTGTGGAATTTTGTCATTTCATCTTGGATTGCCTTGTGTGGTCGCTACAAATAGAAAAAAATATTTGCCTTACATGAAAATGATTTTTTTGTTTTGTTTTATGAAAAGTGGATGAAAAGTTAAAAATCTTGCAAACAAAATGTTTAATATCTGTTTTCATATTTACAGCATCTTTAATGAAAAAAAAAAAAAACTACTAAAATTATGCCATATACTCTTCAGAATTGTCCAATTTATTCCCTGCTTCCTTTGTTTCAGCTTGTTTAACAATGGTCTAGTGGTCTTAATTTACTGTTATGATACCTCATTGTAATACAGCTTGCTATTCCACTTGTGGAACTCTCTTCTTGCTGACAGTTTTCCTTCTACCTATTCTTTTCAAGACCAATGCCAAGAGGCATTTTTCCATGCCTTGTCTAGTGCAATTTCCATTAAAAAAAATAAAATAAAATAAGCAATAATAAATCTGCAAAGAATTTAATTTATGTATAGTTTAAATTATTAACATTAATATATACAAGCGTGACCTGTGGAAATTCCACAGCAGACTCATTCATATGTTGATGTGGCATTCTGTGAATTCTCAGTGTAAATGGAGATGCCCTGATATTATTATAGCTTTTTTGTTAAAACTTTCAAAAGGTATTTATCTAAGCTAGCAGGGGCACCCAGTCGTAAAATATGCTTAAATATGCTTGTATATATTATAGAGTTAATTCGATTCTTAAAAGTTTGGAGTTCAAAAATAAAAAATATATATCTATATAACTTGGGCGCATCAGCTTGAATTGAAACCGAAACTAAAAACTTATAAATAAATAAATATATATATATAAGTCCTGATGTTCAATATATATATATTAACCTGCAAATTTTAACCATGAAACTGATAAAAAATTATGCCCTTTTTTTTTTTTTTTTTTTTTTTTTTTATTCTGCTTGAATGGATCAGAGAGGAATTGAAAATTTCATATTTATGGACTGAACTTTCATTACCTGAAAGTTTCATCTCTATTGCAGATATTGACAGTGTGAAATTCTAAGAAAGCAACCCCCTGTCATGGACGTGCATCAGAAGCAGATATGTGTCCTTGAATTCTTGGCGAAAGTGCATTGAGAATTGTGGTGACTACGTAAAAATGAAAAAAATAAATAAATAAATACTGCAGGGCCATTCCATATCATGTGTGTTACACTTCAGAAGGGTTTTCAGCGATAACATTTATCTAAAATCGCCTTTATAATATTTTACTCTTTTCTTTTTGGCTTGTTTAGTCTTCAGACATTACTCTTTCATGTAGTACATAAAAAAAATCCATACCTATGACCATTTTTTTTTTCAATAGTCTTGTTTCTAGCGTAACGTGCATTACATTCAGACGGGAAGGATATTTTAGACATTGTTAAACAATGTATAAACCCTGTGAATTGTGCTTTTTTTTTTTTTTTTAAATGTGTTTGTCTAAATTTTTTATGAAGTTTTCTAGTTACTACGATAGTCTTTTAGTAAATTTTTATTCATTGAACCCCGAGAATTATTTGTTGTCACATGTGTTACACCTTAGCGTCACGTGTTACTCATGTGAAATCTCATTGATTTCCAAAGTTCCGTCAAGTGGGAAAATACTCAAATTTGGCAACCAATCAGAATAAAGTATAAGCAAGCACCAATAATCCACGTTGGTGACTTAGTGTATAAAACAAAAATCAACAGGGCCAGCTTAGTTTTCCATACGGTTGATAAAGAAATTTATTTTCTCAACCTTTTAATATTTTAACTTGTGATGAAGAGAAAAATTAAATATTTTAATTATTTTTCTTCAATAATTTATTTTTAACATTTAGACAAAGACCTATTAAAAAAAAATATTCTCCATGATATATACTTGTGTAATATTTGCATAAAAAAGGTTATAGTAAACAAAAACCTCTTTATATTTATGTATGCAAATATAGAAATGTTTAAAAAATTTTGCCTAGCAAACTCCTGTCAGTTTTTGATCAAGATATGAAACTTAATATATAGGATATTCGAACCCATGCGAAACTTTATATTTGGGTTTTAGCCGGGGTAAATTGGTGCTAAAGTGTGAAAATTTATAAACAAAAAAATAAATAAATAAAATAAAAAAAAATGAAATTTACCAGAGACGGTCGAACAATGGCAGGTTTTAATTTTTAGCCTTGCAGCAAACAGGTCTTCATAGCTCATGCATTAATGTCAGAGGAAAAAGTAAATCATAAGCTAAAAAAGTTTTGGTTTCGATTCTTGGTAGTGGCGCACAAGTCATTTTTTTTTTTTACCTTTCAAATCATTAATTGGGTCGTCCAATATAATATAAAATCTGTATTAATAAAAATATATTTTAGTGCATTTTACGACTGGGCAATGCCGGGCAGCCTGCTAGTATATATAAGTGAAATTGTCTGTGTGTGCGTGCGTACATTTCCCTACCAAACTACTCTGTCAATTTTCAGTCTATAGACTAGAGATTCAACATAAGGAGTACTGAGGTTTGGGAAAATCATTTTAATCCGTTTTTGGACAGAAATTTGGCTGTCAAGGAGTCAAAGTTCAATGATTTTACCTTTGAAAACTCTACCAAACTACTCTGCCAATTTTGGGTTTAACCACGTGAAATTTTAGATGTAGGTTACTTGGACATGGTTGAGACAATTTTTTATTTTTGTACCTTTTCTCCACGTTAAAAAACGACCCTGGTGTCTAACTTTGTCCCGTGGGGAGGCATTGTAAATAGGTACTTGGACATCGTTGAAACTTTTTAATTTGATTCGCGCCCAAAACAAATGTTAAGGGGTCAAAAGTGGGGTCAGTTTTAAAAATTTTTACTTCAGTGCTCTATCAAATTACTCAGCCAATTTTTGGTCTAAACATTTCAAATTTTAAATAAAGTGTAAAGCTTTTTAATCAGTTTTGAGCTGAAAATTTGCCTGCTAAGGGGTCAAAGTTCAAAACATTTGACCATTGCAGTCTCTAGAAAACTATTCAGCTAATTTTGGGTCTAAACATTTCAAATTTTACATAAAGGGTATTCAGACATACAAGTTTTTTTTAATCAGTTTTTGAGCAAAAGTTTGGCTGCCAAGGTCAAAGTTGAAAGAGATGACCTTTCAGACTACCAAACTCCTCCGCCAATTTTGGGTCTAAAAACTTGAAATTTTAGATGTAGGTTACCTGGACACGAGTCAAATAGAGACATGTCTTTTACTTAATTATTTTTTTTTTTTTTTTGCTTACAAAATTTTACTTTCAGTTTTGCTTCTGGCTGATGACAATCAAGTTCCATTTTATTTTTAACGACCGGGCAACGCTGGACGCCCTCTCTGGCTAGTCATCTATTAAATAAATATCAAACATTGTGCGTGTGTTAGTTTGTCCGCTAAAAACTTGTTATCTGCATCGTTACAACATTAAAAAAAAAAAAAAAAAAAAAAAAATTTTTTGCAGATCTAATTTTAACACGATAAGATATGATAGAAAAAAAAACTTAAAAACTTTTATACTTATTGTGGTAAGTTTTTTCAAGTGCCCATATTTTTATTTTTTCATCTTTTTACACTGTGACACAGCATTTTCATGTTTTTAACCGTATCTTGTTTTTCAAATTAAAGTGCACTTACTAACCCCACCCACCTCCACCTATATTTCTTCTATTTATTATTAGCGAGGGGTACCCGGCGTTGCCCGGGTGTTTTTCAGGGTATGTGAAAAAAAAACCGAAAATGTGAAAAAAAAAAAAAAAAAAAAAAAAAAAAAAAAAAACAGGTGCCCGTGAAAAAAAAACGAAGCCTTCACGACGCGCAGTTGGAGAAAAGTAAAGTGTTAAAAAAAAAAAAAAAAAAAAACAGGTGCGCGTTTTTGATTGACGTGACGGCGATAGGTATTCAGCAGTTAGCATTTTGTGCAGGACAGTTTTGAATGAGGTGAATAAATCGGTTTGTTTGTTTTTAAAAATCCGCTCCCTGTTTATTAGGAGGAGCGAAATGAAAGCTAGTCTGATATGACGAAGTCGACATTGAACAAACGTTACTTAGCTCTCTTGAGACAACTGGCTTTCGACCTGTGATTAGAGTCGAGTTTCACTTTTTTTTATACCGAAAACCGAATGTAACGCGTGCCGATGCGGGAAATGTGGAATAATTAACGTTTGAAAGTCAATAAAATTAAATAGACAGGCGAGCTCCGTGGGTAACTCTGAGATATTACAATTTATAGATGATATAAAAAGTTTTAAGAAGTTGTGAACCGAGCAAGCGCTTCTCTGAAAGAAGCCTTTTGTGGACATCGAGGAAAAGCGTACATACATACATTTTCGCTTTTATATATATAGATTTCATGACAAAAAAAAAAAAATTTAAATCAATGTCTGTCTGTCTGTCTGTCTGTCTCCATTAATTGCTCACAAATTTTGCTACCAGTTTCCATCCTGGCTGATGGCATCAAAGTCACTTTTTTTCTTTTTTTAAATAAATTAAATTATCATATTTAATATCTAATATTGAAAATTAGTCAATTATTTCATGTAGAAATGTATTTTTATTTGAAAGGGGAGGGGCCATATTTTTTTTTTTCACCCCAAACAAGGCGCAGTGCCACTTTGAAGTAGGGGTCTACTATCAGGGACATAAGTTGCAGGGATATTATGAAGGGAGATGAGCAGCAAGATGTCTGTTCACCTTACACTTGAACTTCTGCATGTCAGTACAGTTGGGAAAGCAGAATCCCAGAAGTCTAGCAGTTCTGGGGAAGAAACTATTGGAGTAGTAGGGTTTCTTACACTTAGGGATCTCTACTGTGTAGTGGTGGGACTTAGCTGCTTGTCGGGTTTGTCGGGGGTATTTTCGTTGAGGGGGTACAAGTGCTTGTAGTTCATCAGAGCATTCACCTACTTGTAGAACAGGCAGAGGGATGCATATTTCATCGATGGGACAGAGGCTGAAGCCTAAATGACAGTTCAGGACATATCAGGTTGGCGACTTTTTTGAACCCTGTCCAGGAGGGATAGGCTTAGGCTAGTAGAAGATGCCCAAGCCCAAATATGACTCCATACATGGGCGAATGGTGACCTTCAGATGTAAGCAGCTTTCTAATCTTCGCTATGACACTGAATCTTAAAACACACATGCGCAAACGTGAATTTCTAACTATCCCACTTTCTTTTTAAATAGATAAATTTGCAATGTGATAACATCGTTAGCACCTTAGGCCAATGAATAGCGTGCTTGCTTATGGTCTTATATCTTGCGAGTTTGCAAACGTCATTTGTTTTTTTCCTTTTATTAACACCATAAGTTTCCTTTCTCTCTTTTAAACGAAAGGAGGCAGCATTTAACAAAATTTTTTTTAACCAAAAATCACGTTCTTTCATTTTTGTGGTTTTATCTGCTTTTCACATTGGAAACAGCGATTACATTTTTTGTGTTTTTAATCGTATCTTGTTTATCAAATTAAAGTGCACTTACCAACCCCCCACACACATCCATATACTCTGATTATACAAAACTTCTTTTATTTATTACTAGAGGGGGATACCTGGCAATGACCGGGTGTCTTGAGGTGAAGCAGAAATCCGGGGGGGGGGGGGGGATGGTTTAAATAATAAATAATTAAATAATAATAATAATAAAAAAATCTTTTGGTAGGTGAGTATGAGAATCGAACCCGTACCCTTGAGTTAGAAATTAATGTGTGAAAAAAAAAAAAAAACTGTGCGATGTTACCATTGGGTCACCACGACATACAGTGTAGACGTGTTTGAATTTATTTATCTAACTATAACTATAAAAACAGGCATGCGTAATAAAAGTTAACTTTGCTGCTTCCATTTTGACCTAATTAAGAAGGTCAAATAGAAGTCACGCAGCGTAAGCGTCTGTTCCCGGCGCATTGCCGCGAACACGTCCGTTTGAGTTTAGTTTTATTTTATTTATACTAAAAAGCCCAATCAACACGCGAGAAGTCAAAATAAGAATAATTTTGTAAAAATCGACGTAAATAAATCTATACGCTACGCGCTTTCCTAATTCCTAGATATTATGATATAGGACCTATATACACAGTTTTAAGCGATAGTAACGACCACGGGAGCGCGTGCGAAAGAAGCCTTTTGAAGACATACACAAAATGATCACACACATTTTGCCTTTTATATATATATAGATTTCTCGACCGAGAAAACTCACCATGTCTGTATATGTTCATTTTTTGCTAACAAATTCTACTTTCGGTTTCTGATCGCACCCAAGTGACAATTTTTTTTTTCTGGATAAATTAATATATATTTAAGCGGATTTTACAACCGGGCTGTAACTTATCAGAAAAAAAATAAGAAAAAGGCAAAATTTTGTTTTGTAGAAAACTAATTGATCAATTTTTGTGATTTTTGGAATATAAAAATCTTCATTCCCGGTTATAAGTAAGTACAATATCAGTTTTTCTTCATTTTTACTTTTTTTTGCTATAAGTGCCAATCTTGAATAAGAAATTTATTTTGCCTCCTTACGAGAGCAGAGTTAGACACAAGGTCAGTTTTTAATGTGGGGAAAATCCACCTCCCCAAATAGGGGCACTATAAAAAAATTCTCAATCATGAAGGATTTTTCCTCCACTGACCGAGGACAGAAAAAGTAAAGTATAGCATCAGAACAGATACTACACTGTGATCTTGCCAAGGAAGTGTTAATTTGAATAAGAACTAAAATTTCACCTAAATAGCATTTAAGCTGATAAATCCCCATTTGCTTCTAACAAAAAATTGTAACATTTGTTCTTAGCATGAAAGTACTTTGAGATATATATATATAATTTTTTTTTATTAGATAGTTCGACCAGGACAACTTAATCGCAGAAAAATAAAAATAAGGTTATGTCGGTAATAAAAATAAAATCAGTGCTTCTTTGTTATTAGAGCTAAATTCGAAATATTGAATTTCAAGTAGAACTAATGGTATCTAATTGTCATGTCGCAATAATGAAAATATTCAAAAATTGTGAAAAATGATAAGGTAGAAAATTATTAATGAAAATAGTTTTCAAAGAAAATTAGGGAAAATTGAAAGTTTTGGTAAAACAAAATAAAATGTGCTTGTACAATTTAATCCAGACAAAAAAAAATTATATTGTACATACCCGTTATGGAATGAAGTTCTCTAAAAAAAAAAAAAAAAAAAAAAAAAAAAAAAAAAAATTTTCACTTAATTTGATCAAGTAGTTTTTTTTTTGTTCTTGTTTTTTTTTTTTACAGCAGAAAAACAATTTTTTATGACAGCGAATGGAAGGTAGCCATGTTTGAATTTTTAGACCATGAGGAAGGGAGGATCAACGAGGAGATAACAGTCTAAAGCGCTGACACCCCTCTTTCCATGTTAAATAATAGCTTCTTGCCCTTCCTTGTGGTCTAAAAATTTAAACATTGTTACCTTTTGCTTGGTGCCATAAATTGTTTTTCCACTGTAAAAAAACTACTTGATCAAAATAAATGAATTTTTTTTTTTTTTTTTTTTTTTTTTGAGAAATTCATTCCATAACGGGTACGTATAATTTTTTTTTTTTTTTTTTTTTTTTTTTTAATATTTTCATTTTTTAATGTCATGATTAAACTAAACAAATGCCCCAAATAAAATAAAGCTTGTATTGTAACAAGGGAGATAATTCTTTTCTGAAAACTTGAAATTTTAAGCAAATTTAGCAAAACTCAATTTTCGAAAAATCTGAATTTTTCGAAAACCATTTTCATCGATTAATTTTCTTATCGTTTTTCATAATTTTTGGATATGTTCATTACTGCTCTAATAATGACTAAAAATGACTAAACATGAAAAATTGTTAGATTTCCGACAGATTTAAAAAAATGTTTTCATGCTTCTTTTCACAGAATTTTTTTTTTTTTTTTTTTTAACATAGCACAACAAATCCGAAAATTCACCATAGGACAATATTTACTGTTGGAAATGTTAGAGAGTGTGTGGTGGTGGTGGTGGTGGATCTTTATTTATAAGTAAAACTGTAAAAGATTTCATTCTAGATTGAAGAATATGAGTTGTCTACCTTAGAACAAAAACTTTTGTTCTGTTTCTGTATCAGTTTAAAAATGCAAAACTGCATAAAAACTAAAATTACTTCATTGCATTCCATGATTAAATTAAAGAAAAACAAAAACTTTTGTTCTGTTTCTGTATAAGTTTAAAAATGCAAAAATGCATAAAAACCAAAATTACTTCATTGCATTCCATGATTAAATTAAAGAAAAACAAAAACTTTTGTTCTGTTTCTGTATCAGTTTAAAAATGCAAAACTGCATAAAAACTAAAATTACTTCATTGCATTCGATGATTAAATTAAAGAAAAACAAAAACTTTTGTTCTGTTTCTGTATAAGTTTAAAAATGCAAAAATGCATAAAAACTAAAATTACTTCATTGCATTCCATGATTAAATTAAAGAAAAACAAAAACTTTTGTTCTGTTTCTGTATAAGTTTAAAAATGCAAAAATGCATAAAAACTAAAATTACTTCATTGCATTCCATGATTAAATTAAAGAAAAACAAAAACTTTTGTTCTGTTTCTGTATAAGTTTAAAAATGCAAAAATGCATAAAAACTAAAATTACTTCATTGCATTCGATGATTAAATTAAAGAAAAACAAAAACTTTTGTTCTGTTTCTGTATAAGTTTAAAAATGCAAAAATGCATAAAAACTAAAATTACTTCATTGCATTCGATGATTAAATTAAAGAAAAACAAAAACTTTTGTTCTGTTTCTGTATAAGTTTAAAAATGCAAAAATGCATAAAAACTAAAATTACTTCATTGCATTCCATGATTAAATTAAAGAAAAACAAAAACTTTTGTTCTGTTTCTGTATAAGTTTAAAAATGCAAAAATGCATAAAAACTAAAATTACTTCATTGCATTCCATGATTAAATTAAAGAAAAACAAAAACTTTTGTTCTGTTTCTGTATAAGTTTAAAAATGCAAAACTGCATAAAAACTAAAATTACTTCATTGCATTCGATGATTAAATTAAAGAAAAACAAAAACTTTTGTTCTGTTTCTGTATAAGTTTAAAAATGCAAAAATGCATAAAAACTAAAATTACTTCATTGCATTCGATGATTAAATTAAAGAAAAACAAAAACTTTTGTTCTGTTTCTGTATAAGTTTAAAAATGCAAAAATGCATAAAAACTAAAATTACTTCATTGCATTCCATGATTAAATTAAAGAAAAACAAAAACTTTTGTTCTGTTTCTGTATCAGTTTAAAAATGCAAAAATGCATAAAAACTAAAATTACTTCATTGCATTCCATGATTAAATTAAAGAAAAACAAAAACTTTTGTTCTGTTTCTGTATCAGTTTAAAAATGCAAAAATGCATAAAAACTAAAATTACTTCATTGCATTCCATGATTAAATTAAAGAAAAACAAAAACTTTTGTTCTGTTTCTGTATAAGTTTAAAAATGCAAAAATGCATAAAAACTAAAATTACTTCATTGCATTCGATGATTAAATTAAAGAAAAACAAAAACTTTTGTTCTGTTTCTGTATAAGTTTAAAAATGCAAAAATGCATAAAAACTAAAATTACTTCATTGCATTCGATGATTAAATTAAAGAAAAACAAAAACTTTTGTTCTGTTTCTGTATAAGTTTAAAAATGCAAAAATGCATAAAAACTAAAATTACTTCATTGCATTCGATGATTAAATTAAAGAAAAACAAAAACTTTTGTTCTGTTTCTGTATAAGTTTAAAAATGCAAAAATGCATAAAAACTAAAATTACTTCATTGCATTCCATGATTAAATTAAAGAAAAACAAAAACTTTTGTTCTGTTTCTGTATAAGTTTAAAAATGCAAAAATGCATAAAAACTAAAATTACTTCATTGCATTCCATGATTAAATTAAAGAAAAACAAAAACTTTTGTTCTGTTTCTGTATAAGTTTAAAAATGCAAAACTGCATAAAAACTAAAATTACTTCATTGCATTCCATGATTAAATTAAAGAAAAACAAAAACTTTTGTTCTGTTTCTGTATAAGTTTAAAAATGCAAAACTGCATAAAAACTAAAATTACTTCATTGCATTCGATGATTAAATTAAAGAAAAACAAAAACTTTTGTTCTGTTTCTGTATAAGTTTAAAAATGCAAAACTGCATAAAAACTAAAATTACTTCATTGCATTCCATGATTAAATTAAAGAAAAACAAAAACTTTTGTTCTGTTTCTGTATAAGTTTAAAAATGCAAAACTGCATAAAAACTAAAATTACTTCATTGCATTCCATGATTAAATTAAAGAAAAACAAAAACTTTTGTTCTGTTTCTGTATCAGTTTAAAAATGCAAAACTGCATAAAAACTAAAATTACTTCATTGCATTCCATGATTAAATTAAAGAAAAACAAAAACTTTTGTTCTGTTTCTGTATAAGTTTAAAAATGCAAAACTGCATAAAAACTAAAATTACTTCATTGCATTCGATGATTAAATTAAAGAAAAACAAAAACTTTTGTTCTGTTTCTGTATAAGTTTAAAAATGCAAAACTGCATAAAAACTAAAATTACTTCATTGCATTCCATGATTAAATTAAAGAAAAACAAAAACTTTTGTTCTGTTTCTGTATAAGTTTAAAAATGCAAAACTGCATAAAAACTAAAATTACTTCATTGCATTCCATGATTAAATTAAAGAAAAACAAAAACTTTTGTTCTGTTTCTGTATAAGTTTAAAAATGCAAAACTGCATAAAAACTAAAATTACTTCATTGCATTCCATGATTAAATTAAAGAAAAACAAAAACTTTTGTTCTGTTTCTGTATAAGTTTAAAAATGCAAAACTGCATAAAAACTAAAATTACTTCATTGCATTCCATGATTAAATTAAAGAAAAACAAAAACTTTTGTTCTGTTTCTGTATAAGTTTAAAAATGCAAAACTGCATAAAAACTAAAATTACTTCATTGCATTCCATGATTAAATTAAAGAAAAACAAAAACTTTTGTTCTGTTTCTGTATAAGTTTAAAAATGCAAAACTGCATAAAAACTAAAATTACTTCATTGCATTCCATGATTAAATTAAAGAAAAACAAAAACTTTTGTTCTGTTTCTGTATAAGTTTAAAAATGCAAAACTGCATAAAAACTAAAATTACTTCATTGCATTCCATGATTAAATTAAAGAAAAACAAAAACTTTTGTTCTGTTTCTGTATAAGTTTAAAAATGCAAAACTGCATAAAAACTAAAATTACTTCATTGCATTCCATGATTAAATTAAAGAAAAACAAAAACTTTTGTTCTGTTTCTGTATAAGTTTAAAAATGCAAAACTGCATAAAAACTAAAATTACTTCATTGCATTCCATGATTAAATTAAAGAAAAACAAAAACTTTTGTTCTGTTTCTGTATAAGTTTAAAAATGCAAAACTGCATAAAAACTAAAATTACTTCATTGCATTCCATGATTAAATTAAAGAAAAACAAAAACTTTTGTTCTGTTTCTGTATAAGTTTAAAAATGCAAAACTGCATAAAAACTAAAATTACTTCATTGCATTCCATGATTAAATTAAAGAAAAACAAAAACTTTTGTTCTGTTTCTGTATAAGTTTAAAAATGCAAAACTGCATAAAAACTAAAATTACTTCATTGCATTCCATGATTAAATTAAAGAAAAACAAAAACTTTTGTTCTGTTTCTGTATAAGTTTAAAAATGCAAAACTGCATAAAAACTAAAATTACTTCATTGCATTCCATGATTAAATTAAAGAAAAACAAAAACTTTTGTTCTGTTTCTGTATAAGTTTAAAAATGCAAAACTGCATAAAAACTAAAATTACTTCATTGCATTCCATGATTAAATTAAAGAAAAACAAAAACTTTTGTTCTGTTTCTGTATAAGTTTAAAAATGCAAAACTGCATAAAAACTAAAATTACTTCATTGCATTCGATGATTAAATTAAAGAAAAACAAAAACTTTTGTTCTGTTTCTGTATAAGTTTAAAAATGCAAAACTGCATAAAAACTAAAATTACTTCATTGCATTCGATGATTAAATTAAAGAAAAACAAAAACTTTTGTTCTGTTTCTGTATAAGTTTAAAAATGCAAAACTGCATAAAAACTAAAATTACTTCATTGCATTCCATGATTAAATTAAAGAAAAACAAAAACTTTTGTTCTGTTTCTGTATAAGTTTAAAAATGCAAAACTGCATAAAAACTAAAATTACTTCATTGCATTCCATGATTAAATTAAAGAAAAACAAAAACTTTTGTTCTGTTTCTGTATAAGTTTAAAAATGCAAAACTGCATAAAAACTAAAATTACTTCATTGCATTCCATGATTAAATTAAAGAAAAACAAAAACTTTTGTTCTGTTTCTGTATAAGTTTAAAAATGCAAAACTGCATAAAAACTAAAATTACTTCATTGCATTCCATGATTAAATTAAAGAAAAACAAAAACTTTTGTTCTGTTTCTGTATAAGTTTAAAAATGCAAAACTGCATAAAAACTAAAATTACTTCATTGCATTCCATGATTAAATTAAAGAAAAACAAAAACTTTTGTTCTGTTTCTGTATAAGTTTAAAAATGCAAAACTGCATAAAAACCAAAATTACTTCATTGCATTCCATGATTAAATTAAAGAAAAACAAAAACTTTTGTTCTGTTTCTGTATCAGTTTAAAAATGCAAAACTGCATAAAAACTAAAATTACTTCATTGCATTCCATGATTAAATTAAAGAAAAACAAAAACTTTTGTTCTGTTTCTGTATAAGTTTAAAAATGCAAAACTGCATAAAAACTAAAATTACTTCATTGCATTCCATGATTAAATTAAAGAAAAACAAAAACTTTTGTTCTGTTTCTGTATAAGTTTAAAAATGCAAAACTGCATAAAAACCAAAATTACTTCATTGCATTCCATGATTAAATTAAAGAAAAACAAAAACTTTTGTTCTGTTTCTGTATAAGTTTAAAAATGCAAAACTGCATAAAAACCAAAATTACTTCACTGCATTCCATGATTAAATTAAAGAAAAACAAAAACTTTTGTTCTGTTTCTGTATAAGTTTAAAAATGCAAAAATGCATAAAAACTAAAATTACTTCATTGCATTCCATGATTAAATTAAAGAAAAACAAAAACTTTTGTTCTGTTTCTGTATAAGTTTAAAAATGCAAAAATGCATAAAAACTAAAATTACTTCATTGCATTCCATGATTAAATTAAAGAAAAACAAAAACTTTTGTTCTGTTTCTGTATAAGTTTAAAAATGCAAAAATGCATAAAAACTAAAATTACTTCATTGCATTCCATGATTAAATTAAAGAAAAACAAAAACTTTTGTTCTGTTTCTGTATAAGTTTAAAAATGCAAAAATGCATAAAAACTAAAATTACTTCATTGCATTCCATGATTAAATTAAAGAAAAACAAAAACTTTTGTTCTGTTTCTGTATAAGTTTAAAAATGCAAAACTGCATAAAAACTAAAATTACTTCATTGCATTCCATGATTAAATTAAAGAAAAACAAAAACTTTTGTTCTGTTTCTGTATAAGTTTAAAAATGCAAAACTGCATAAAAACTAAAATTACTTCATTGCATTCCATGATTAAATTAAAGAAAAACAAAAACTTTTGTTCTGTTTCTGTATAAGTTTAAAAATGCAAAAATGCATAAAAACTAAAATTACTTCATTGCATTCCATGATTAAATTAAAGAAAAACAAAAACTTTTGTTCTGTTTCTGTATAAGTTTAAAAATGCAAAACTGCATAAAAACTAAAATTACTTCATTGCATTCCATGATTAAATTAAAGAAAAACAAAAACTTTTGTTCTGTTTCTGTATAAGTTTAAAAATGCAAAAATGCATAAAAACTAAAATTACTTCATTGCATTCCATGATTAAATTAAAGAAAAACAAAAACTTTTGTTCTGTTTCTGTATAAGTTTAAAAATGCAAAACTGCATAAAAACTAAAATTACTTCATTGCATTCCATGATTAAATTAAAGAAAAACAAAAACTTTTGTTCTGTTTCTGTATAAGTTTAAAAATGCAAAAATGCATAAAAACTAAAATTACTTCATTGCATTCCATGATTAAATTAAAGAAAAACAAAAACTTTTGTTCTGTTTCTGTATAAGTTTAAAAATGCAAAACTGCATAAAAACTAAAATTACTTCATTGCATTCCATGATTAAATTAAAGAAAAACAAAAACTTTTGTTCTGTTTCTGTATAAGTTTAAAAATGCAAAAATGCATAAAAACTAAAATTACTTCATTGCATTCCATGATTAAATTAAAGAAAAACAAAAACTTTTGTTCTGTTTCTGTATAAGTTTAAAAATGCAAAACTGCATAAAAACTAAAATTACTTCATTGCATTCCATGATTAAATTAAAGAAAAACAAAAACTTTTGTTCTGTTTCTGTATAAGTTTAAAAATGCAAAAATGCATAAAAACTAAAATTACTTCATTGCATTCGATGATTAAATTAAAGAAAAACAAAAACTTTTGTTCTGTTTCTGTATAAGTTTAAAAATGCAAAACTGCATAAAAACTAAAATTACTTCATTGCATTCCATGATTAAATTAAAGAAAAACAAAAACTTTTGTTCTGTTTCTGTATAAGTTTAAAAATGCAAAACTGCATAAAAACTAAAATTACTTCATTGCATTCCATGATTAAATTAAAGAAAAACAAAAACTTTTGTTCTGTTTCTGTATAAGTTTAAAAATGCAAAAATGCATAAAAACTAAAATTACTTCATTGCATTCCATGATTAAATTAAAGAAAAACAAAAACTTTTGTTCTGTTTCTGTATAAGTTTAAAAATGCAAAACTGCATAAAAACTAAAATTACTTCATTGCATTCCATGATTAAATTAAAGAAAAACAAAAACTTTTGTTCTGTTTCTGTATAAGTTTAAAAATGCAAAACTGCATAAAAACTAAAATTACTTCATTGCATTCCATGATTAAATTAAAGAAAAACAAAAACTTTTGTTCTGTTTCTGTATAAGTTTAAAAATGCAAAACTGCATAAAAACCAAAATTACTTCATTGCATTCCATGATTAAATTAAAGAAAAACAAAAACTTTTGTTCTGTTTCTGTATAAGTTTAAAAATGCAAAACTGCATAAAAACCAAAATTACTTCATTGCATTCGATGATTAAATTAAAGAAAAACAAAAACTTTTGTTCTGTTTCTGTATAAGTTTAAAAATGCAAAAATGCATAAAAACTAAAATTACTTCATTGCATTCCATGATTAAATTAAAGAAAAACAAAAACTTTTGTTCTGTTTCTGTATAAGTTTAAAAATGCAAAAATGCATAAAAACTAAAATTACTTCATTGCATTCCATGATTAAATTAAAGAAAAACAAAAACTTTTGTTCTGTTTCTGTATAAGTTTAAAAATGCAAAAATGCATAAAAACTAAAATTACTTCATTGCATTCCATGATTAAATTAAAGAAAAACAAAAACTTTTGTTCTGTTTCTGTATAAGTTTAAAAATGCAAAAATGCATAAAAACTAAAATTACTTCATTGCATTCCATGATTAAATTAAAGAAAAACAAAAACTTTTGTTCTGTTTCTGTATAAGTTTAAAAATGCAAAACTGCATAAAAACTAAAATTACTTCATTGCATTCCATGATTAAATTAAAGAAAAACAAAAACTTTTGTTCTGTTTCTGTATAAGTTTAAAAATGCAAAACTGCATAAAAACTAAAATTACTTCATTGCATTCCATGATTAAATTAAAGAAAAACAAAAACTTTTGTTCTGTTTCTGTATAAGTTTAAAAATGCAAAAATGCATAAAAACTAAAATTACTTCATTGCATTCCATGATTAAATTAAAGAAAAACAAAAACTTTTGTTCTGTTTCTGTATAAGTTTAAAAATGCAAAACTGCATAAAAACTAAAATTACTTCATTGCATTCCATGATTAAATTAAAGAAAAACAAAAACTTTTGTTCTGTTTCTGTATAAGTTTAAAAATGCAAAAATGCATAAAAACTAAAATTACTTCATTGCATTCCATGATTAAATTAAAGAAAAACAAAAACTTTTGTTCTGTTTCTGTATAAGTTTAAAAATGCAAAACTGCATAAAAACTAAAATTACTTCATTGCATTCCATGATTAAATTAAAGAAAAACAAAAACTTTTGTTCTGTTTCTGTATAAGTTTAAAAATGCAAAAATGCATAAAAACTAAAATTACTTCATTGCATTCCATGATTAAATTAAAGAAAAACAAAAACTTTTGTTCTGTTTCTGTATAAGTTTAAAAATGCAAAACTGCATAAAAACTAAAATTACTTCATTGCATTCCATGATTAAATTAAAGAAAAACAAAAACTTTTGTTCTGTTTCTGTATAAGTTTAAAAATGCAAAAATGCATAAAAACTAAAATTACTTCATTGCATTCCATGATTAAATTAAAGAAAAACAAAAACTTTTGTTCTGTTTCTGTATAAGTTTAAAAATGCAAAACTGCATAAAAACTAAAATTACTTCATTGCATTCCATGATTAAATTAAAGAAAAACAAAAACTTTTGTTCTGTTTCTGTATAAGTTTAAAAATGCAAAAATGCATAAAAACTAAAATTACTTCATTGCATTCGATGATTAAATTAAAGAAAAACAAAAACTTTTGTTCTGTTTCTGTACAAGTTTAAAAATGCAAAACTGCATAAAAACTAAAATTACTTCATTGCATTCGATGATTAAATTAAAGAAAAACAAAAACTTTTGTTCTGTTTCTGTATAAGTTTAAAAATGCAAAACTGCATAAAAACTAAAATTACTTCATTGCATTCGATGATTAAATTAAAGAAAAACAAAAACTTTTGTTCTGTTTCTGTATAAGTTTAAAAATGCAAAACTGCATAAAAACTAAAATTACTTCATTGCATTCGATGATTAAATTAAAGAAAAACAAAAACTTTTGTTCTGTTTCTGTATAAGTTTAAAAATGCAAAACTGCATAAAAACCAAAATTACTTCATTGCATTCGATGATTAAATTAAAGAAAAACAAAAACTTTTGTTCTGTTTCTGTATAAGTTTAAAAATGCAAAACTGCATAAAAACTAAAATTCATTGCATTCGATGATTAAATTAAAGAAAAACAAAAACTTTTGTTCTGTTTCTGTATAAGTTTAAAAATGCAAAACTGCATAAAAACTAAAATTACTTCATTGCATTCGATGATTAAATTAAAGAAAAACAAAAACTTTTGTTCTGTTTCTGTATAAGTTTAAAAATGCAAAACTGCATAAAAACCAAAATTACTTCATTGCATTCGATGATTAAATTAAAGAAAAACAAAAACTTTTGTTCTGTTTCTGTATAAGTTTAAAAATGCAAAACTGCATAAAAACTAAAATTCATTGCATTCGATGATTAAATTAAAGAAAAACAAAAACTTTTGTTCTGTTTCTGTATAAGTTTAAAAATGCAAAACTGCATAAAAACTAAAATTACTTCATTGCATTCGATGATTAAATTAAAGAAAAACAAAAACTTTTGTTCTGTTTCTGTATAAGTTTAAAAATGCAAAACTGCATAAAAACCAAAATTACTTCATTGCATTCGATGATTAAATTAAAGAAAAACAAAAACTTTTGTTCTGTTTCTGTATAAGTTTAAAAATGCAAAACTGCATAAAAACTAAAATTCATTGCATTCGATGATTAAATTAAAGAAAAACAAAAACTTTTGTTCTGTTTCTGTATAAGTTTAAAAATGCAAAACTGCATAAAAACTAAAATTACTTCATTGCATTCGATGATTAAATTAAAGAAAAACAAAAACTTTTGTTCTGTTTCTGTATAAGTTTAAAAATGCAAAACTGCATAAAAACCAAAATTACTTCATTGCATTCGATGATTAAATTAAAGAAAAACAAAAACTTTTGTTCTGTTTCTGTATAAGTTTAAAAATGCAAAACTGCATAAAAACTAAAATTCATTGCATTCGATGATTAAATTAAAGAAAAACAAAAACTTTTGTTCTGTTTCTGTATAAGTTTAAAAATGCAAAACTGCATAAAAACTAAAATTACTTCATTGCATTCGATGATTAAATTAAAGAAAAACAAAAACTTTTGTTCTGTTTCTGTATAAGTTTAAAAATGCAAAACTGCATAAAAACTAAAATTACTTCATTGCATTCCATGATTAAATTAAAGAAAAACAAAAACTTTTGTTCTGTTTCTGTATAAGTTTAAAAATGCAAAACTGCATAAAAACTAAAATTACTTCATTGCATTCGATGATTAAATTAAAGAAAAACAAAAACTTTTGTTCTGTTTCTGTATAAGTTTAAAAATGCAAAACTGCATAAAAACTAAAATTACTTCATTGCATTCGATGATTAAATTAAAGAAAAACAAAAACTTTTGTTCTGTTTCTGTATAAGTTTAAAAATGCAAAACTGCATAAAAACTAAAATTCATTGCATTCCATGATTAAATTAAAGAAAAACAAAAACTTTTGTTCTGTTTCTGTATAAGTTTAAAAATGCAAAACTGCATAAAAACCAAAATTACTTCATTGCATTCCATGATTAAATTAAAGAAAAACAAAAACTTTTGTTCTGTTTCTGTATAAGTTTAAAAATGCAAAAATGCATAAAAACTAAAATTCATTGCATTCCATGATTAAATTAAAGAAAAACAAAAACTTTTGTTCTGTTTCTGTATAAGTTTAAAAATGCAAAAATGCATAAAAACTAAAATTCATTGCATTCCATGATTAAATTAAAGAAAAACAAAAACTTTTGTTCTGTTTCTGTATAAGTTTAAAAATGCAAAACTGCATAAAAACCAAAATTACTTCATTGCATTCCATGATTAAATTAAAGAAAAACAAAAACTTTTGTTCTGTTTCTGTATAAGTTTAAAAATGCAAAAATGCATAAAAACTAAAATTCATTGCATTCCATGATTAAATTAAAGAAAAACAAAAACTTTTGTTCTGTTTCTGTATAAGTTTAAAAATGCAAAAATGCATAAAAACTAAAATTCATTGCATTCCATGATTAAATTAAAGAAAAACAAAAACTTTTGTTCTGTTTCTGTATAAGTTTAAAAATGCAAAACTGCATAAAAACTAAAATTACTTCATTGCATTCCATGATTAAATTAAAGAAAAACAAAAACTTTTGTTCTGTTTCTGTATAAGTTTAAAAATGCAAAACTGCATAAAAACTAAAATTACTTCATTGCATTCCATGATTAAATTAAAGAAAAACAAAAACTTTTGTTCTGTTTCTGTATAAGTTTAAAAATGCAAAACTGCATAAAAACTAAAATTACTTCATTGCATTCCATGATTAAATTAAAGAAAAACAAAAACTTTTGTTCTGTTTCTGTATAAGTTTAAAAATGCAAAACTGCATAAAAACTAAAATTACTTCATTGCATTCCATGATTAAATTAAAGAAAAACAAAAACTTTTGTTCTGTTTCTGTATAAGTTTAAAAATGCAAAACTGCATAAAAACTAAAATTACTTCATTGCATTCGATGATTAAATTAAAGAAAAACAAAAACTTTTGTTCTGTTTCTGTATAAGTTTAAAAATGCAAAACTGCATAAAAACTAAAATTACTTCATTGCATTCGATGATTAAATTAAAGAAAAACAAAAACTTTTGTTCTGTTTCTGTATAAGTTTAAAAATGCAAAAATGCATAAAAACTAAAATTAATTGCATTCCATGATTAAATTAAAGAAAAACAAAAACTTTTGTTCTGTTTCTGTATAAGTTTAAAAATGCAAAAATGCATAAAAACTAAAATTAATTGCATTCCATGATTAAATTAAAGAAAAACAAAAACTTTTGTTCTGTTTCTGTATAAGTTTAAAAATGCAAAACTGCATAAAAACTAAAATTACTTCATTGCATTCCATGATTAAATTAAAGAAAAACAAAAACTTTTGTTCTGTTTCTGTATAAGTTTAAAAATGCAAAACTGCATAAAAACTAAAATTACTTCATTGCATTCCATGATTAAATTAAAGAAAAACAAAAACTTTTGTTCTGTTTCTGTATAAGTTTAAAAATGCAAAACTGCATAAAAACTAAAATTACTTCATTGCATTCGATGATTAAATTAAAGAAAAACAAAAACTTTTGTTCTGTTTCTGTATAAGTTTAAAAATGCAAAACTGCATAAAAACTAAAATTACTTCATTGCATTCCATGATTAAATTAAAGAAAAACAAAAACTTTTGTTCTGTTTCTGTATAAGTTTAAAAATGCAAAACTGCATAAAAACTAAAATTCATTGCATTCCATGATTAAATTAAAGAAAAACAAAAACTTTTGTTCTGTTTCTGTATAAGTTTAAAAATGCAAAAATGCATAAAAACTAAAATTCATTGCATTCCATGATTAAATTAAAGAAAAACAAAAACTTTTGTTCTGTTTCTGTATAAGTTTAAAAATGCAAAAATGCATAAAAACTAAAATTCATTGCATTCCATGATTAAATTAAAGAAAAACAAAAACTTTTGTTCTGTTTCTGTATAAGTTTAAAAATGCAAAACTGCATAAAAACTAAAATTACTTCATTGCATTCCATGATTAAATTAAAGAAAAACAAAAACTTTTGTTCTGTTTCTGTATAAGTTTAAAAATGCAAAACTGCATAAAAACTAAAATTACTTCATTGCATTCCATGATTAAATTAAAGAAAAACAAAAACTTTTGTTCTGTTTCTGTATAAGTTTAAAAATGCAAAACTGCATAAAAACTAAAATTACTTCATTGCATTCCATGATTAAATTAAAGAAAAACAAAAACTTTTGTTCTGTTTCTGTATAAGTTTAAAAATGCAAAACTGCATAAAAACTAAAATTACTTCATTGCATTCCATGATTAAATTAAAGAAAAACAAAAACTTTTGTTCTGTTTCTGTATAAGTTTAAAAATGCAAAACTGCATAAAAACTAAAATTACTTCATTGCATTCGATGATTAAATTAAAGAAAAACAAAAACTTTTGTTCTGTTTCTGTATAAGTTTAAAAATGCAAAACTGCATAAAAACTAAAATTACTTCATTGCATTCGATGATTAAATTAAAGAAAAACAAAAACTTTTGTTCTGTTTCTGTATAAGTTTAAAAATGCAAAAATGCATAAAAACTAAAATTAATTGCATTCCATGATTAAATTAAAGAAAAACAAAAACTTTTGTTCTGTTTCTGTATAAGTTTAAAAATGCAAAAATGCATAAAAACTAAAATTAATTGCATTCCATGATTAAATTAAAGAAAAACAAAAACTTTTGTTCTGTTTCTGTATAAGTTTAAAAATGCAAAACTGCATAAAAACTAAAATTACTTCATTGCATTCCATGATTAAATTAAAGAAAAACAAAAACTTTTGTTCTGTTTCTGTATAAGTTTAAAAATGCAAAACTGCATAAAAACTAAAATTACTTCATTGCATTCCATGATTAAATTAAAGAAAAACAAAAACTTTTGTTCTGTTTCTGTATAAGTTTAAAAATGCAAAACTGCATAAAAACTAAAATTACTTCATTGCATTCGATGATTAAATTAAAGAAAAACAAAAACTTTTGTTCTGTTTCTGTATAAGTTTAAAAATGCAAAACTGCATAAAAACTAAAATTACTTCATTGCATTCCATGATTAAATTAAAGAAAAACAAAAACTTTTGTTCTGTTTCTGTATAAGTTTAAAAATGCAAAACTGCATAAAAACTAAAATTCATTGCATTCCATGATTAAATTAAAGAAAAACAAAAACTTTTGTTCTGTTTCTGTATAAGTTTAAAAATGCAAAAATGCATAAAAACTAAAATTCATTGCATTCCATGATTAAATTAAAGAAAAACAAAAACTTTTGTTCTGTTTCTGTATAAGTTTAAAAATGCAAAACTGCATAAAAACTAAAATTACTTCATTGCATTCCATGATTAAATTAAAGAAAAACAAAAACTTTTGTTCTGTTTCTGTATAAGTTTAAAAATGCAAAACTGCATAAAAACTAAAATTACTTCATTGCATTCCATGATTAAATTAAAGAAAAACAAAAACTTTTGTTCTGTTTCTGTATAAGTTTAAAAATGCAAAACTGCATAAAAACTAAAATTACTTCATTGCATTCCATGATTAAATTAAAGAAAAACAAAAACTTTTGTTCTGTTTCTGTATAAGTTTAAAAATGCAAAACTGCATAAAAACTAAAATTACTTCATTGCATTCCATGATTAAATTAAAGAAAAACAAAAACTTTTGTTCTGTTTCTGTATAAGTTTAAAAATGCAAAACTGCATAAAAACTAAAATTACTTCATTGCATTCGATGATTAAATTAAAGAAAAACAAAAACTTTTGTTCTGTTTCTGTATAAGTTTAAAAATGCAAAACTGCATAAAAACTAAAATTACTTCATTGCATTCGATGATTAAATTAAAGAAAAACAAAAACTTTTGTTCTGTTTCTGTATAAGTTTAAAAATGCAAAAATGCATAAAAACTAAAATTAATTGCATTCCATGATTAAATTAAAGAAAAACAAAAACTTTTGTTCTGTTTCTGTATAAGTTTAAAAATGCAAAAATGCATAAAAACTAAAATTAATTGCATTCCATGATTAAATTAAAGAAAAACAAAAACTTTTGTTCTGTTTCTGTATAAGTTTAAAAATGCAAAAATGCATAAAAACTAAAATTACTTCATTGCATTCGATGATTAAATTAAAGAAAAACAAAAACTTTTGTTCTGTTTCTGTATAAGTTTAAAAATGCAAAAATGCATAAAAACTAAAATTACTTCATTGCATTCCATGATTAAATTAAAGAAAAACAAAAACTTTTGTTCTGTTTCTGTATAAGTTTAAAAATGCAAAACTGCATAAAAACTAAAATTACTTCATTGCATTCGATGATTAAATTAAAGAAAAACAAAAACTTTTGTTCTGTTTCTGTATAAGTTTAAAAATGCAAAAATGCATAAAAACTAAAATTAATTGCATTCCATGATTAAATTAAAGAAAAACAAAAACTTTTGTTCTGTTTCTGTATAAGTTTAAAAATGCAAAAATGCATAAAAACTAAAATTAATTGCATTCCATGATTAAATTAAAGAAAAACAAAAACTTTTGTTCTGTTTCTGTATAAGTTTAAAAATGCAAAAATGCATAAAAACTAAAATTAATTGCATTCCATGATTAAATTAAAGAAAAACAAAAACTTTTGTTCTGTTTCTGTATAAGTTTAAAAATGCAAAAATGCATAAAAACTAAAATTACTTCATTGCATTCGATGATTAAATTAAAGAAAAACAAAAACTTTTGTTCTGTTTCTGTATAAGTTTAAAAATGCAAAAATGCATAAAAACCAAAATTACTTCATTGCATTCCATGATTAAATTAAAGAAAAACAAAAACTTTTGTTCTGTTTCTGTATAAGTTTAAAAATGCAAAACTGCATAAAAACTAAAATTACTTCATTGCATTCCATGATTAAATTAAAGAAAAACAAAAACTTTTGTTCTGTTTCTGTATAAGTTTAAAAATGCAAAACTGCATAAAAACTAAAATTACTTCATTGCATTCCATGATTAAATTAAAGAAAAACAAAAACTTTTGTTCTGTTTCTGTATAAGTTTAAAAATGCAAAACTGCATAAAAACTAAAATTACTTCATTGCATTCCATGATTAAATTAAAGAAAAACAAAAACTTTTGTTCTGTTTCTGTATAAGTTTAAAAATGCAAAAATGCATAAAAACTAAAATTACTTCATTGCATTCCATGATTAAATTAAAGAAAAACAAAAACTTTTGTTCTGTTTCTGTATAAGTTTAAAAATGCAAAACTGCATAAAAACTAAAATTACTTCATTGCATTCGATGATTAAATTAAAGAAAAACAAAAACTTTTGTTCTGTTTCTGTATAAGTTTAAAAATGCAAAACTGCATAAAAACTAAAATTACTTCATTGCATTCCATGATTAAATTAAAGAAAAACAAAAACTTTTGTTCTGTTTCTGTATAAGTTTAAAAATGCAAAACTGCATAAAAACTAAAATTACTTCATTGCATTCGATGATTAAATTAAAGAAAAACAAAAACTTTTGTTCTGTTTCTGTATAAGTTTAAAAATGCAAAAATGCATAAAAACTAAAATTAATTGCATTCCATGATTAAATTAAAGAAAAACAAAAACTTTTGTTCTGTTTCTGTATAAGTTTAAAAATGCAAAAATGCATAAAAACTAAAATTAATTGCATTCCATGATTAAATTAAAGAAAAACAAAAACTTTTGTTCTGTTTCTGTATAAGTTTAAAAATGCAAAAATGCATAAAAACTAAAATTAATTGCATTCCATGATTAAATTAAAGAAAAACAAAAACTTTTGTTCTGTTTCTGTATAAGTTTAAAAATGCAAAAATGCATAAAAACTAAAATTACTTCATTGCATTCGATGATTAAATTAAAGAAAAACAAAAACTTTTGTTCTGTTTCTGTATAAGTTTAAAAATGCAAAAATGCATAAAAACCAAAATTACTTCATTGCATTCCATGATTAAATTAAAGAAAAACAAAAACTTTTGTTCTGTTTCTGTATAAGTTTAAAAATGCAAAACTGCATAAAAACTAAAATTACTTCATTGCATTCCATGATTAAATTAAAGAAAAACAAAAACTTTTGTTCTGTTTCTGTATAAGTTTAAAAATGCAAAACTGCATAAAAACTAAAATTACTTCATTGCATTCCATGATTAAATTAAAGAAAAACAAAAACTTTTGTTCTGTTTCTGTATAAGTTTAAAAATGCAAAACTGCATAAAAACTAAAATTACTTCATTGCATTCCATGATTAAATTAAAGAAAAACAAAAACTTTTGTTCTGTTTCTGTATAAGTTTAAAAATGCAAAAATGCATAAAAACTAAAATTACTTCATTGCATTCCATGATTAAATTAAAGAAAAACAAAAACTTTTGTTCTGTTTCTGTATAAGTTTAAAAATGCAAAACTGCATAAAAACTAAAATTACTTCATTGCATTCGATGATTAAATTAAAGAAAAACAAAAACTTTTGTTCTGTTTCTGTATAAGTTTAAAAATGCAAAACTGCATAAAAACTAAAATTACTTCATTGCATTCCATGATTAAATTAAAGAAAAACAAAAACTTTTGTTCTGTTTCTGTATAAGTTTAAAAATGCAAAACTGCATAAAAACTAAAATTACTTCATTGCATTCGATGATTAAATTAAAGAAAAACAAAAACTTTTGTTCTGTTTCTGTATAAGTTTAAAAATGCAAAAATGCATAAAAACTAAAATTACTTCATTGCATTCGATGATTAAATTAAAGAAAAACAAAAACTTTTGTTCTGTTTCTGTATAAGTTTAAAAATGCAAAAATGCATAAAAACTAAAATTACTTCATTGCATTCCATGATTAAATTAAAGAAAAACAAAAACTTTTGTTCTGTTTCTGTATAAGTTTAAAAATGCAAAACTGCATAAAAACTAAAATTACTTCATTGCATTCGATGATTAAATTAAAGAAAAACAAAAACTTTTGTTCTGTTTCTGTATAAGTTTAAAAATGCAAAACTGCATAAAAACTAAAATTACTTCATTGCATTCGATGATTAAATTAAAGAAAAACAAAAACTTTTGTTCTGTTTCTGTATAAGTTTAAAAATGCAAAACTGCATAAAAACTAAAATTACTTCATTGCATTCGATGATTAAATTAAAGAAAAACAAAAACTTTTGTTCTGTTTCTGTATAAGTTTAAAAATGCATAAAAACTAAAATTCATTGCATTCGATGATTAAATTAAAGAAAAACAAAGGGTAATCTTACATATATTTCCATTTTTCTGTAGAGGCCATAGTTCAGGATGAGGTTATGGGTCATTCGAATACGATGGGGCTTCATAGGATGCCCCTGACCGTAATAGTAATTACCAATGTCCCCTATAAAAAAAAAAAAAAAAAAAACATTAATGTCTTACAAATTCAGAAATTTATTTAATTTACATATATTTGTGAACACAAAGAAATGTCAAAAACATGTCAAATCAATTACACTTCAGATGAAGGAAAAATAAAAAAAAATAAATAAATAAAACAATAAAATAAATAAAAAGAGGAGTAGGAAAAGAGTAGGAGGAGGAGTAGGAAAAGAGGAGGAGGAGGAGGAGGAGGAGGAGGACATAATTTATTTAACTTAGGTTTGTTTTTGCTTTTTTAAAAAGGAGAGAGAAAAAAAAAAAGGTATTGTTAAATTAAAAGGTGTTTACAGAATTTATAGCGTGTTACTATCCGGGGGGGGGGGGGCTGCATTTAATGATATACTCCAAATTGTAAGCACACCCGGATATGACTGGTTTGAGCTGGAATGGTAAACTTCAATTCACACATAATCCATCTTGATAGGTCGTTGAAGTACCCCAACAAGTCCAAAGAGTATGAAGCACATTCAAGATCTGACAAAAACCCTTTTGTCCTCACATTTCATGAGCGATATTTCTGACAAAGGAGGAAGAATTACCGTTTTCTATCCGTCTAACAGTTATTGTTGGTTAGTTTTTCACCTTGAAGTATTTTTTTGTTTTTTTAAGTTCCTTATGTCAAATGGCTTCATGCCTTGTCTAAAGAGATTTCCAAAAGAAAAAAAAAAATAATTACCTGAGTATCCTCACAGGAATTCCAACGAGTCATTTGACGAATTGCTCCATTCTGATGAAACCATTGTTTACAAAATCTCATCTGCACAAAACGACCACTAGGTAGTGCTTAGTATTCATGACTGACCATTCTCAATGATGATCAAATGTTTCACCCTCTCGTATTTTATTATAAATCAGAATCGGTGAAATCGCTTATTTTTCAATAAAATTGATTGATTGCCTGCTCGAGTTGGGTACCCACCATGGTGCATTAGAAGGAAGCTTCACATGCCTCCCTGCAGTAACAGTATACAATACACTATTATAAGTTTTTATTGCACTGTAGAGAATCTATTTTATCAAATGATTTTTATATATAATCTTACACATGTTACAATATATAATAATGGCTTAAAGTTTAAAATGCGAAAGTTAAGTATCACACTTCAATTGTGCTCTAAACAGAAACATTCTATTCAAACGCGCCCCTGTCATATCAAAGAACCTATTGTTGATTTTATATATGTTAAGCCTTTCTGCTTGTGTGGTAATGAAACTTCTCAAATGCACTTGTGTGTTAGGCTGTATAAGGTGTTAACTTTAGTCAAAATCACCTGTTCCTTCTTTCATCGAATTATTTCCATTACCGATACTTAACAAAAACTTTCAGATACAAAACCTATCAAGGAACACTGTCAGGCATACAAATATACCGTGTGAAATTTCACGGGGGGGGGGAATAGACCCAGCCGTTTAGGGAATTAACTTAAAATTAATATTATGGGTGTACCGATTAATCAGCACGTAATCGGTCACTTTGCCGATTAATTAGTAATCGGCAAATTTGATTACTTTTCTCTTTCCTATTAAATTTAAACCATTTAATCATTGCCAAGTGACTCATTAGATCGCTTTGACAAATTAACATAGTAACTACTAATTTAAATTAACATTTAATTAAGTGTCTGGTCACTATTATGGTTTTTTGCCTTTATTAACTAAAACTAGCAGGGGGTACCCGGCATTGTCCGGGTGTTTGTAGATGTGTGTTTTTGAGTAAATGAAGAAAAAAATCGTTTGTTGTTTAAAAAAAAAAAAAAAAAAAAAAAAAATACGAAGCCTTGACGCGCAGTTAGAAAATAAAGCGTGAAAAAAAAAAATAAAAATTAAAAAAAAAAAAAAAAAAGGTGCGACTTGGTAGGTGCCCGTTTTTGACAAGTTAATGATGTTGACTTGAGTGTGGGACAGTGTTTTATTTACCGCAAGTCTGTTAGATTCTTTTTTTATACGAAAAAGCTTAATGCACATGCGGCGATCGAAAATTGTTGAATATTTATCTTTTGAAAGTCGAGCAAATTAAATAGCCAGGCGACCCCGGTTGTTAACTCGTAGATATTATCATTTAGGCACGATATAAAAAGTTTTAGAAGTTTTGAGGCGACTGATCGGTTCTCGGAAAAAAAGCCTTTCTTGGACATACACGAAAACACACAGACAAACATTTTCGCTTTTATATTTATAGATTACAAAATACAATTTCTAATTCTTAAATGAATATAATTAAAAAAAAGAAATTACAAACCAACTACAAAGTACAAATTGTAATTCTTTAAGTGAATAACTATAAGTTGAAGTTCTGCACTTGCTGCTGCTCTACTTTCTCTTCTATGCTAGCTACTTGCCTCCTTTGCTCTCATAGTCTCCCCAATATTTAAAGTTGAACACTTAAGTTGTAATGTAGAAACATTTGTTTCCCCATTCTCAGGACATGTTCCTCGTAGGTTCATGCACATTACCACCTGCACTATAGAGCCTCTCACTTTCCACACATCAAGGTGGTGCGCTTAAATATTTTAAAGCTAATTTACTCAACAGTGGTAAGATCTCGTGTCTTCTTTTATCACCGAAATGGATCATCATCTCTTATTAGTAGTTGTAAAATTACACAAGGTCAAGTTCTTTTGTGAACTTAACTATAAGGGATTTACTCCTTGAGTTTAGCTTGCGATTCTTGAATTTCTGTTGCAGTTGCAAGATCTAGGTTTAATTCAATTTCTACCTGCTCCAAGTTTCCATTTGTTAGTGTTGCCTTATTCAAAGCCAATTCATCAAACAGGCTTGAAAGAGATACGGTTTTACTTTCACTGTGATCTTCTTGACCCTCAATAGTGAGGTAGTGTATCCTGCTGATGATTCATTATCATCAGTAGAAAGTAGATGTAAAATCCAATTCTTAGTGTTTTCCATGTCAGTCTTTTGAAATTTAAATTTAAATCTTGGATCTAAGACAGTAGACAAGTTTTTATCATTTAGATTGGATGAAAATCTTGTTTCCATTGATTCATTGAATTGTTCAACACTCGTAAGGATTACACTAAAGTCATAAATATGAGAATTAAATTGGACAGCTTTTGAAAGAAATAACCTCAAAGCTAAAATTATAAGTATTATCATCGATATGGTTGAAGTTCTGTGACTTGCTTCTTTGGTGATTTTTTTCAAATCAACTCAGTAACTGGATAAGTTTTTGAACAAGTCCCTATTGGTAAGTTGTTAAGATAGAAATTTTATAGCGTCCTAGATTATCGTATGAAAAAAAAAAAAATGAACGAATCTCTTATCAATTCCGGTTTGTGTAAATTATTCTGCTTCACACTTGTTCGATGAAAAAGTCCTTTCTAATTAATGTTTACCAGTTAAAAAATATTCTGTTAATCTGAAAAACAGGCAAATTTGTTTTGTATTTTAAAACTTGTAAACATTAATCAGAAAGGACTTTTTCTGTGTATTCAGCATAAATCATTTTTAAACAATCACAGCATTAACTTGAACAAAGTCAATCCAAAAATAAAATAATGTTAAAACAAAAAAATAGTATTTACGCAGAGAACTTTTTCAAAACCCATTTCTGAACATGTGAAGGAGAGGATATTTTTGTAACTAGTCTGTACTTTCACCTAATAATTTGATAAACAATACAAAAGTGATTTGTGCCACAATGGTGAACGCTCTGACGAACTGCAGACACTTAAGCCCCCACGACGTAGACACCCTCGACAAACCCGACAGGCAGCTAAATCCCACCCCCATACAGAGATCCCTAGATATAAAAGATCTTTCTACTCCAGTAGTTTCTTCCCCAGAACCGCTAGACTCTAGAATTCCATTCCAGGTCCCTGCTTCCCTAACTGTACTGACATGCAGAAGTTCAAGGGTAACGTGAACCAAGATCTTGCTGCCCAAATCCCAACATAGTGCCCCAGTAGTTGCTGCCCCTGATAGTAGCCCCCTACACCAACGTGGCTATGTGCCTTGTTTGGGGTGAAAATGTACAAAAAAAAAACATTGAAGGAGGACAACTGAAGTTTTTTCTCTGTATGCGTTTTACTGGGGAAGGAGTTGGGGGAACCATCTCAAATAGACAAATGTGATCAGTACCAAGTAAAGAATTCAACAGAATCGCAAAGAAATACCAATTGTATTAAGAAATAATCATTGATAACATGCAGCTCTCTTTTTTATTAAAGTTAAATTGATGTTGAACATGTTTATTTACTTAATTACATCGCCATGATAATAAAAAAAGCAAAAAACGCTACATAAAATTATTACATTTTCTTAAGACTATTCAAGAAATACATATTATGTTATATAGCGGATGTTTGGTTGGTTATTTTTGTTTTACGGCATATCAACCCTTTTCAGATTATTTAATACCGAATCCAAAGATTTTGAAGAAAAATTTTTTAATAGAATATATTTGTTGTTTTCAAGTCGGTTTCTATTTAACCCATAGTTGGGACCCTAACAGGTACTACCACTCCGGGTCAGAGTGGACCTGGGAGCAATGGCAATTAAAGGGTGGCTCCACACTCCCCAAAGCCCGTAAGCTGGGGCCTCACCACTGGGTATAATTTAAGGTCATATCCAGGACCAGCAGATGTTTGGATATAGCATTCTACAATATGTATTGATTAAGCATGCTATATTCCAGATTTGTATATTTTTTAAGATTTTTTTTTTTTTTTTTTACAAAGACATCACCACTTATCAAGGCCAAGGGGCCACTCGAGGATAAGGGTTACAGAGTGTACAGTAGACAATTGGACAATAAAGTCAGTAATGAAAATTCGGTAAATTTGTAAACTTATTTGGAACGGCTCATCAAAAACTTGTTTTCATTAGACTTGAAGACAACCATATTGTAGTCAGCTGGAAAGCAGGAAAACGGAAGACAATTCCACAGGCGTGCAGTTCTAAGAAAGAAGCTTTGTTCATGGAATCTACGTTTAGGTTTAGGCACAGATAAAGAGTGGGGGAAATTGTTGATAGTGTTTTCTGCTAGACAGGTGTTTCTTGTAGAAGTTTCGCAGAGCGGGACCATAGATTGGAACTCAGTCGATACCATAAAAATAACAATAAAGCAGAGACAAACTGCAATATGTCTTCTGTGAGAAAGAGGTTGCAGGGAAGAGAAAAGGACATCCACACAAGACTACAAGATCTATTTTGAACTATCAAAGCAGGATAAGTCCTTTCTAGCAGCTCCTGCCCAGATGTGTGATTTTGAGATTAGTATAGGTTTATGATATTTGGTACTTTATTTCCGCCACCAACATTTGAATATATCAGCATTTTTATCGACTTATAATGAAATTGCAGTTGTAATTGTTTAAAAAAATAGGCATAACAATCATTATGTACAGAATTATATTGAATGTACATATTTGTTGTCATTTGGTTTACGTTTATTTGATGATACTTTAAAACTTGTCCATCGTTGCAATTTTGCTATTATTAAACGATGCCCACTTTTCACACCTAAAAAAATGAAGACCGAAATTAAATTAGAAATAATTGTACTTTTTACTTCTTATACTAGAAGTGATGAAAACATCTTGTGACATTTTTACTGGGTTTTTTGTCCGTTGGTTTCAAAGTTGTCATGTCGTAATTTACATTTGTTCGTGTTTCTTCATCCTCAGCAGGATAGTGTATCCTGCTGATTCTGCTTCATTATCATCAGTTAAAAATAGATGTAGAATCCAATTCTAAATATGCTTTCATGACAATCTTTTAAAATTAATATTTGAATCATGGATATAGGAAAATAGGCGTGCACAACTTTTTAGATAGGATGAAAATCTTGTTTCGATTGATAACCTGAATTGTAAGAAGGATTCCACTAAAGTCAGAAATAATAAAAGTAAATTGGACAGCTTTTGACAGAAATAACCTCAGAGCTAAATTTGTAGGTATTGAAATGGTTGATGTTCTGTGACTTGTTTCTTTGATGATTTCTTCACATGGACTCAAGAACTGAATATTTTCCGGTCCCCATTGGTACGTTGTTAAGGTAGGAATCTTAACAATGCACATTACAAGAGAGTTTCACTATTCTTACTTTATTTTCAACATAAAATATGCTGAATTCCACCATGTAGTCACATCTTGAAGGAGTTCGTTTTTTTCCAAATTAGGCTGATCCTGTATTTCAGTTAATTTGCTAATAGAAAACGATTAAAGTAAGAAACTTTATTTCTGTTCGATGTAATGTCTTCACAGATTGAGTCACAATGTATGATAGTTATTCTAAATCACATTCCCTGACACCAACAACAGTATTTGTTCCTGAATCCTGCAAGACTAAGAAAACTCAAGCCCAAACTAGATGTTCTTGAAAAGGCTGTTGCAAGCATTGTCATTGTATCCACGAGGACTCTTTATCTGCAGGCTTTTGTGCCGATGTCATTGACAAAGACAGGCCACATGAACAGTGGAAAGGGAAATGAGGTGATGACCGTGGCTGCAATAGAAGGGACTTGTCTTTTCACTCACTGCCATCGCTGACTGCTGCATCCATCGCTATTTAATTGATATACAGAGACGAGTCCGATAGTCAACAAATACCATGGAGAACGTTGAAAAGAACTTTGGAGCAAAACACCACTGCATATGTCACCTTGCTTGGCAATCAAGGTGCAGGTGCTTCGGTACAACCTCGTCATAGACTGCACCGGATGCACTTCTCTCCCAGCCCGTCATTGCGACACAATCCTAGCATGCAAATCAACATGCGTTTTTCCATAATTATGATAATTGGAACAGAATTCTATAAGCAAAGCAGTCAGTTGTAGCTTGGTCTGAGAGACAGATAAACTTCTAGGCCCCAAGTTGAAGGATTGTGGTTGCTGGAACGTGTGCTTGGATTCAACCAGTTTCAAATTTCTCATTGCAAATCTGTCGTTTAGTAAGAAAAACGAATATAATTGTAATTTCAAACATTTTAAAAGTTGGGATTTTATTTTGAAGAAAATTCTTTTTTACAATGGTGATTTAAAAAAAAAATCACGATTGACGCTATAGCCAGTGCAAAAATCAAGCACCAAATCCAAACAAATGATCAGGTCCAGTGTAGATGCCGCACACAACCTCAGGATCACAAAAAAGAACCCATAGTCGAATTCAAAATTACCTTTTCGGAATTAGCCAGAATACAATGAAATAATTGTTTTTGAGTTTTACTTGTTTGCACATGATAGACAACTTTTATATATCAACCTAAAATAAGTTATTCCCCTTGCTGATTTATTTTTAGGTCATTATGTTCAATATTAGCAGTCATTTGGATAAGATAAAGAAATTTCTAAAATTGTAGCAAAGTATGTTATTTATGTTGCCAATAACACTGTACAACAATAACAAATGCAAATTGGCTAATCAGAAGCAAAGTTTGATTTGTCAGCTTAAATGGTATACAAGTCCAACTTTAAAAATAGAAAAGTTACATTCAATAGGAATGGAAAAGGAGTAGAAGTAGAAGTACAAGGAATGGCAAACGCTGTTGGACCATATGCAGCACACATGATTTTTTAAGGTTAATTTTCTACAAATCATGACGATGACAGAAGCAGTCTATCTCCTGTTATCCTTTCTTCTATATTTTTATGCGCCTTTAACCCTACATTAATCCCATGGGGGGTTTTGTCACCCAAACTTTGTTTAAGTGCTTATAATTCCTAGTTGGCAACATTTTTCCTCCCTCCAAGTACTCTCCTGACTCAGTGAGGGTATAGCACACATGGTATGACAGTCGTATCGCAGTTTTCCTTAAAGGTAGATGTTGCTTTGCCCCTTTTGGGTTGTTCAGTCACCCCAGCCGACTAATGTAGGTATGATTTTATGATTTATATATTTTTGTATTTTTCAAGTGGGAATAAACGTTTGTAGATATAAACACGTTTCATTAGAATAGTAATATTTAATATAGAATTAATATGTTTTGGTATTTTCTTTATCATAAGCTTTGATGGGATTATTATTTTATTTACAATTTATTTACTCTTGTCTTGTAACTATGAGCTTAGCTAATGGAATATCTTAATTTGTCCTTAGTTTTATAATTTATTTTATATTTTTTTATATTAATATCAACAAGATACAATTGATTCAAGCTGTTCAGCAGGATAACTATATTTTACAAAATAAAATTAGTAGTGTTGGGATGATTAATTGGATAAAGGAAAAAAAAAAAAACGGAATATTTGAGGGTATCAGAATCAGAAAAATTTCTACAGATTTTCCAATGCCAAAACGATTCTTTTGTCTTTTTTTATTTGATTTTGTTCAAAACTAAATCTTCCATTGTTGGTAATAATGATAAAATATTTATTGATTTTAAAATACCAGTAAAATTAAAATCGATAGATCTTTCCAAACAAGTATATTATTACATTCAGAATGTGTTTTTACAGTAATCAGAAAAATACAACTATATAGTTAAATATTTAGAGATTATAAAGAATCGGAATTGGTTACTTGCATCGGAATCAGGAAAAATACTGGAATCATCCTACCACTAAAAACTAAAAAAATTTTTGTATTGGGGTGTATAAAAACCCCATGGGGCTTAACCATGTTTGAAACACTCGGGTGACCAGTGCAGGGTTAAAACTGATATTGCTTCTTTTTTTTTTTTTTTTTGCTCCATAAACTCAGACGACTAAATTGTTTTGGATGATAAAATTATAATTCTGCATTTTAACACAATAGCCGTGTAAAAATCGGTTAAAAAAAAAAAAAAAAAAATTTCCACACATGGTTAGATTAAGTAAAGAAATCAAATTTTCCGTTAGAAGTCAAAACTGTCTACAGGATGTAACATCATAGTAAGAATTCAATACCACCAGAGAAGCAAGACATTTCTATCTATTGGGAGTTTGGCATCAAAATGATCAGATGCTCATGTTTCAAAGCTGCCGCTACCTCAACACAGGTTAGATGGGGGATCTGGGTATATTTGCTATAAAAAGTAAACTAAATCACAGAGGAAAATAATGAAGTTATTTGTTGTTTATTTTAATCACTTTCAATATTCCTGATACAGGAAAAAGAAAAAGTCTAGTTATTTGTTTTGTCATTTTTTTTTATCGTTGGACATGGAAACACATACAAACAATTGCCGTTTATATTAGCGATATACACAAAAACAATTGGGGATGAAAATGAATTACAATATTAATGTTTTCAACTTCCAATATTGACTTTTTGGAATTCATACTTCAGATTGCAAAAGCTTCATTTTGAATCTTACAAACTCCATGGACTATTTGATATTTTCAAATTTAACAGACTAAAATTTACACCTCAGATTCCAGATTCATATTTTTGGACCTTAGGGAATAAAACTTCATTAATTATTTGAGCTTTTACTTTTTATCGATTGAAAATTCTTTTTTTTTTTCTTTTTATATAGGAGTCATCACTTAAGTGTAACCACTACCTCACCCATAGGCTGTGCACACATGATATAAGGTATCGTGTACTAACCCTAAGGGCATGTGGCCACACCTCTACTCTGTCAAGTACTGGACCTCTCAACATGCACCAGTCTCGATCAGACCTTCAAAAATCAGCCGCTGATACTCAGGGTTACAGCGCTCACAACCTTAAGTCCGGGCAATACCGGGATGCGGCTAGGTGATCGCCTACGTTAGGTTCTGTGGTTGGACTCTCACAGGCGTTGGAACTGGCAAGTAGGCGTCTCTCGCTGTTGCGGCTTGAAGAGCAGGGTCCTGGCAGCTGAAATTAATGGGTCACTCTTCACAAGTTGCAAGTATTAAATGATCAACAATGCCAGGGAAGTTTCTGTATCACAAATTACATTATTGGCAATAAATTCAGCATACATGTCGTGCAGAAAGGAAATTCAGCTTATTAAAAATCGCTACTTTTTTTTTTTTTTTTCGCTAATTTCAAGCAAGGATTCTAGATGCAGGTGCCTTTTCCTCTTCTATTCGTGATGATCTTGGCTAGTTTTCCGAAGACCTCTTCCATCAATTGTTTTTATCATGACCAGCTTCCGCCGGCCAGAGCGAAAAGACGCCGCCGATTAGCCAAGTGTCTTGTCTTTATCAAATCAGTAATTCCTCCTTTCACCTTTTTGGAGTTATTCTTTCTTTTTTTTTTTCCCCCTTTTCCTCTCCCTCTCTTCTTTTATCCTATTAATTTGTACTCCCTTTCCCTTTTCTGAATTTCCTCCCTTTCTGTTTCCCTAATTTCTACTCCTCCTCTCGGCTTATCTATACCCATTTTTTACCCTCATTGCACTGAGGTGTTAACGTATCATCAAATTAGGAGTTATTAGTCACCCCAGGTCGAACAATGCCTGGCGGCGACCCCTCACCCCAAGCTGTCTTTTATATCGCCCTACAGAGGTTTTAAAAACAACCTTTTCGTTGTTAACAGATATATAACAGCAATAAGATAAGAACAATTATCATTTGGTTTTTCTCTTTCTGACAAAATCCCATAGACATTTGTTTGGTCCCAATCAGACATCAACATCCTCCCCCCCCATCTTCTGCCATCTCTTCCTCTATTTGACAAGCAAGACTATCTGGTGTCGCCCGGGGTCTTGCCATACAAGGTCCGGAGGCCGCTAGAGGTTAAGGGTCATAGAGTGTACAGTAGTCAATAGGATAATATTGTAGTAATCATTAGTAATGGAAATTTGGTAAATTGGATTACTTAAGGGGGCGGTTCATCAAGAATTTGTTTATGTTGGACTTGAAGATTACCAAGTTGTAGTTAGCTGAGAAGCAAGCAAATGAAAGTGTTCCACAGGCGTGCAGTTCTAAGAAAGAAGCTTTGTTCATGGAATCTACGTTTTGATTTAGGCACAGATAAAGAGTGGGGAAAATTATTGACAGTGTGTTTTGCTAGACAGGTGTTTTTTCGTGAAAGATTGGAGAGAGGAGACCAGAGACTGGAGCTCAGATGAGCACTTGCCATGGAAATAATGATAAAACAAAGACAAAAAAAATTATTTATGCTAACAAATGACATTTCTTTTTGACTAATGTTTCTTCTGATGAAAACAGTATCTATGAAAATGCATGGATTAAGGATATTTTTAATTCCTTGTTTGAATTTTTGATAGATTAATAAATATCCTAATTTATTCAATTTTCATTATTGATTCTTGTTTTTTTTGTATGTGTATATCTATTACACTAAAGACACTTGCCTGTGTTTGCATGACCAGCTAAAAATCATCATTTTATATCAAGTTCGCCGTTTTTTTTTTCCCCTAGATTTTTTAAAAGTTTAACAGTGTTTCGATCTAAACCCCACCCCAAACATTTTTTTTTTTTTTTTTTTTTATTTAACGTTTTTTTTTAATTGTTTTCAAGCCTACCATCCTACCAAAGCTTTTTTTTTTGCTTTTTTGATCTACCCCCACCACACACACCTGGGCAACGCCAAGTACCCCCGCTAGTCTATCTTATATATATATATATATATATATATATATATATATAAAAGCGAAAATGTGTGTATGTATGTTTGCTTTTTGTGTATGTCTGCAAAAGGGTTTTTTTGTCGGCCTTCTCGCTTGGCTTGCTTCTTAAAATTTTTTATATCATGTCGAAATGATAATATCTACAACTTAAGAACGGGGATCAGGTGTGTATTTAATTTGCCAGATTTTCACACGCTATTTTTTCCAGATATTTCGATCACGTGTTTCTTTCGAAATCAGTATAAAACAAGTGAAAACTGGCTTGCAGCCGCGTCAGGTTTCAAGGTCAAACATCACGCAACTTAAGTTTCTCACACCTGTCAATTTAATTTTATAAACGTTAAATTAAGATGCTTTTCATTCCTCTTCTTCTCTCGTGGCTGAGATGGTTAGGTCCCAGGGTTTTTTCCATTTCGTTTCCACCTTCACGTCAAAGGTTCGGGTTCAAGCCTACTTTCCTACTAAAACTTTTTTTTCCTCTTACACCTCCAAACACCCGGCCAACATTTTTTTTTTAAAACAGGATTGTTTTGATCCCCCCCCCCCCTCCACCAAACAAACACGCACACCTACAAACACTCGGGCCATGCTGGGTACCCCCCCCCCGCTAGTCTAATATATATATATATATATATATATATATATATATATATAAAAGTGAAAATGTGTGTATGTATGTATGTTCGCTTTTTGTGTATGTCCGCAAAAGGATTTTTTTTCAGCGGCTTCTCGAGGCCGTCGCTCAATTTTTAATACTTTATATCACATCGAAATCATAATATCTACGAGTTACGGACGGAGGTCGCCCGTCTATTTAATTTGCCCGACTTTGAAACGTTAAATATTCGACATTTTGGGATCGCTGCATATTGCTTTCGTTTTTCGGTATAAAAAAACGAAACTCGATTCGAATCTCTGGCCCACGGCCAGTGGTCTCTAGAAAGTGATGTAACGTTTGGTCAATGTCGGCTTACCGTCGTCATATCAGATGGGTTGCTTTCATTTCAAGACGAGACACTCCCCTAATAAACGGGGGGAGCTGTTTTCCCCAAAGTTAAGTAAAAACAAACAAACCGGGTTATTGACCTCATTAAAAACTGTCCCGCAGAAAATGTTAACTGCTGAATAGCTATTGCTTACGTCGTAACGCTCGCACAAAATGTTAACTACGACTTCCGTGCGGGCACCTGTCAATTCTCTTCTTACTTAAATAAATTCAAACATCTTTCAGTAACTCATTTTGGCTGACCGAGCGGTTAACGTGTCATGTTTCTTTTTTCACATTTTATTTTCCAACTTTGCCTCAGGGCTTCAGATTTGATTCTACCAACTTATCAAAACTTTTTTTTACACCCCCCCCCCCGGTTTCTTTTTGATTTAAGAGCACACACACCTCGAAACATGTGTATTTAATTTGCCCAACTTTCACGCGCTATTTTTTCCAGATTTTTTCAATCACCGCATGTTTCTTTCGGTTTTCAGTATAAAAAAGCGAATGATGGGGCAGGGAAAACAGAAACTTCAGGTTCGAGCCTACCTTTTTTCTTTTACACCTCCAAACACCCAGCCAACGTTTTTTTTTGGAACAGGGTTGTTTTAATCTACCCCCCCCTCCCAACACAGACACCTCCAAACACCCAGGCAACGCCGGGTACCCCCCCCCTGCTAGCATATATATAAAAGGCAAAATGTATGTTAGTGTGTGTGTGTGCATGTCCGGCAAAGGCTTTTTTCAGGGGGGCACTGACAGTTATTGCTTCTTAAAACAGTTTATATGGTACCTAGATTATAATGTCTACGATTTACGAAACGAGCTCGCGTGTATCTTTCATTTGAATGACTTTTACCCGCTATTTTCATATTTCTTGGTCTACGTGTGTTTCTTTGTCTTTTCAGTATAAAAGTGAAACTGAACTCGTAGCATAATGCAGCTCCCTGGCACTCATGACAGGGACGTCCAGAAAAGCAATGAGGTTTGAATGCGGGGGAAAACCCTTATATCAGACAAGTGCATGTCTGTATGTATAAAGAGGATGACACGAAAACTTGGATGATCATATATTACTGATGAGCAATGAAAAATCTATAAAACAGTAAAACACTGAAATTAACAGGAAATAGTCATCATTAGGGCTATGACAACAGCATATTCTTATTTTTATATTTTTTTATATATCCGACACAGCTAGACAACCTAGAACCACATCATTCTACATAAAAAACAAAGGTATCAATGGATATATACCTAAGAATCAAAACAAGGACAAGAATATACTGTTGTCTTAGAACTGGTAATCATACACCAACGAAGATTTATGACGAGTAAAGTATTTGTTTGGATGGATTACTAATGTGTATAGAAATAAGTTGGCAAGTTGAAGTGCAAAATGTTCATTTCAAGCGGTCGATATTTCTATTACTTTTGTGCATGCGCAAATCCATTCATAGCTTGAAGTGGTTTAATTTTAAAACTTTCTTATCTATCTGTCGATACCTCAAACGATAAGGAATACAACTGGAGCATGTTTTGGTCGAAGCTGATGGCACCGAAGTCTTTTTTTTTTTTTAACTGGAGATCAGTATAAGGTACAATATAATATTCAATAGAGAATTGGCTCTGTAATAATAATAATACCAATCTGCATGAATTAAAATATGATTAAGCATATTTTACGAGTTCATATTATTTGGATTGTTCAGACTACTGCTCTTATCCTGATTGTTATTCTCACAATGTTTTAGCCAATGTAACCTTCAACCTTCAGGTGTTCTTTCACAATGGCTGTTATTGGCGAAAAAAATGTTTTTTTGTTTTTCAACAAACCAGTCATTAGAATTCAAAATGAATTTCAAAACGTTTTTATAAAACGGAAAAGCATCGAGTCATTTCCATTTTTGTATAAATTTGGGTCCATACCGATTTGATAGGTTTCTGAATTTTTTGAGGAGGCGCTCTTTCCATTTCATTGAAAATAAAAATCACAGTTTGAATACTAACAGCTATGGTTTGTTGAAGAAAAAGAAAAAAAATCTTTTTTCACTATTCACCAATAATAGCCATGATGAAAATACGCTCTAAGAAAGTCGGAGGTTACGATAGCCAAAACGTGAGAATAGCAACCAAGATGAGAACAGTAGTCCAAACAATCCCAATAACACAAATGATCAATCGTCATCTCAAAAATACAGAAACAATTAGAAAGATGTTTAGTCAAAATTAAAGAAATGGAGGAGAGGTGCTCATTTGGGAGGAAAGAGACAGGAAGTGATTCTTGGATAAAACAAGAATCTTCTACTCTTCTGAATGCCATATTAGTATTTTGTTTTTTTCTCTCAGCTGTTTAACCTAGCATCATTGGGAACACTAACTTCCACTAAGGTTGCTTCTTTCCTCTTGTCCCACATTACTATTTAATAGCTACATTTTCTAATTACGTAGCTGTAGGGATGGCACAGTCATTGTGGATGGTGTACGACTTATTTCCAACTGTTCTTTCTGGTAAACATGTTCCCAGAACTTGCAACTATTCGATATTCAACTTTTACAGATGGTCCAATAGAGAGATATTTACACGTTCCATTGTGTCACGTATTGTATAGTAGCCCCCCCCTCCCAGCAGAACCTTATCACTGGATGTCAGATGGCTCACTCTACTTCTGTGTGGCAGAACCTGCACTTGCTATCATTGCCAAGACCGCTCATTTTTTTTTTTAAAGTATTGGTCATCAAACTTTGATCTTAGGCAGCCATTATAATCCACGTCTGATCATAGTGGAGCCATTCTCTTTCTGGCAAATGGTTGAATTCCTTCATGAGATACTAATACAGTTGGTTGGCTTATTCCATTTTTTTTTTTTTTTTTTTTTTTTTTTTTGCAATGGAAAGTCTTCATATACTTTTGGCAACTCTTGACTTATAAGACTTATTTTGAAGTTGTTTTTTTTTTGTTAATTCCGTCTCATTTTTTACCAAAATGTTTTGCCAGGTTCATGATGGAGGTATTCTTCTGGCTCTTGTTTCTTGATGCTGATATACCACAAAAAGGTTTGGATTCTGGGAGCTCAGATATTGTCAGATATTCACAATAAAAAGGTACAATATTGATGGTCAATTTCTGAGAGACCTGTGTGTGGGTGTATAGGTGTATCAATTAACCATAATTTACAATTACCTGAACAAATTACTATTCTTTTATTTGGATTATTCAAACTACTGCTCTTGAGTGTTACTCGCAGGTTTTGGTCGACCTTCAGGTGTATCTTGCTAAACTCAAGGAATCTGCACAAAATATTGAATAGAACCCTTTATTTAATCCACAGGGGGTAGCATGCTCTCGTTCCATCAGCCACGACTGGATAGAAGTCAGAAGTAATTTGTGGCTTAGCGGATAAGGTACTTGGTAAAATTCCGTTGTAAGTTACACTCTTCTGGAGGTTGATGGTTCAATCCCAACATGGACAATACTTAAAATACAATTGCAAATTAATTCAGACTTCTGAGTCATGCCTGACGTAACAAGTGTGCTACCCCCATGGGTTAAACAAAAGGTTCCATTCGAAATTTTGTGCCGATTCCTCCAGAGTCTGATAAGATACATCTGAAAATGGTTACATCAACCAAAACGTGAAAAGAGGAGAATAATAGTCCGAACAATCCAATCCATGGGGTTGAGGGTTAAGTGTGATGTCCCCTGATGCCACGAGGTTGTCTGCGTTTCCAAGTGGACTGTGAGCATTAGTCATACAATCCTTGGGTACCATGGTGAGGAATAGATCTAGAAGCGAACCCCTGGGGTGTTCTCAATCTCGGCAGTAGATTGAGAATATTACGGCTTGTGTAACGGAACGGGTTCTAGAGAAGCTGTAAGTAGAGCACGCAGCTGCATCTGTGCAATCCGAGAAACGAAGCCGATTAAATCGGGATAACTGGATGCATACTGAATATAATTAGATCCTTCTTCAACAATAGGACCATCCATGTTGCCATTGATTTTGGAGGTCAATTCTTGGACCACTGTTATTCCTGATATTCATAAACGACCTCCCTGATATAATTGTGTCAGAGATGGGTATATTTCCTGATGATACAATGCTCTACAGCATACAAGGGAAGAACGAATGTACACAAATCTAAGACAATAGCAGAATTGTTAGAAATTACTTCCAGACCGTAGTGGAATGGGGTTGCAAATAGATGGTAACATTTTATGCTAGTAAGACCAAGCTGCCTCTCCAACCACTGATAACCATGACAAATAACACCCATCCTCAGAATTCTTTCTTCAAACTCCTCGGCCTAACATTCACAGGTAATATGAACTGGAACAAATACATAGAGGCCATTGCGAAAGCTGCTGTAAAGAAGGTAGGTTCCCTCTATCGAGCTAGAAGACTACTCACACCCGAGTATCCTGTACCTCTGCAAGGCCACCATTCGCCCATGTATAAAGCATTGTTACTACATCTGGACTGGTACATCTACCACTAGTCTCCTTTTTGGGTAGGATTAAAGGAAAAAAAAAAAAAAAAAAATTATCAATCTTCATTCTCTCTTGTCCATTTTTCTTGCCCCTTTTCAGTGTTGATTCAAGGAATCAAATATTTTTTTTTTAAATGTCTGATTATTTAGAGAAAGAGTGACTTTTCGTGGTGTTACCATCGCATAAATTAGATAACGAAATAATTCTTTATTTCCATGAAGATAACAGAGTAAAAATATATTTTTTATTGATAAAAAAAAAAAAAAAAGCAAAATTTCATTCATTTCAGTTAAGACATAGTTATAGCAACTGGGATCCAACAAGTCACCCATGTGTCTAATATTAATAAAGTCTCAAATTTTCAATTAATTTTTTTTGTTTAGTGTTCAGCTAAATTTTAAAAATCTATATGATGTATATATTTGTGATGAAACAAAAAATATCACATTCCAAAAATTACGTAAATTGATCAAGGATTTTTTTTTTTTTTTATATATATAAAGGAAATTATTTTTTTAAATAATTAATGGAAATTTGTAGGCATTACAACATAGATGTGGTATGAATTGTATTATCTTTCTTTGTTTCTTGAGATTTTCCAAAATGGCGATGCGAGATAGTTGCTCCTTGATTATTCATAAATCGTGGAGAAAAAACTATATTTTTTTCTCGGGTAATTAATATACTAACATAATTTTAATAAATAAATACCTATCTATCTGTATAAAAGCCAAGAACGTCCAAGGATGGAGTACTGCTGCCACATCTGGGCAGGAGCTGCTAAAAACAGCCTATCCTGCCTTGACAGAGTACAAAATAGACTTCGTGGGGGATGCCCTTTTCTCTTCCCTGCAACCTCTCTCCCACAGAAGAGACATTGCGAGCCTGTCTTTGTTTTATCGTTATTTTCATGGCAGGTGCTCATCTGAGCTCCAATCCCTCGTCCCCCCCTTGCCAATCTTTCACGAGAAACACCCGTCTGGCTGAAACTACTGTCAATAATTTTCCCCACTCTTTATCTGTGCCTAAATCCAAAATGTAGATTCCATGAGCAAAGCTTCTTTCTTAGAACTGCACGCCAGTGGAACTCTCTGCCGCTTGCCGGTTTCCCACCCGACTACAACTTGGACGTCTTCAAGTCCAACATAAACAAACTCCTGACAAACCGCCCCCTTAAGTAAGACACTATCTAAACCCCCAATACTAATGATTACTACAATACTATCTCATTGATTACTGTACACGCAATAACCCTTATCCCTGAGTGGCCTTCGGGCCTTGATAAGTGGTGAACCCCATGTAAAAAAAAAAAAAAAAAAAAAAAAAAATGTACACACACACACACACACACACATATCAGACAAATAAAAATGGATAAAACTGGAAACTTGATTTTAATGTATTAGGTTGAGAAAGTTTTAGCGGAATTTGTGATCGAATGATGTATTTTCAAATTTTTCATTAAAATACATTTACATTTTTCATTAAAATACATTTACATCATTTTAAAGAGCGTTTTTTGCTCTAATTGTTTAGATTACAATCGGTTTAAAACTGTTTTCTTTCCAGAAAGTCAAATCCAAGTTGGAAAAAAAGCAAATTTGCATAAATTTTTTTTTATTTCAATTCAAGCTAGGCCGAAAAGCTGCCGAAACAGCTCATGATATTAGCAAAGTGTTTGGCCCAGGAACCAGTACTGAACGCACAGCACAATGATGGTTTAAGAAATTTTGTGGCGGCAGCGAGAGTCTTGATGAGCAGAGTGATTGGCCATCGGATGTTGACAACGATCAATTAGATTAGGGATAACGTATACAACGATTTCCAACCACGTGAGAGATTAGAAAGGCAAAAAAAAACTTGATAGATGGGTGCCTCACAAATTGGACAACTAAAAGAAACGCCTTATAAAAAAAAAATTTCCCTTCTTTCCCGCAACAAGAACGACCCGTTTCTCAACCGGGTTGTGATGTACAATGAAAAGTGGCACCGCTTAGCTCAGTGGTTAGACACCGACGAAGCTCCACGACACTTCCGGAAGCCAGAGTTGCATCAAAAGAAGATCATGTTGACTGTTTGGTGGTCTGTGACAGATCTCACTAGTTTTTTTTAATTCAGGCAAAACCATTACGGCGAAGAAGTACTGTCAACAAATGGATGAAATGCATCAGAAACTTCGACAACAACACCTAGCATTAGTCAACAGAAAAGGCTCAATTGTTCTTCATGACAATGCCCAACCGCATGTTGTTAAACTGACCCCGCAGAAGTTGAATGAATTAGGCTACAAAACTGCCTCATCCACCATACTCTCGAGACCTCCCACCAACAGACTACCAATTTTCCAAGCATCTCAACAACTTTCTGCATGAGAAATGCTTCAAAAACTAAGCAATATCAAAAATGCCTTCAGCGACTTCATTGCCACCAGAACACAAGATTTTTACGTTACTGACATAAAGACGCTTGTTTTGTGTTGGCAAAAGTGTGTTAATTCTGATGGTATTTATTTTGATCAATAAATTTTGGTTTGAGCCGAGATATTTTCATCTGAATTCAAGTTAAAAACTACAAAATCTTTATGAACCTGATAGAATATTTTACACTTTTAGTGTAGATAAAAGTTATAGGAATTCAAGACGGAACGGGTAAGCATTTTTGGTGTTTATCAAGTTGCATCTGTTTTACAATACCACGTCCGCTGATATTTGGGCTTGATGATGAACACCCTGGAATGGTCACTTCTGATTAATGTTTATCAGTTTTAAAATATTCTATTATTCTGAAAAACATCCAAGCTTGTTTGCATATTTTAAAATTGGTAACCATTAATCAGAAGTGACTTTTCCAGGGCATTCATCGTCAAGCTCAAATATCAGCTGACGTGATATTGTAAACAAACACAAACGAAATTCAATTTACAATAAAAAGAAGAGTTACCATTTAAAATCGCAGCAAATCATTTCTCCGTTCACATACTTTAAAACTAAACATTAATCAGAAGTGACTTTTCCAGGGCATTCATCGTCAAGCCCAAATATCAGCGGACGTGATATTGTAAACAAACACAAACGGAACTTTATGAACACCCCATTTTTGTATAGTTTCGCATACACATTTTTTAGATAATATCATCCACAATCATTTATCACATTTCCAAACGATTCTAACGTTTTAGCGCAGTTATCTCTCCCATTTTGAAGCTATAGGAAAAATTATGTGCTTTGTTTTGAGGGGGGGGGGGCTTCTATTTTCTTAGGCGATTACGTGGTAATATAAACTTTGCCACTAATATTTCAAGGATCATTTTCTGTTGAATTCATATACGAAACTGATAACTAAGACTATGACAAGAGAATATTGTTTTCATTATTTTGACTCTCTAGTATATATCAGTTAATATCTTGCATGTTTTTAGATAGTGATGTGTGGTTTTCAATTGATTAACTGTCGGATATATACTCGAGAGTCAAAACAATGAAAACAATATTCTCTTGTCATAGCCCTACTGATCACCCACTCTAAATTTGTTTCTGTCTTTCCGCTAAGTTTGTCCCCCCCCCCTCCACGGTATTCACATATCACCAAAAATACAGACTTTTTTTGCGGGGGGGGGGGGGTAATCAACAAATTTCTCAGATTTTTTTTTTCCCCCCATTTTTTTTATCACTACTCCAGATTTCGTGTTGAAATTACTGAAGAGAGCATGTTGCAAGGATTCTGTTTATTTTCTGCACAACAAATACGGGGAGGGGGAGTCGGAGATGGTGATGGCTATTTGACTAAAATAAAAAAACATAAAAATAAAAAAAATGGTGGCCATCTTGAAAATAAAAATAGTTATTCGTTCTCTCCAATCATTAGTATTTAATGGCATTGTATTAGTGTAATTAAAACTGTTTAATACTAATTCATTCGTATTTCCAAAATGCCAGGAAAAAAAAAAAAAAAAAAAAAAAAAAAAAAAAAAAAATGACTACTCGTTCTGTCCTATGCTGTGATCAAGTGAAACCCCCCCATTTAAAGGAATTTTACCCCCCCACCACCAAACAGAATTTTGATGTAATCGCGTTTTTTTGTTCTATTATAAAAAAAATAAATAAATAAATAAATAAATAAAATAAAAAATAAAAACAACCATTTTTATTTTTTAAGGGGGGGGGGTAAAGCTTTTACTAAAAAAAAATTTTTTTTTTAAATCGTGGCCGCCTCGATTTTATTAAGTACAGACTGAACAATTTGGGGGGTTTTTTTATAAAAAAGTTAGGAAGCGCTAATTTCTGTCAGAATCTTCTTTGTTGGTGGCAAAAAATTCGGATGGGGGGGGGGTCAACGATTTGTTTTATTTACAGACACGTGCCCGAAAAGAAAAGAGGGGATATTTTACAAAGTTTTTTTTTTTTTTTTTAGTATAAAAAAAAAAAATCAAACTATTTAAAAAAAAAAAAAAAAAGTAAATAAATTACAGATTTTACGACTTAAGAGATTAAAGAGTTTCTGATCGAAAAAAAAAAAAATCGAGTTATCCGTTGCACAAACAAAATAAGGCTACAAATATGCCAATAAATGTTTAAAAAAATAAATCAAGATAAAAAGATTGAATTTATTAAAGAAACATGAATAGATAAACACTGAATGCTTAAAAAAAAAAAAAAAAAAAAAAAAAACAGCAAAACGAGTTATAAAAATAAGTGTTTTTCAAAATTCCGCAGAGTCAAAACTGCAAACGCGGACACCAGAAACCGACTTTAGGGTCTTCCATACTTTCTTGATAATAGTTTTACAGTCGAGAATGGATTTTTGACATCGACACATGAAAACAACCGGCTTTTTAATGTTTACCAAAAATACATTGAAACTGAAAGAAAGAAAAAATTATATATATATATATATATATATAAATTTATTTTTTTATATAAAAAGTGGACTTTAAGAGAAATTAAAAATTATGGGATAATGATTTGGCTAATAAAAAAAGTGTTTAATTAGAAATATTTTCTAAATATTGAAAATAAGAAATAAAGATTTCAAGAAAACACTTTTTTTCTGGTTTTCTAGCTTAAATGGACCGTTATACTAGACTTTTGGCTCTTAAAATTTTAATTCAATCCATTTTCACCCTTCTTCCACTAATTTAAAGTTTTGACGATCACGAAAAAGAAAAAAAGTCGACTTATTTATTACAGTATTTACTTCAGCAGTGCCCAATACACGAGTAGAGCTTAGTATACAAATACTTATAGCAAGCTAGCTGCAAAAAAAAAAAAAAAAAAAGCATTAATGTTTCATTCCACGTAAGAATTCTTCAGATTAGCTGCGAAAATTGAAATTATCGAAGACAAAAAAAAACAACAAAAAAACACATTGAAAGTGGTTTTGATGGCTTTAAGCTGTCAAATCATAAAATTAATTGCCAAGAGAACACATGTCGAGTATTATAGTTCATTCGGATTTACTAAATAAGAGAACAGTATTTTTCAAAAGCGTCATCCATCCATCACTCAATAGATATGTAGAAACTTATAAAGAATAAAGATCAAATAATCAAAAAGGGACTTTTAACACTTGCATATTCCGGGGGGGGGGGTCTCGGATTTACCGTGAAACTGCAGTATTCAGTAAAATGTTTAATTATTTGTTATTGTTATCAGGTTCTGAACGGATATCAAGCACTTTGCATGACAAGATTTTATCTCTATTCAATTATTTAGAGATTTGTTTTTTTTTTTGGGGGGGGGGGGGTCACGTTACACTGTTTTTAGAGCAGTGTAACGAACGTCACAAAAAAAAAAAATAAATAAAATGATATTAGAATGCAAATCATCACATGTAAGAATTTATTCGTGAAATGAAAAATGTCTGCACTGTGGCTGTGCAGACGGTTAAGAAACTCTATTCATGTAATGAGCACTGAAAATAGTGAAGCCTATTTTTTGGTGAAACTTATCAAAAATATGAAACATTATTTGTGTGCATATATATATATATATATATATATATGAACGAACCAAGTTGTTCATAAACGTTTCGTCTTTATTTTGAGACTTCCTCTGGGTTAATCTCGAAATAAAGACGAAACGTTGATGAACACATAAGTTGGTCTTTTTTCCTCTATTTCGTCAGAATACTAATATATATATATATATATATATATATATATATATATATATATGCACGCAATGGACATTTTTCTTCTCCCCCACACCCAAAGACAATGATAGTTTCGAGACCTTTTGTATAATTTTCTCCGGCGTTTTTTTTGTTTGTTTTTTTTTTTTTGTTTTACAATTTTCTTTAATCTGATAAACTTTTAATCTTATTTTTAATGCTGTCAATAAAAATATGCAGTTTTTCGAAAATAAATAAACATGGCGATATTTCGGAATAGAGGCCGCATAGTTTGTTTTGTTTTGTTTTTTTTTACTTCATAAAATACTATAAAAAAAATCGGAGGGGGGGTACGTTATTTTAATCGATCGTCATTATGAAAACTAACTTTATATCCGATGTAAATAAATTTATATTTTTTAATGAAGTCTTATTTCAGCCACATTGTCAGTACATCTTCATCTTAAATAAATCACTTCCTGGTCTTGAGAATTTTTTTATTATTATTCAACAAGCAATAAAGTTTAAAATAAAAAAAAAAAATAAATTTAATTTTAAAATATGGAAGGTTAACATTCGAAAAAAGTTTCGATTATAGGATAGGAATTATTTAGACTTGAATTTGGCGGCGGCGGGGGGGGGGGGTGAATATCCTAATAGTTTTTTTATTTTAAGTTCATGCATTTTAATTTTTACTTTTAAGAAAATTCATCGCTTGGTCATTAAAATCAATCTTTTTTTAATTTTTAAGTTCGTAAAATTCTGTAAAAAAAAAAAAAAAAAAAAAAAAAAAATCTTTTTTTTTTAAATAAATAAAAACATGGCCGCCAGCGAGCAAAAAAAAAAAAAGACTCGAAATTCGATTTGCAAGACTTTAAAAAGTAACAAACCGGGTGTAAAAATAAAACTTAAGGCCAATAATCTATTTTATATAGAAAAGAGGGGGAGATTTTTAACAGTTCCTTGTACAATTAAAATCATTTTTCATATTTGATTAGCCTTTTTTCTCTCTCTAATAAACAACTTCACGCTTAGCTCATCGACATCAACAAGGGTCATCTGAAAATTTATCAAATATGAATCGAAATAAAGATTTGTTTATACATGTTTCACAATCGCCACCACTCAACTTTTGGAAATCCATATATCGCTTCCACCCATATGAATAAAATACTAGGAGAGACTGGACCCTCCAGACTTCGTTGGGCAACTAATCTAGCAGAATGAGAACTCAGAAATAAATACTTTCTCCGATTATCACGGAATTCTTTCCAGTCGCCCTGAAACTTAGATGAAGCCCGATCCAGGAAAGGTAGGTTAGTGATTGCGCAACCCTTGCAACATTAAACTCCAAAGTGGCACTTTACAAGGAGAATCCATTAAACAGATTACAGTATGTAGCTTTTTCTCTGTGAGCTAAGTTTCTTGCGTTTCCTTGAAACCGACGGTATCAATGGAAGTTTATAATAGTGCCAACTGAAATTATATATGTGGCACCTTGGGTTTTTTTCTATAAGAAATTACACCGGTATATATTACTAGTCATTGACTCCAATCAACTCCTGAAACGGCAGGTATCAATGGATGATCTATGCCGATGCTGAGAAGAGTGACTGAGCATTCTTACCTACTTTTCCGCAAATACAGAAATATACAAATATTTAAAATGATTTTGATGTTAAAGCAACACACAAATACACATACACTCGTTAGGTTATCTTGAACTTTTCAGCTTTAAGATGGCTGACACTGATTCAGTGTCACACTGTCACACTGAATTATCTTTAATTTTAATTTCATGATTTCACGCAGGTTCAAGTGATGGCTTCACAGGCAGTCATTTTAAAGCTGAAAAGTTAAAGATACTTTTTTTTAATGTTTTTAAATTCAATTTTAGAAACAATTTTTTGGCACTTCTACAGAATTGGGATGAGATTTTGTAGTTGATAAATGGACTTCTCAGAAAAAAAAAAGAAAAAAAAAGTGGTTTCAACTGGTTTTTTTAATCAATTCTAATCAGTTACAATGGCAGCTTCCAAATTTGAGTAGAAATAAACTCAATAATACTGAATTATTAAAAACAACTTTAATCGTGTTGGCAGGTGAAAACTTTCCGCCATCTTGTTTAAATCAAAACGGAAAATTACCTCCCTTCTGATTTCTCGTGTCTTACGGTCGTTTTTATCAATTTCTATTTTCTTTAATAAACAATTTTCTATCTTATCGATTTTCGTAATTTTTGGATATAAATCATCTTAAAAATAGAGGAATACGTGGATACCATTGTTTTCATGTGAAATTCAGTTTTACGATTTCTGAAGTTTCGTCCCAATAGTGTAGAATCGCCCCCGCCCCACTTTTTTTTTTTTTTTGTAAACTTTTAAATTAAATTTAAACCGGAAGGAAATTAGATCCTATTCGGCAGCTTAAAGGCTTCAAACCAGTCATGAAGAAAACGCAGTATCTATCGACTTGCGTAAATATATATTTTCAAAATATTTTAAATGATTAAAAAAATAAAAAATAGAAAAAAAAATGCTGGACATACGAGTATAGCTTAGAAAGCAGAAGTATAAAAGTTAGCCTGACGACTTCCTTCGGGATGAGAGTGAAAATAAAATAAACGTTTCTGTGTAACGAACTTGCAAGACGTCATATATATAATTAAAACAAATCTAACCAATTATCTCATTCAACTTCCACCATAACTGATCATGACAGTACCTAATTAACCCTTATCCTTGAGTGGCCCTCAGGTCTTGATAAGAGATGACTATACGGTTTTAGAAGTGTTTACGTGGTAAGCTTTCAACATTTGAAAGCAATTTTGAAGCCCTTAAAATGACGCATGTAAATCTCCGGATGCACTTATGTTACCGTGCTGAACTAATAAAGTTATTTAGAAAGCCATTCTTAACGTGGGAGGGTGTTTTATGATTAAGAGTACCTAACAACAATAAAAAAAAAAATTACGAGTACCTAGCGCAGTATAAACACCCTCAACATCGAAAGCCGTTCTTAACATGGGAAGGTTGATGTTTATATTACAGTGATTACTGATTAGTGTCGTAAAAAAAAAAATTACAAAAATAAATAAAATAATATGGTAACATAAATGCATAAGCACCCAATACATATTTATAGGGGGTGATCAAATTAAAAAATAAATAAAAGTCTAGTATTACGGTTCATTTGTGCTGCTTAAATTAATTTCTTGGAGGGGGGGGGCGCCACTATTCAAGGAAAGAATGAAACTTCTTGTCCAGAGAAAAAAAGAAAAGGTACTTTTTTACGACCTGCCCCAGCGTATTATAAACACCTCCAACCACCTCATGTTAAGAAAGGCTTTCGCAATACACACCCTCCCAATGTTAAGAACGGCTTTCGAGGTTGGGGGTGTTTATTCCGAAAGCCGTTCTTAACATGTAGAGGTTGGCGGTGTTTATAATACGCTGGGGAACGTCGTAAAAATTTACCAAATAAATAAATAAATACAAAAAAAAAAAAAAAAAAAAATGCTGTGCTTCTACAGAATTTGAACCGAAGAAGCAACTCAATTGCCATAAAAACAAAAGAAAAAGGAAAAAAACTGAAAACCGAAGTTTAGGATTAGTTGGGGTTAAATTAAAAATAAACTTTGGTTCGGATTTTGTAGAAGTATTTTAATTCAGAAAATATATATTTTTTTTATGTAAAAAAAATAAAAAATAATAATAATATATATATATATATAGATATAGACACACACACATATATATATATATATATATATATATATATAAACAGTTTACGAGTCATTTATTTTTTCATTTAAAAAGTTATTTTTCATTTTAATATTTTTATAATTAATCAAATAATTACCAAAATAAAAAAAAAACAATTAAAAAGAAATCAATTTTTTTTTGTTTAAAATCAACAAAAAAAAAAAAAATACATTTCTATTTTGAAAGTTCGGCATGACTTATAAGTGGTTACAAAATGGGGGATCAATTCATAACAACACCAATTACAAAATCGATCCCCCAGTTTTCAGCCACTACAACTTTCTCCGGAAATATCTATATATATAAAGAAAAGAAGAAAAGAAAAAAAAACATTGTATTGTTTATACTTACCATCGTAGTAATAACATATTCTTTTTTTACTATGGCCCTGGGTGGTCATCTTTGAGGTTTTTAAAGCCGTGTAGACAAGTCAGAAATTGAGATATCGACCAGCAAAAATAGATGAGGGCCCCTACTAAAAACCTATTATGCTAATAATGGCTTTGAACGGGGAAAAGAGAGAGAGAGACAGAAAGGTTGGATTTCTTTCCTTCTTTTTTTTCTTTGCACCTCTCCTTTTGTTTTCATCTGGAAGATGATGATGACGCCTTACACCCCCTTCTCTCGCTTAAAACACTAGTCGATGATGATGATATCGGATAACACGGAGCCCGACGTCAGCGACCTCTAGCGAGCGAGTCGCGCATTCAATGGAAGGAGAAAAAAAAAGCTTTGGTGTCGAGATTAATGTTCGAAAATGCATTCTCGCGCGCTAAACTCGCCATTCCGTTTTTTTTTTTGTTTTTACATTTGTTTGTTCCGTTTTCCAAACTTATATATATATATTTTTTTTAATTTTGTCTGTCTTTATTAATTTATTTTTAACGGGATACACTTTTGACGGAAAGTGTAAAATTAATAAACGTACTTTTTTTTCGAACTTGCACTGTGTTACTGCTTAGAGATTAAGAAAATTTTTATTTTTGTTTGTGTTCTCCAAAATTAATTGAAAAGCTTTATATATATATATATATATATATATATATATATATATATATATATATATATATATATATATATATATATATCATATGTATATATATCATATATATATGAATATATATATATATATATATATATATATATATATATATATATATATATGTCAACTCAATTAAAAGAATAAATTGTAAGATGGTCAACATCATGAATTTTGGAATATAGACATTTGCCATTTATTCATTATATGCTATGCAATTACATTGAACTTCTTAAATAAGGATTAGTATATATAAAAAGGGGAACTATAAGGAAATATAAGCGAATGAAGAATATTTCCAGATATATATATATATATATATATATATATATATACATATATATACATATATATATATATATATACATATATATACATATATATATATATATATATATATATAAGATACTTATCTGAGACATTATATACATATATATACATATATATATATATATATATATATATATATATATATATATATATATATATATATAAAGATTTTTCAATTAAGTTTTTATAATTAATTTTAATTGTCTTTTTTAAATAATTAATATATACTTTTTATTTGTTTGGCATGAGCATTATTATGTCTCTACACATTCATGAGCATGTTTCGGTCAGCCATTTATGAGTAACTCGAGACCTCTTCAAGTGATTTTACTTACACAAGGGTTTAGTTCATATTATATATACATATATATATATATATATATATATATAGAGAGAGAGAGAGAGAGAGAGAGAGAGGGGGAGAGAGAGGGGGGAGAGAGAGTGGGGGGAGAGAGAGTGATTAATTATTTAAAAATTAATTAATTATGCTTTCAATAAAAATAAATAAATTTATTAAAAGTATTTTTTTCCATCTGACAAAAAATTTAATTTAAGTACAGATTAAAAATTTTAACTTCTATGACTCCATATATATATATATATATATATATATATATATATATATATATATATATATATATATATAAAGCTGAACGTCTGTGTGTGTGTCTGGTCATGAATAGGCTCCTATATGGTTGATAGAAAACTGATCACATATAATGATAGAAGATGTATCGAGACACAGGAATGATTATGTTTGATCTGGCATAATGATGATTCATTAAAATTGTGGGGTCTGTGTACGCGCCTGGTCCACAAAGTATGGAAATAAAAAATTTTTAAATTAAAAAAAAACGTTTACAAGTGTTTTTGATATAGATGTACATAAGAATACTTTGATAAGCATGTTTTAACTTAAATAGGGATGGTATAATAAAATTGTGGGGTCTGCATTAGCGCTTGGCCTCCATAGAATGGAAATAGGCACAAACTTAATAAAGACTTTTCATATCTATCTGCATAAGTATACTTTGATAATTGTGTTTCAGTTTGAAGAAAAATGGTATAATAAAATTATGGGGTGTTCGTTCGCGTCTGACCTCCATAGAATGGAAATATGTCACAAAGTTTAACAAGGTTTTTTAATATAGATCCACAGAATATTGTGATCAGTGTGAACAGATATGGTATAATAAACACACACAGACGTTCAGCTTTATATTATATTATATATATATATATTGTCCCACCATTTGTTGAATACTATGAACAAAATTTAAACTATTTAACTAATACAAATCAGCAAAATAATATCAATACCAGACCTCGAGCTTTTAATAAAGTACATACATATATCGGCGCTACTTCAACATTAATTAAGAAAAGAATATCAAACCACATTTCTTCTTTTAACAACCATAATTCTAATAATAACCAAGGAACTTCTCTAACCACTTTAATTAAAAAACTTAACTCTAACAATACTCCCTTCTCAATCAAATGGACTATTATAAAAAAAAGTTAAGTCTTATACTCAAGGCTCTAAGTCATGTCGCCTCTGGACAACCAAGCTATAACTATAATTACTTCCCCTCAAAGTAACAATATAATAAATTCTAAAAATGAACTGATCTCTTTCTGTAAACATAAGTCCAAATTTAATTATGGCAATTTTGAAATTACATAGTTATTACTTTTACCTTTTATATAGATATAAAATATTTTTATTTTTTCTTTAACTTTTTCGTTTTTTGACATACTTCTTAATACTTTATAATTTAATAATCCTTTATTTTAATTCTTTATCTCTTCTTTGCATGACCGGTTTTTTATCTGCATTTTCTGTTTTATTCTTTAAACTTTCCTATCTATCTAATATATTAATCTATCCACACTTTCATATCTTGTATGCATATTTACTTAAATTTTACTATATGGATTTACTTACTTTTCTTTTTCCTGAAATTGCAGATATCGGCCATCTTCTCCCCTTAAATAATTTTTATTTTTTATTTTTATTCTTTTTTTTATGTTTTATTTTTTATTATTATTTTTTATATATTATATATTATATATATTATATTTTATTTTTTATTTATTTATTTATTCTTTATTTTCTATTTATTTATTATATATTTATTTATTTATTTTTATTTCCATTTTTTATTTTTTTATTTTCCTTTTAGTGTTGTTTAAAAACTCTTGCTGACATTTTTTTAAGTGAGGACTTGTACATTTCAGTTGACCTATATTATTTTGCCCTATATATATTTTCGCGCCTTTAACATTTCCTATCTGGGTCGCTTTGACTTTTGTTTCCTTTATTTTATATTTAACTTTATCATTTTTTTTTTTTCCATATCTTTTTTATTTATAGTTATAACTCGGAAGTAGAGTGAAAAGCACATCTTATTTTTCTTTTATTAATATTATTTTTTTTCCTTGTACACATGTTTGTGAATTATTCCATGGATTTCTGCCTTTTTTTTTATTTTTTTATTACATTTTCACCCCAAACAAGGCACATTGCCACTTTGGTGTAGGGGGCTACTATCAGGGGAAACATCTACTGGGGTACTATGTATATGTAGGAATTAGGGCAGCGAGATGTTGGTTCACGTTGCACTTGAACTTATGCATGTCAGTACAGTTGGGGAAGCAGTGACCTGGAATGGAATTCCAAAGTCTAGCTGTTCTGGGGAAAAAACTACTGGAGTAGAAAGATCTTTTACATCTAGGGATCTCTACAGTGTGGGGGTGGGATTTTGCAGCTTGTCGGGTCTGTCGAGGGTGTTCACGTCGTGGGGGCACAAGTGCTTGCAGTTCTTCAGAGCATTCACCATTATAATACTTGTAGAACAGGCAGAGGGATGCAACGTTTCGACGATGGGACAGAGGCTGAAGTTTAGATGCCAGTTTAGGGCCTATCAGATTTGCGACTCTCTTTTGAACCCTGTCAAGGAGCGAGAGACTAGTAGCTGATGCACCGGCCCAAATATGACAGCAATACTCCATACATGGGCGAATAGTGGCCTTATAGAGGTACAGGATACTTTCGGGTGTTAGAAGTTTTCTAGCACGGTAGAGAGAGCCCACCTTCCTTGCAGCGGCCCTGGCAATGCCCTCGATGTAATTGTTCCAACTCATGTTTCCTGTGAACGTTAGGCCAAGGAGCTTGAGAGACGTACTCTCAGATAAAGAGTCGTTGGCCATTGCTATAGGTGGTAGAGAAGGTTTCTTGTAATTATTGAATGAAACCAGTTTTGTCTTGGTGGCATTGAACGTTACCATCCATGTTTGTCCCCATTCCACTACTGATTGGAGGTCATCCTCTAGTGTTTCTGCCATTACTTTAGATATATGTTCATTTGTTTTCCTGTCGTGCCTGCTATAGAGTGTGGTGTCATCAGCATATATACCCATCTCAGAGGCAATTTTGTCGGGGAGGTCATTTATGAATATCAGGAACAGCAGAGGTCCAAGGATAGATCCCTGGGGCACTCCCGCATTTATATCATATTGTTTAGATGTACGACCGTCGAGGACAACCTGGATTTTTCTCTTATCTAAGAAGGATTTAATTATGTTAAGTATTCTACCAGTGATACCATAAGATCTAATCTTCCTGAGGAGACCCTTATGCCATACCCTGTCAAAAGCCTTAGATATATCTAGAGCTACCGCTCTGCCCTCTCCCGCTTTGTCCAGTGAATGGTATATGCGTTCAGAGATTACAGTGAGGATATCTGCCGTGGAACGGGCTTGTCTAAATCCATATTGATGGTCGGTCAGAAGTTTAGCATCTGTAAGGTGCTGGACTAGAGCATGGTTAATTAAGGTCTCAAATATTTTGGCAAAAAGTGGGAGGAGGCTAATAGGGCGATAATTTAATGGGTCAGTTCTTTCGCCAGAATTCTTGAATACTGGTACTACAGAAGCAGTTTTCCAACAGCTCGGAAAGCAAGATTCATTAAGGCATTTGTTATAGAGTTTGGAGAGAACTGGAGCTACTTCGGCTGAGCACTTTTTTAATAGCACAGCTGGGATGAGGTCGGGTCCACATGCTTTGGAAGTGTCAAGGTTTTTTATGATAGCATGCACCTGAGCAGGGGTGATTTTGGATTATTATGGACCATCTTCTTCCAATTACGGGATATCCTTGGATTTTACTTGTACAAATGGAAATTCTTTTAACTTTCTTGAAGTTTTACATTTGGATTTTACCGTCACTGGATTTTTTATCTTCCACCAGACTTTCCATTCATGTGTAATCACCTTTTTCTTCACCATATTCCCTCTGCTTAACTTATTTTGTTTTCAAGTAAGATCTTTGACTTACTTGTTGTTTCATCAAATACTTCTGCATGCAAAATCTGATCCCGCATTTTGCTAATTCCTACCCTCTGATGAGAAGGAGAGTATTTCTTCGAAACTCCGCGGATAAAGGACTATCCACGTATCTAGTGTTTCCTTTTCAGATTAAATATGTTTTTAACTCATTTCAAAGTATTTTTTAACATATTTTATTAAGTGTTTGCTCATATATATATATATATATATATATATATATATATATATATATATATATATGGGTGTATATTTTTTTTTACACAGGTATCACCACATTATCAAGGCCAAGAGGCCACTCAAGGATAAGGGTTAAAGAGTGTGCAGTAGAAATTGGACAATATAGTAATCATTAGTAATGAAAATTCGGTAAATTTGATAACTTATATGGAACAGCTCATCAAGAACTTATTTACGTTAGACTTGAACACAACCATATTGTAGTCAGCCGGAAAGCAGGAAAACGGAAGACAATTCCACAGGCGTGCAGTTCTAAGAAAGAAGCTTTGTTCGTGGAATCTACGTTTAGGTTTAGACACAGATAAAGAATGGGGGGAATTATTGATAGTGTTTTCAGCTAGACGAGTGTTTCTTGTGAAAGTTTGGTGAGGGGGGACCATAGACTGAAGCTTAGTCGAACACTTTCCATGAGAGTAACGAGACAAACTCGCAAAATCTCTTCCGTGAGATAGAGGTTGCAGGGAAAAGAAAAGGAAATCTTCTACGAGGCTATGAAGTCTATTTTGAACTCTATCAAGGCAGGACAAGTCCTTTCTAGCAGCTCCTAGCTCTAGCAGAGTTGTGTTTCTATAATGAGTCTCTTTTCATTCTGATATGTGATTTATCAAGTATATTCTCTATTGGGTGTTGATGTGTGTATACATAAGTTAACAGTTTATATATATATCGTAGTTGGTTGGAACACCAGCAAAAACATACCTCGGATCTTCTTTCTTTGCATCTCTTCCATGTGTCCTGAAATTAAAGGCGCTTCCCTCCGAAAGTGAAAACGCTCAGATGTGAATTATATTTCGATATCATCATTTATTCCTTGCTGGGTTCTTTTTCAGAGTTGGCACGCTTTGTATAAAATTACATTTTTCTAAGTCGCCCCTTTCTGACTTCCGTGGATGCCTTGTCATAAAAACCTCATCCGTCACTGATGCGTTGCATATCGAAGCTGATCTCCCATATAGCTATAACTTTACATTTCAAAATCTAGATTTTTATTACATCATCACTAAAGATCCTTGCTGGATTTTTGTCACATATATTTGCTTATATTATGGTTTGCTAAAATTCAAATTGACATCAAGTTAACATTCCTGAGAAGTATTAAATGTAAATATTTCAACTTAACATAACTTTTCACATCTTTTTGAAAAGTATTTGTTGAAATGAAAACAATGATGCTGTATCTTGCAGGGAAGCAGTTCCATGGTATCTTGTTCCACTGATAAGAAGTTTTGGAAAAAAAATATTCTGTCCATGGAAATTTCTTTTGTGTTAGAGAGATAAAGAAGAAAGGAAAATTCTTTGCAGTTGTGGTTATGAAGGTTTTACAAGGAGGAGCCAAAGAGTGACCATTACGTTTCTGAATTTTTGCAGTGAAGTTTGATTATTCATATTATTTAGATTCATTGAACTGTTGTTCTCATCAAGCGTGTCATTTTCACAACGTTTCAGTCGATGTAACCTGCGACCATCTTCGGGTGTATCTTGTCGAACTCGTAAATGTTTCTGTCAAACTCGGGAATTTGGACGGAATTTCGAACGGAACCCTTTATTTACTTTACAGGAGTGGGATTCACTTGTCCTGTCCGCCATGATTGGATAGAGGTCCTATGTAATTTGCAATTATATTTTTTTTGTATTTTTCAGTCGCCAACACTGAGATTTAAACTTTCAACCTTCAGGAGAATATCACTTTTACAATCTAACCACTGCGTCTTGGGTCCTTGTGTGGGTGACAGAAAAATACAATTGCAAATTACTTTGGACCTCTATCCAATCACGGCTGACAGAACAAGAGCATGCTACCCTGGTAAAGTAAATAAAGGGTTCCGTTCGAAATTCTGTCCGAATTCCTGAATTCGATAGAAACATTCCCGAGTTTTACAAGATACACCTGAAGAAGTGTTGCATACCGGGTTTATATAATTTGTATAGTGTGTATATAACAATGATATGGTCGTTGATCGTCTGTCTTTGTGTATGCACATGTGTGTATATAGTCGTGGGTGTGGGTGTGTGTGTCACATACATACAGTCTATAAGGGGATCTTATGATACGTACCTTTCCTCCTTTCTTCGGTTGGCGCGCCTCACGACGGTTGTCTTCAATCTGGAAATCATATCATACATGTTCCTAAAACATGACTTGCTTATTATTATTCGTAGACAGCTTTTTGTAGAATTGGGAATCCCAGCTTAATTGCTATATCGGTAGTTTTAGAAATAGAAAGTTATGTAAGTATATTTTCATTTCCCATCAGCGTGTTGGCAGGGTCACAAAAGGTTAGGTTTGACAGGTATCAACCTAGAGAGAATGCCCCGGAAATTAGGGGTGACCTGCGCCAGAAATTAGGGGTGACACGGGAATTGTGGCTGTAGGCTTCCAGTTGATGACCACATGGGTAGAGAGTGGTTTTGTGCAGCAAAGAATGCAGACAGTTGATTTCGGGTCTCTCACGACAATCAGGGTCCGAGATGATAAGCTTGCCTTGAAATAAAAGATTGAAGCTTCAAATCCATCTTGTTGTTTATCGATACATCTGTCTGCAGTGACCACTCCCCACAAGATGGAGACCAGCGTCCGAGAAGGCATCATCCGCTGGCCGAGGCAACCAGGTATGTACACATTATACATAGCGCATACACGTCTCGAAGACTTTCAAGGCAAGAAACGGATAAGAACACACACACACACATATAACAGTGAACTGCATGAAAGATACGTAAGAGCATACACACCCACTTGAATGCCTACTAGAGAGAACTTGAATGCCTACTGGACACTATCCTCGAGTGTCTAAGGTCTCTCCGTACAGGGATTTGTCAGAACAATCTGGCATGAGGATACTTTTTCCATAGAAGTAAACCCTGACCAAATATTCAAAATTACCTAGTATTCGCTGCCCAAATAAGATCTCCTTATTATGGCTAACCCATATTAGCTTTTACGAGGAATGGTGCACCGTCTCCAAGTGATGTTACCTCAAGTAATAGCACGAAACTGGATACTCCACCAGACTAGATAAATTCTTGTCCTGGAATCCAGTAAGACCATGAGACCAACATGAAAGATATACTACAATGTATAAAAATGGTTAATTGGGGATAGGAAAATTATGTTCTTAACTTCTTTACTAACTCAGTGTTTGAGAAATAATGGAACATTCGAATATCTATGTATCTCATATAGAGGTCAAGTGTTAGCCCCAGGTTGTGGGCCCCTTGATTTCTGAGAACTTCGACTGAAGTAGAATAAAACAAAAAGTAAGAACGGTAATAAACACGCAGACTCTTAATAAACGTAAAAGTACCAGTAAAACTAAAAAGAAAATCAAAGTAAAAGTAAACGACTAAATAATAAATAACTTAATAAATAAATTAAATAAGAAGTAAATTAAATAATAAATAAATTAATAAATAAATTAAATAATAAATAAATTAAATAATAAATAAATTAATAAATAAATTAAATAATAAATAAATTAAATAAATAAATTAATAAATGAATTAATAAATAAATTAAATAATAAATAAATTAAATAATAAATAAATTAATAAATGAATTAAATAATAAATAAATTAAATAATAAATAAATTGATAAATAAATTAAATAATGTATAAATTAAATAATAAATACATTAAATAATAAATACATTAAATGATAAATTAAATTAATAAATAAATAAATTAATAAATAAATTAGATAATAAGTAAATTAAATAATAAATAAATTAAATAATAAATAAATTAATAAATAAATTAAATAATAAATTAAATAAATAAATTAATTAATTAATAAATAAATTAAATAAGAAGTAAGTGAAATAATAAATAAATTAATAAATAAATTAAATAATAAATAAATTAAATAATAAATAAATTAAGAAATAAATAAATTCAGAAAAAAATTAAATTAATAAATAAATTAATTAATAAATAAATTAAATAATAAGTAAATCAAATAATAAATTAATTAATAAATAAATTAAATAATAAATAAATCAAGAAATAAATAAATTAAGAAATAAATTAAATTAATAAACAAATAAATTAATAAATACATTAAATAATAAGTAAATCAAATAATAAATTAATTAATAAATAAATTAAATAATAAATAAATTAAATAATAAATAAATTAATAGATAAATTAAATAATAAATTAATTAAATAATAAATAAATTAAATAATAAATAAATTAAATAATAAATAAATTAAATAATAAATTAAATTAATAAATAAATAAATTAATAAATAAATTAAATAATAAGTAAATTAAATAATAAATAAATTAATAAATAAATTAAATAATAAATTAAATAATAAATAAATTAATAAATAAGTTAAATAATAAATAAATTGATAAATAAATTAAATAATAAATAAATTAAATAATAATAGTAATAAACAAATGAACAGGACACCAAACATTTTCGGTAACGTTTTATTCAGGATCTTCCTCATTTCTGGAAGGGCCTCTGCATCACTGAATCGATTCAGATATCTTTTCCGTTTGCTCATCTTCACTGCAAGACTCTCTCCTCTGAATCTCGGATCCTGTCTCTTGCTCTCTAGTCTTGCACTCAACATACACTGACCTGCCTCGTGACCACTGCTAGCATACAGGTGCAACACATCCGTCAACCAAAGTCAACGAGTTTGAAGCCTGTCAATTTTAACCTTTCGACTCCTCATGCACCAACTTGATGCCAAGTTGTTTGGGTCAGATTTGCATTATTCGCATACTTATTAGAGTTTACATTGTCCAAAATGTTGTGAAAATGACAAACGTTGTGAAATGGTAGTCCGAAAAATCCAAATAATACAAAAGATTGACGACTCGTGCCCTTTGGATTTGAAGATGACTATGTTGTAGTCAGCAAGGAAGCAGTGCAATGCTATTGTCTTCCAAATATGGGAAGTTCTTAAAAGTAATTCATAGTAGTTGCGTTTAATTTCGGTGGAAGAAGGGAAAATTCTGTAAGGATGAATAGTAGTAGTTTTTTTGTTTTTTTTTACACAGTGATCACCACTTATCAAGGCCCGGAAGCCATTCAGGGATAAGGGTTGTGTTAAGATTAAGTAGGTTAGGATCGGAGGAGATGTACCAAATGGGAGTTATGCAAACCATGCAATTTCTAAGCGGGGGGCCCTTTTCCTCGCACTTAGCTGGCAAAATTTGAATGAAAGAGGGCGTGTTTTTGTGTGTTGCCCCTATATAGGGGGTGGTATACATTGGACAACTGATATGATGAAATCTCTCTCTTCCTCTCTCTTTCTGTCTCTCTTCCTTACTCTCTCTCTCTCTCCTTTGCTCTCTCTTATTCTCTCTCTCCTTCACACTCTCTCATTTTCTTACTCCCTCTCCCTCTCCTATTCCCTCTCCCTCTCCTTCTTTCTCTGTCACTCTCTTCCTTTACTCTCTCTCTCTCTTTCTTGCTCTCTTTCCTTACTCTCTCTTTCTTTCTCTCTCACACTCTCTTCCTCTACTCTCTGTCTGTCTGTCTCTCTCTCTCTCTTTCTGTTTCTCTCCCAAAGCATTCAAAGTTCTGTTCTGTTCTTTAAATAAACCTTATTATAAACTAACCAACGAGTGATGATGTGTTGTTGTGTCCAACTTTAATTCCAGTGAGAATTCAGTCCTGAAAACTATCCGGGATTGGCTGCTTAAATCACGGAGGATTGCTAAAGTTAAACGTGGGTGATGTGAGATATGTTTATGGACGTAAAGACATTTCATTTGATTGTGATATGTGAGATATTAGACACTCCCTCCCCCAGAGAGGAGGTAATGTAACATTTACAACGGTGATAGGTTGACGAGTTCTTGCTTTGAAGGTCTTTTGGAGAGATAAAGATCTCGCTTTCTTTCTCTTTCTCTCTCTCTCTCTCCTCCCTCTCTTTCTTTCTTCCTAGCTCCCTCTCTCTCTCTCATACTATCCTTTACTTTCTCTCTCTTTCCCCTCCTCTTTCTCATATGCATGCTCTCTATTTCTCGCTCTTTGATGATGTCATTGTATGGCATCAACTACTGCTTGCAGTTGTTTCTGTTTTAATGGATGACATCATACTCTAGTGATGTCATCAACTGTGCACGATCATTCCGACTTCTTTTTTAATAGACGACCTAGTCATAGTATGCCATCTCACGAATCCCACTTTTGTAAATAACGTACGGATCGCCAGAGACAGACATAAAACAGGCACTCCCAGAAATATGTCACGACCTTGCATGTTAAAAATAGCAACAACTTTTTCTTCGGTAACAAATAAAAAACCTGCAAAACTCAATTTTTTTCAACAAAAACCAAAATAATAGAGTTTTTTTATTTTTAGACAGAGAATCAAAGTATATGAGCAATAAACACCAAAGACATTTTTGCCAGTAAGAAATCCAGTCTAAAATTAAATGCAGCCATTTGTTTGTTTTTCAGCACCATCATCTGTCACCGCAATGCCTTTCCATGAAGTCAGAGGTTTCACAGCAAATTTTCAACCTCAGCCCAGGAGTTAGTTGCCAGGGGAAGCAGGAGTAGCAACACTCTTAAACAGCTCTTTTCAGGCAATTCAAAAAAAAACTATTAATGTGAGTCTCAAAGTACCTGTGTGCGATACACTTTCTACTCTCTACTGCTACAGCTTGCCACTCCAGTTTCTGAACCTGCTTGAACTCCGGCTCACTTCCAATACCTCCAGCTCATCCTTGCAGCTTCCCATGACTCCAGCTTACTTCTGCAGCATCCAGCTCACTCCAACAGCATCCAGTTCACTCTTTCAGATTCCAGCAACTCCTGCAGCTTCCACCCACCAGCTCCTGTAGCTTTTGACGTCAGACTACCAGCTTCAGTTCCCATCGACGTCTATCTACCCATTTCAGTGTCATGTGACATCCAGCTATCGGTTTCTAGTGTCCACTGACATCCAGCCACTTGTTCCAGTGCCCACTGACGTCCAACCACCTATTCTGGTGTCTACTGACATCCAGCTACCTGTTCCAGTGTCCATTGACGTCCAGCTACAAGTTCTAGCATCAAACCCTGTCTACACAATTCGGATCAACCTGCAGCACATGATCCTACTTCAGGGATGCAATAATTTCAGCTGATCCTGATCGACAATCTCTAATGCCATTCATTGTACCTTTTTTCTTAGTAAAAATGAAACACAATATCCAATCATCATTAACCGATCATCTTGTGTGGAAATGTACATTAAATATTGTTGAAAGAGAGAAGAGTTCAGTATATACGGGTTGAAGTTGGTTGTATTAGCATGCGTCCATGTATAGACATGGGCAGTTCTGTAGCAGGAGAAAGAAAGTTTGTATGTGTACCGCATGTGGAAACAACCATGTTTGTAAATGGCCTGGGCAAGGTCATATTCCAACCAAGGAGTGCGTTGTCAGCAAGAGCCGGGAAGGAAGAGAGAGAGAGTTTGTTGCTGGTTAAACGTTTTGTACACCTGGTCACATGACTGCAAGCTGGCTTCTGATTGGACAAGTCAGAAAAAAGTATATTTCGGAATCTCCAGCTGCAAGAATTTGCTCCTGCTTCTGCTTGTTGCAATTCTCATCTGCTACAACTTCATCCATGTACAAAGGAAAAAAAATAAATAAATAAACAATACCAAGATTACCAGAATGTTATCAGAAGACTAGACATACCAATGACCCATTGAGTCATAACCACAACCACTATTTTTTCTACTTGGATTTCATAAAAAAATCCATAAACTGCAACATATCCGTTAAGCCGTTAATAATATTAAGACATTCTTCTTGCATAAATAAAAGGCCACTCGAGGATAAGGGTTAATGAATGTAAGGGGGTTGTGTAGTAATCGTTAATGGTGCAAGTTGGGTAGAATTTGATTATTTAAGGGGACGGCTCAACAAGGATTTGTTTCCATTGGACTTGAAGAGTACCATATTGTAATCAGCCAGAAAGCAAGCCAGCGGAACATCATTCCATAGATGGGAAGTTCCAGGAAAGAAGCTTTATTCATGGAATCTGCATTTAGATTTAGACATAGATAAGGAGTGGGGGGAAATAGTTGAAAATGGTTTTAGCTAATCAAGTGTTTTTGTGAAAGTTTATCAAGGGGGAACCACAGATTAAAGCTCAGTCGAGCACTTGCCATAAAAATCCTGATAGAACAGAGAATGGCTTGCCATGTCAAGGCAGGATAGGTAGCTCCAAGCAACTCCTGGCCAGATGTGGCAACAGTACTCCATTTTAGAGCGTACCTGGCTCTTATACAGATAGAGGATTGCATCAGCAGTGAAATATCTACTGGAGTGGTCGAATGATCCAACCATTTTTCCAGCAACCTTGGCAACAGATTTGATGTATCTGTTCCATTTTAGATCAGGAGTGAAGGTCAGACCCAGAAGCTTGTCAAAATATGGTGCTTCCCCAAGATGAGAGCCATTCATTTCATTTGGGGCCAGATAGGGGTCACAGCGTCGATGATGAAAAGAAAGAAGTTTGGTCTTAGATGCATTAAAATTTACCAGCCACCTCTTTCCCCATTGCACCACATGTTCAAGATCAAAAGAGAGAGAATCAGAGAGATCTTGGTCATTACAGGTCTTTGAAGATCTTTTTAGTTCTACATTATCCTTACAGTACAAAATATCTGCCATCTAATTTACATATGTATCTGCGGTATGTACAAACACTAAATTAAATGGTAACATTAAGAAAAGGGAGGCACTCTTTCTTTAAATACTCAGAGAGACATTAAAAAATATTAGAATGCTCTGATCAGCATAGTGAGAGGGGTCAAGAGCCGTACTTAGATGCTAAGAGCGACTTGTTCAGTTAATTGCAAATTACGGCTAATTAGATGAATTAAACCAGGATCTTTTCAAGCACAATTCAATCCTAGAACTAAACCATATTTTAACTCATATTTTGTGTAGTTAAAGTACAAACATCATTAGGGAAAATAAACCTCAGTATGACTCCGTTTTTTTCTACCCTTTTCAGCATTCTTATTGGATAAGAGTAAATAAATCATCTATATATATAATATAAAAACGAAAATGTGTGGTTGTGCGTGCGCAGTTTTTGTATATTCAGCAAAGGCTTTTTTCAGAAGGGGGGGGGGGGGGACACGCTCGGGGGGGGGGTACTATTTATTACAACTTTTTATATACTCCCTAGATTATAATATCTCCGATTTACAAAACGAGGTCATCTCTATCTTTTATTTGAGCGACTTTTATGTTATAAAATTCCCGCTATTCTGTCCCCTTGCGTGTTTGTTCGTGTTTTGTGTAAAAGATAAAGCGAAAGCATTTCACAAAATTGCGTTTTCCTGGCACTCTTCCCAGGGACGTCCAGAAAGCAATAAGCTTTGATCAATGTGGGGAAAACCCACCATATCAGACAATTGCTATTCATTTAGACACTCCCCTTTTAGTGGGGAGCTGGTTTTCCCCAACATCTTTGCGAACAAGCTTAACTGGCTTGCAGACAAAGTTAAGTGCGTGATGTTTGAGATCCTATGTCAACTCATTCACTTAACTTTTTAATCGTTTAATTTCAACGATTCTCACACTTTTCTGCCCTCTTAGCGCCACGGTAAGATATTACCTTTTTTTTTTTTTTTTTTACACAGCGATCACCACTTATCAAGGCCCGGAAGCCACTCAGGGATAAGGGTTTTCTTTCGCTTTCTTTTCCGTCTTCACCTCGAGGCTTTAAGCTTGAGCCTTCCTGTCTACTAACACTTTTTTTTTCCTACATACGCACACAAACACTGACAAACATGTGGGCAATGCCAGGCACCCCCACTAGTCTATATATATATAAAAGGCAAAATGTGTGTGTATGTGTGTGTGTGTCTGTGTGTGTTGGGCAACATCGGGCACTCCCACTAGTATATATATATAAAATGAACTGGAAGCAGACAATCAAGAGAGATTTGACTACAATGGAAAGAAACTGGAAATAAGATGTGGATCTGACTTGAAAATGATGGTATACTTTGACTGCCACAAGTCTCGGCCCTGTCAGTGGGGCATTAGAATACGCCGACTGCCCTCCCTGCATGGGGGTCCTGAATATGACCTTAAACTATATCCAGTGATGAGGCCCCAGCTTGTGGGCTTTGGGGAGTGTGGAGCCACCCTTTAATTACCATTGCTCCCAGGTCCACTCTGACCCGGAGTGGTAGTACCTGTTAGTGTCCCAACTATGGGTTAAATAGAAACCGACGTGAAAACAACAAATATATTCTATTAAAAAAATTTTTTCTTCAAAATCTTTGGATTCGGCATTAAATAACCCGAAAAGGGTTGATATGCCGTAAAACAAAAACAACCAAACAACCAGCCACAAGTTTCAGTCCCAAGTAATCAGGTTAATTTTCAGATGGCTCCTTTACAACCGGTCACAACATTCGTTGTCAAAATAGTTCCAAGATAATAGTAAAGTAAGTTGTATTTATGAGGGGCATTCCAAAAGGAATGCCTCCTATTTTTTATTCCAGCCAAATGGGTCAGTGGTTGTAGCAACAACAGTGGCTGTGACTAGACAAGGTTTGCTGTAAATATTTTACAGAGGGGTAGTCAGAGATTGGAGTTGACTTTTACTCCTGATCTGAAATGGAACACGTCTGTTACCCAGGTCGCTGGGAAAATGGTGGGATCCTTCTACCGCTCCAAAAGATATCTCACTACTGATGCAATTCTCTATCTGTATAAAAGCCAAGTACGTCCAAGGATGGAGTACTACTGCCACATCTGGGCAGGAGCTGCTAAAAACAGCCTATCCTGCCTTGACAGAGTACAAAATAGGCTTTGTGGCTTAGTGGGGGATGCCCTTTTCTCTTCCCTGCAACCTCTCTCCCACAGAAGAGATATTGCGAGCCTGTTGTTGTTTTATCGTTACTTCCATCGCAGGTGCTTGTCCGAGCTCCAATCTCTGGTCCCCCCTCGCCAATCTTTCACGATAAACACCCATCTAGCTGAAACCACTATCAGTAATTTTCCCGACTCTTTATCTGTGCCTAAATTAAAATGTAGATTCCATGAACAAAGCTTCTTTCTTAGAACTGCACGTCTGTGGAACTCTCTTCCGTTTGCCTGCTTCCCACCTAACTACAAGTTGGATGTCTTCAAGTCCAACATAAACAAATTCCTTAAGTAAAATACTTTATCAAATCTCCAATACTAACGATTACTATGATACTATCCCATTGATTACTGTACACGCAATAACCCTTATCCCCGAATGGCTTCTGGGCCTTGATAAGTGGTGCCCTCCATGTAAAAAAAAAAGCATCTACCATGTAAATAATGATGAAGTAGAATAAGACCAGCGACGTCTTTTCTGTGAGAAAGAGGTTGCAGGAAAGAGAAAAGGACATTTCCACTAGATTTCAAAGTTGGTTTTCTATTTTGTCAAAGCAGGAAAAAATGTTTCAAGTGGAACATCCCCAGATGTTGTGGTGGGGCAATGGTTAACGTCGCACATTTTTTTTCTCCACTTTCATTTACAACTTTGCCTCAAGGGTTCGGGTTCGATCCTCATACTTACTTTTTTTTTTTTTAAACCCCACACACCTCCAAACACCCGGGCAACGCCGGGGACCCATCGCTAGTTATTTATATTTCTTGGATTATAAACTTACTTCTAAGAAATGATCTACACAACAGACAGAGTCTTGAGGTAGTGTAACGTAATGTGGTCATTGCAATCAGAACCGTGTCACTACATACCAAACCTCTCCAACCATCATGTTGTTTGGTACTTGGTCGTAAAGGAATAAACAAAAGGGAGAGAAATAAAAATCCAACTCTGCAATTTTTTAAAGTATAAATGAAATGGATTTATTTGTGGTTCTTTCAACAATAACGCATTTCATTATCTTTCAAATGTCTTTTCGCACACACATGTTTTAGACCACTCTGCCATGTAACATGTGCTTTTTAAAAGTCTCTATCCCTGCCACCTGACACCAACCAGACCTAGCGCTTTCTCACTCTCAACTTCACACATCCATCTTTTGCATTGTGAAGAAATGCTGGGGAAAGAATGAAGCCAAAGATTCTCATATTTTGATATGGTTATTTAAACACAATAAACGGTAATTAGAATGCGTCCGACAAGTCTTGTAAACAATGTTTATGACAATGATTTCATGCAGATTGAAGAAATAACAAAATTCCAACTTGTCATCAAGCTATCTGACAATTTAAAAAGGATTCAATAGATTGCCAAGCCTCGGTTAATTAATAGCCAATTCTTGGAGGTGTGAAATCTGTAATTTACCATGTGCATTGAACCGTTATTCGCAATCTATTGATGGTTAGGGATAAAAATGTTTAAGAAATAGATTTCATCATTCTGTTATGTTGGGCTTTTTTTATCACAGCGTAGGTCTGTGTTATGTTGTGGCAGGCAATGCCAAAGTCTGAACAATTATTATTGTTGATTTGTTAACTGTTATGTAGAAAAAGATATGCAAGGAGAATGTTTTGAAAGAAAGGAATATTTAGCTAAAATATTTATATTAAAAATCTTAACGGACGAATTTTAACTTAGATTTAGGAATGTTTATGAATAAAATATTACCGAGATGTTTATGCAATAAAATAGATTTAGGAATTCAATTTTATAAACAATAAACAATGGAATTGACCTGGTAACAAAGAAAGAGTAGGTGTTGCTACATAGACTAGAGATACAAGCAAGAGTCAGAGAATATGGAAGCCGTCAACGAGAGGAGGTTGACTTTGTCAATCGTGGAAGCATTCAACTGGGCTAACTAAGAGACGATATAAAGACTATAGCAGAAAGCGTTGAAAATTCCCAAGGAAAACACTTAACTGTGAAAATGAGAATAAATGAGAAAAAAAGAAGTGAAATGTTTTCTTACAGTGTCCAAGAGATGAAAGGAGCCACAACCCAAGGTTACCACAACCTAAGATATCAAACTAAGGAGCCACAAACCAAGGTTACCACAACCTAAGGTATCAAACTAAGGTTACCACAACCTAAGGTATCAAACTAAGGAGCCACAAACCAAGGTTACCACAACCTAAGGTATCAAACTAAGGTTACCACAACCTAAGGTATCAAACTAAGGAGCCACAAACCAAGGTTACCAAAACCTAAGGTATCAAACTAAGGTTACCACAACCTAAGGTATCAAACTAAGGCGCCACAACCTAAGGTATCAAACTAAGGTTACCACAACCTAAGGTATCAAACTAAGGTTACCACAACCTAAGGTATCAAACTAAGGTTACCACAACCTAAGGTATCAAACTAAGGCGCCACAACCAAAGGTATCAAACTAAGGTTACCACAACCTAAGGTATCAAACTAAGGAGCCACAAACCAAGGTTACCACAACCTAAGGTATCAAACTAAGGTTACCACAACCTAAGGTATCAAACTAAGGAGCCACAAACCAAGGTTACCAAAACCTAAGGTATCAAACTAAGGTTACCACAACCTAAGGTATCAAACTAAGGCGCCACAACCTAAGGTATCAAACTAAGGTTACCACAACCTAAGGTATCAAACTAAGGTTACCACAACCTAAGGTATCAAACTAAGGCGCCACAACCTAAGGTATCAAACTAAGGTTACCACAACCTAAGGTATCAAACTAAGGCGCCACAACCTAAGGTATCAAACTAAGGTTACCACAACCTAAGGTATCAAACTAAGGCGCCACAACCTAAGGTATCAAACTAAGGTTACCACAACCTAAGGTATCAAACTAAGGTTACCACAACCTAAGGTATCTAACTAAGGTTACCACAACCTAAGGTATCAAACTAAGGTTACCACAACCTAAGGTATCAAACTAAGGTTACCACAACCTAAGGTATCAAACTAAGGTTACCACAACCTAAGGTATCAAACTAAGGCGCCACAACCTAAGGTATCAAACTAAGGTTACCACAACCTAAGGTATCAAACTAAGGCGCCACCATCTAAGGTATCAAACTAAGGTTACCACAACCTAAGGTATCAAACTAAGGTTACCACAACCTAAGGTATCTAACTAAGGTTACCACAACCTAAGGTATCAAACTAAGGTTACCACAACCTAAGGTATCAAACTAAGGTTACCACAACCTAAGGTATCAAACTAAGGTTACCACAACCTAAGGTATCAAACTAAGGCGCCACAACCTAAGGTATCAAACTAAGGTTACCACGACCTAAGGTATCAAACTAAGGTTACCACGACCTAAGGTATCAAACTAAGGAGCCACAACCTAAGGTATCAAACGGACGTTGTGTGCTTATGCATTATATTGGTTAAACTCGTCCTAAGCTAAGTACTGTTACCTTGTCCATGTTATGTGAACTCTGTTTGAATTTGTGAAAACACGCGCACGCACACACACACACACGCACACACACACACGCACGCACATACACACGCACACACGCACACACACACACACACATACACACACACGCACACACACACACACACATACACACACACAACACACACACACACACATACACACACACACGTACACACACACAACAAACATTTATAATCACTAGACGTATGAGCATTGCTTTCATATACACGTATATTTATATGGATTATATATGCATGAACACACGTATATACAATATATGCATGAACACACGTATATACAATATATGCATGAACACACGTATATACACCCATTATATGTTATATTCGCATATCCCTCTGTATTTACATGCTAAACCAGAAAAGCAGCAGCAGCTGCGACAGTCAATAATGGCGATGCTAAGACAAAGATGTTCGTCGAGTTAATACAAATGAACTCCATAAATACACACAACAATTTCAAAGCCCATTCTCTCACATACACACATCAATAGAATAGCTCGCACATCACTTGGCCTAACGTTCACAGGAAACATGAGTTGGAACAATTATATTGAAAACATTGCCAGGGCCGCTGCAAAAAAGGTAGGTTCTCTCTACCGTGCTAGAAAACTACTGACACCTGAAAGTATCCTGTACCTCTATAAGGCCACGATTCGCTCATGTATGGAGTATTGTTGTCACATTTGGGCTGGTGCATCTGCTGCTAGTCTCTCGCTCCTAGACAAGGTTCAAAAGAGAGTCGCCAATCTGATAGGCCCTGAACTGGCATCTAAGCTTCAGCCTTTGTCCCATCACCGAAACGTTGCCTCCCTCTGCCTGTTCTACAAGTATTTTAATGGTGAATGCTCTGACGAACTGCAGACACTTGTGCCCCCATGACGTAGACACCCTCGACAAACCCGACAGGCAGCTAAATCCCACCCCACACAGTAGAGATCCCTAGATGTAAAAGATCTTTCTACTCCAGTAGTTTCTTCCCCAGAACCGCTAGACTCTGGAATTCCATTCCAGGTCCCTGCTTCCCTAACTGTACTGACATGCAGAAGTTTAAGTGTAATGTGAACGACATCTTGCTGTCCAAATCCCAACATAGTGCCCCAGTAGTTGCTGCCCCTGATAGTAGCCCCCTACACCAAAGTGGCAATGTGCCTTGTTTGGGGTGAAAATGTAATAAAAAAAAAAAAAACTTCAAGCAAGAAAACCACCAGATTTTTTATTTTTTATTTTTTTTTACACAGTGATCACCACTTATCAAGGCCCGGAAGCCACTCAGGGATAAGGGTTATTGCAAGTACATTACGTTAGTGAGGAGATTTGCTGAAGTGTTTACTTAAGGGGGCGGTTCATTAGGAATTTGTTAACATTGGACTTGAAGACATCCAAGTTGTAGTCCGGAGGGAAGCAGGCAGATGGAACAGAGTTCCACAGGCGTGCAGTTCTAAGAAAGAAGCTTTGTTCATGGAATCCGCATTTTGATTTAGGCACAGATATAGAGTGGGGGAAATTTTTCACAGTGGATTCAGCTAGACAGGTGTTTTTCGTGAAAGATTGGCGCGGGGGGGACCAGAGATAAGGATGCACAACAAAAGAGAAAACCAAAATGTAAAACACAAGCATCGCAGTAAACGCAACTTAGCCAGCATATTAATGCAAATAAATATTACACAAAACATTGCAACAATTCAACACCAACTAGGTTACATTCACAATTTTTTCACCTTTAAATTGATATAACACATGCATACATACACCAAACAGACGATTCCCTACAATGCATCAAGACACAATAAACAAACACAATAAAAACAGCAAAATATAAGCTAATTATCAGTTTGCCCTTTGTCTTCAACTACGTCCGTGACACCACTATAAAAACACTTACCATCGCGACAAAAAGTCAGTCGCCCAGAGTCACAGAAAATCTACAGCATAGGATAATCATCGACTCCGTCGGATCCCTTCCCGACGTTAATCCACTCTCGCGCGCATCATCCTTAGGAACTTTGAACACTTTGTTTATTTTTACTTCCTCATTAAGTTTAATTTTTATAAATTTTAAACGATTGAGAAATTGATCATTTAAAATTTAAATACATATTATTTGTCAGGCCACCATACGCTTATTCATAATATAACATATATAAAACCCCACAATACAATAATTCAATACAAAAAGTGGATGTTTTTTAAGCAAACTTTCCTTTGAAGCAATTATTGTTATAATTTGTGTAGAGTAAGGACTGTTTTAGTTTTAGTGTCTAGATAAAACTCGAACTCAGCGGCCATTTTCTTTCTAGACCGTAGCGTCTACATATTCAATAAATCAATAAAAATGGCGGTCATTTTGGAAGTACAAAAAATGGTTACTTATTCTGTCCTACATTATGCTGTAAAGAAATAGGAGACCAATGATCACGAGTAAATAATAATTTAATTTTATATTTATACAGCAAAGTGAATCCGGTGCTTCTACACTATTGGGACGAGATTTCGTGGTTAATAAATGGAGTTTTCAGATAAAAAAAACAATGGTTTCAAATGATTTTTTTGTCAATTCTAATAACTTACAATGGTAGCTTTCAAATTATTCAGTCCAAATTACCTGAATATTACTTAATTATTAAAAAAAAAACCAACTTTAATCATGGTAGTAGGTGAAAAATTGCCGCCTTCTTGTTTAAATTGAAACGGAAAATGACCTTCCTTTTGAACTCTCCTGTGTCTCACAATCGTTTTCTATCAAATTCTACTTTTTATTTTCTTTAATAATTTTCTACCTTATTGATTTTTGTAATTTTTGGATAAAATCATCTTAAAGTACGAGGAATACGTAGATACCATTGTTTTCATTGCTTAACTTCGGTGATCTGACGGAAACCGGTGTGTCAAACGTGATTATGCCATATATATTTAAGCAACGACGAGCTTGGCCAGTATCAAATGGGCGACCATTTGGGACTTCCAGGTGCTATATGTGCTCTCTGCTTATCTCGGCATTGTTTCCAGTCGTTTTGGACTTCTCCTTGCGACTAGACTCAAGCAGTGTCGATTCAGGAGATTGTGGTTGGAATTGCGCAACTCTTGCCTCACAATTACACGAACAGCTGCCCCTACAGGGGGGGATCCTTTGTCTCTCGAGACGGAACAGAGGCATCAATTGTTTTCGTGTGAAATTCAGTATAACGGTTTCCGAAATTTCGTCCCAATAATGTAGAAGCGCCGTGAATCCTACTCTAAATATGAAATATCATATTTAAAAAAAATTTTTTAATATTCTAGGGTGTTGGCAGGTTATCACACTCAAAAAAAAAAAAATAGAATCTCATTTTTATTTTTCTGTTAATAATATGGAAGTCAAATCATAGACTTTTGCCAAGAAAATAATTTCTGGATCGAATTAAAATTTATCGGACAAAGTCAAGTATTATGGTTCATTTATGCTCCTTCTAGACAGGGTTCAAAACGAGTCTCAAAATTTAATAAGTCCCGTACTATTGTTCAAGCTCCAACCTCTGTTGCCTCTAATGTGCTCTAATGAACTTATTGCGCTTGTCCCCCCCCCTCAGTGTCCATACACTCGACAAACAGCAAAATCTCACCCCTCCACTATTGAGATCCCTAGATGCCAGAAAACCTTCTACTCCAATAGTTTCTTCCCTCGGACTGTTAAACTTTATAATTCCCTACCTGTTTCCTGCTTCCCTGACTGTGCTAGCCTACAGAAGTTTAAATGTAATGTGAACAGACGTCTCGCTGCTCAACTTCCCACAATCAAGCCTCCCTACGTTCAAGTGGCAATATGCCTTGCTTGGGATGAAAAAAAAATGTAACAAAACAACAAAAAAAGATGGACAATATTTTTTCTGCCGAGCCACTATTCTAGAAAAGAACCAAATAGTCAACTTCAGATCCAAGAGCAGTTCCGCCTAGGAAACTTTTCCCACATTTAATCAATTGGTGGTGGTAAGAGGCTAAATCCATGTTGACTCGGCTACACCCTCCCCCACCACCACCACTACCACCCCGGATGATTGGAGGTTGGGAAAGGTCACGTGTGCATGTGTGCGTACGTGCGTGCGTGTGCCTGCATCTTTGTCCTCACAAGGTGCTCTGAACCCCGTTTATTTAAATTAAGACCGACCCTCCATCATGGTATCCCTTAATGGCAAATCAAACAACATTTTAGACCGGATATAAAAACTATAAGGCGAAAAATGGGTACTTCTGCAGTTTACGGGTCGTGCTGAAATAATGACCTTATTATTGAAAAACCTATTCTAATTTGGAGAGAGGGTACTTTGTTAACTATTCTGTACAATCTAACAATTTAATAAACAAAAGATGTTGTAAAAATTGAATTTAACTTAAAACTGCAGAAATAACAAAAAATGGAAAAGATAAAGTTTTGGAGCAGAGACTGCATTAGTTGGGGGCGATTAAACACTGTAAAGAGATCGTAGTTCAAGCGTATTTTGTGAACCGGACGTACGTAAGCGTCCGCTTGGGTTTGCCTGGAACCTAGCATAAACCGCCGGATTCTGCCGAGCGTCACCGAGCAAATCTTTAAAAAAAAAAAAAAAAAAAAAAAAAAAAAGCACATTCATCGTATACAAATTACAATTAAAAAAATTGAAAGGCAAAAAAAAAAAGAAAATAACAACCTACAAAACCTAAAACAAAGTTTTGGGTTTGTATTACGATTCCAAAAACAACTATATAACAAATAAATGTTAGGTACCTCCAACGCGCGCCACAGTTTCACCCCCCCCCGTATGTAACACGATGTAACTGTAATTAATTTATTATTATTATCCTAACTTTTTTTTTACTATTTAAAAGAAGAAGCTTCAAATAAACTGCTAATATTTTTTTTTTTAATTTTTACAGCTTACAAAAATAATGAAAATGCGAGACAAAAATCGTGTTTACATTATCGACGCATTAAAACAACGTTCCTATGTAGTGACGTTTTTTAAACCGTTGACACACCCATGTTTAAAAAATCTAGCAAAAATCAAATAAGTCATATTTACCTGAAATTTTCGATATTTATTCATTATTAAATAAACTTACTTATTAAAAGTAGGTTTCGTTAAATATATTGGAGGATTTTTTTTTAGACGTTCTACCCCCCCCCCCCCTATTTCATGTTACGAAAACTGAAAAAAAATAAATGTCGATCGATAAAAATTTTAACATTTTTTAAAGCTGGAAAGATCAAATAAAAAAAAAAATAGTTATATTTATATTTATATAAAATCCCATCATTTTTTTCACTTACCTCAAAGTTGTAAATAAAATTGGACATAAAATCATTAATATTATGTTAAAAAAAATAAAATGAACAATTGATTTTTTTTTCTCGGTAACATAATTATTTGAATTACAACAACAACAAAAAAAAACGAATTCTAAAAAATAATTATTTTTAAAAAACTTTAAATGATATTAAATTCAAATATTACGCGATATGAAGTTTAAACCGATTTTTTTTTATATAACAGGTTTCCAATATTAAAAAATATATATTCGGGTTTGTATTACTGTACACATAGATTCGAAAAAGTTGTCACAAAACAAATATATAACAAATAAATGTTATCAAAGGCAAGATAAGTTACTTTTCTACCAAACTGGATATATTTTTGCGTGTTTTTATTCACTGTAACATGTTTATTCGGCTCGAAAACCATAGTGTTTACCGATGTATTGGAACAATCAAGAGGGCGTCTGATTCTCTCTTTAACACGGTAAGTTTGGGAAAAGGTGTTACAAATAAAAAACCGGATAAAATACTGTTAAAAACTCGCTCAATATATGTTACCGTGACATAGGTTGACATATATTCGGCGGGGTTTTAATAGTATTTTGTATAGTTTTTTATTTATAACACCTTTTCCCAAACTTACGGTTTTAAAGAGGGTGTGAGACGCCATCTTGAATTTTCGAATACATCGGTAAACACTGTATGGTTTTCGAGCTGAATAAATATGTTACATTGAATAAAAACACAAAAAATATATCCAGTTTGGCAGAAAAGTAATTATCTTGCCTTTGATAACTTTATTTGTTATATATTTGTTTTTTGACAACTTTTTCGAATCTATGTGTACAGTAATACAAACCCATATATTCATATAATATAATATAATATAATATAATATAATATAATATATGACTCTTGAGATAATAAAAATTGCAAAAGAAAAATCGACCAAAAAAAAAAATTGTTTCGATTTGATTATTTAAAATGACAGAGGTTGAAATAAAAATTAGCGCTTTTTTTTTCAAAAGTATACGGAAGCCTGTAAGGACAAGCATTTGTAGATACAGACTTTCTGAATAAGTGTATAGAATTAACTTTAATTTACAAAAAAAAAAATTTTAAACATAAAAAACTAAACAATATAAAAAAACTATGAATCATTTCAGCGTGTTATATACAGTGATGAATTGTATTTAAAAAAAAAAACGAGCAGATTAATTGATAACCTGTTTTTTCTTGTTCGTTTTTAATACAGTTTAAATGAAAATGTTAAAGAAAAACTATTATAAATAAGTTACATTTTTTATATGACAGAATACATTTATTTTTTTTTTTTGTATAGGAAAAAAATATACGATTAATAAATACATAAATGTTCAATTATTAATTTTTTTTTTTTAAATCAATATAATTTAAATTTTATAGTGCTAATGCTCTTCCATAGAAATTACAACAAACACACGAACTGATGACGTCGTGTTTTTTGTTAAGATTGATGACGTAGTCATAACAGTTTGGAGGTCCCTAATGTTATCAAAGGCAAGATAAGTTACCTTTCTACCTAACTGGATACTTTTTAGGGTTTTTTTTTTTTTTTTAATTTAATGTTACATGTTTATTCAACTCGAAAAACATACGGTGTTTACCGATGTATTGGAAAATTTAAAATGGCGACCGACTCTCTCTTTGACACAGTAAGTTTGGGAAAAGGAGTTAAAAATAAAAAGTAGACAAAATACTGTTAAAATCTCACCGAATATATGTCAGCTTATGTTACGGTAACATATATAGAGTGGGTTTCTAACAGTATTTTGTCTAGTTTTTATTTTTAACTCCTTTTCCCAAACTTACCGTGTGAATGAGAGAGTCGGCCGCCATTTTTAACTTTCCAATACATCGGTAAACACTGGATGTTTTTCGAGCGGAATAAACGTGTTACATTAAATAAAAACACTAGAAAATTATCTAGTTAGGTAGAAAAGTAACTAATATTGCCTTTGATAACATTTATTTGTTATGTATTTGTTTTTTGACAACTTTTTCGAATCTATGTGTACAAACCCCAAATTACAATTAAAAAAAAAAAATTGAAAGACAAAAAAAATAAAATATAATAAAAACCTACAAAAACTAAAAAAAATTTTTGTTTTGTTTTTTGTTTTTTCGCGTGATTAAAAACTAAGGAGAAGGAGGCTTAGAGTTTAGGGCTAGGTTTGATTAAAGATTAGAGTTAGATAGAAAACAACATTTAGGGCGCTTCTACACTATTGAGACGAAATTTCGGAAATCGTGAATTTCACATGAAAACAATGGTATCTACGTATTCCTCGTATTTTTAAGATAATTATATCCAAAAATTGCAAAAAATCGATAAGTTAGAAAATTATTTATTAAAGAAAATAAAAAATAGAATTTGAGGAAAATGATCGTAAAACACAGGAGAGTTCAAAAGGGAGGTAATTTTCCGTTTTGATTTAAACAAGATGGCGGCAATTTTTCATTTGCTAACACAATTAAAGTTGGGTTTTTTTTTTTCAGTAATATTCAGATAATTTCAACTGCCTAATTTGGAAGCTACCATTGTAACTTATTAAAATTGACAAAAAAAAATGCTACTAGTGCACTTATTGATCCGTGCTGAAATAATAACGTTATTTAAAAAGCCATTCTTAACATAGGGAGTGTAGGGTGTTTTGTACCTATTCTATACTTGAACTTTACAATTGAATAAAAAAATATATCATAAAACTTTAATTAAACTTGGAAATACGATTTAAAAAATAGCGCGGATCAGGAAGTGCACAAGCAACAAAAAATCAGTTGAAACCATTGGTTTTGATCTGAAAACTCCATTTATCAACTACAAAATCTCGTCCCAGTTCTGTAGAAGCGACACATTTAGCGAAGAAATAAATGAATAGCAAACAAAAACAAAAAACTATTCTAATAGTAATTTATTTATTGCGGACTATTATTCTCATGTTTAATTAGTTGTTGTTTCACAAGGTTTCCGCCAACTATTCCTCTGGCCTTCGTCAGGTGGTAACCACGATGGATAGGAACTTCGATTTGGCCCAAACCTGGTGAGACAACAACAACTACGGATAGCAGTGATTGCTGAGAATACAGTTAGGAAATTCAAAGATTCTTCATGGAAGATCAGATAATAAATAAACGTGGATTTATTTATAAGATCAAAGACTCCAACCTTGATCGCCCTTCGGGGCCCGTGGTGCAGTTGATAGAGTTATTGAATCTCTACGGTTCCAGGTGAGCATTGTCTGAAGATAGCGGTTTCAATCCTACCCAAAGCCGCCGTGGTTACCACCTGATGAAGGCCAGAGGAATAGTTGGCCGAAACGTCATGAAACAACAACTAATAAAGATGAGAATAATAGTCCGCAATAAATAAAATTAATATAATTAATATTCATCTCAATAATGAATTCCAATTAAAAAAAATAATAATAATAATATATTCTAATCGTGTTTTATTTTTACAAAATAATTTTAACAAAAGTTTAATGCATGGACAATTCGGTAGAGATCTACCAGAAACAGTGGACAAGGGAATAAACCTGGCGATGGTTGTCAAAATGTGACTTGAAGGTTGGGACAGAAGCCGTAATATGTGCCGCGCAGGAGCAAGCACTCAGGGCAAATTATACGAAATATCACATTGCTAAAACAGCTCAAAGTTCCCTATGTCGGCTGTGTGGAAAAAAAAGGTTAGAATGTGCATCTCATCCGTAGTTGTGAAAAGTTAACTGAAAAGGAATACAAGAGACGACATGACAGTATTGTGAGAAAAGTCCATCGGGATATATGCATATATATATAGAAGTTGTACCTACCACGGCAACAATCATGGAAAGCAGTAATTCTGATACTAGCCAGGCTCAACGTTGCTAAACTTTGGTAATCTGATAAGAACCGGTATGTCAACATAACTACTATTACTGCTACAATAATAATAATAATAACAACAGCGACGACGACGACGATGTCAGTTGGGATATATGCAAAGATAGAGTGTTGGAATGCAGTGAAAAATGGTACAAGCATGTTCTAGAAGGGGTGGTGGAGAGTTATAATGTGAAATTATTGTGGGATATGAATATCCAGTGTGATTCAAGCAAGGAGACCAGATTTAGTTTTGTTCGACAAAAAGGAACACAAAGCAATAATCATTGATAAAGCAGTATCAGCTGATGTGAATGTGGGGGGAAAAAAAGGAAAAGGTTGAAAAATACCAAGTCTTGGAAAGGAAGATAAAAAGATTGTGGAAGTTGAAGAAGGTAGAAATTGTACTCATTGTGATGGGAGCTCTTGGGGATGTGACAAAAGGATTTGACAAATGGATTGAGAAAATTGGGATCCATTGCAATGTTGGTGTACTTCACAAGACTACTTTGTTGGGAAGCTGTGAACACTATCAATAATTCCCCCCCCCCTCTTTATCTGTGCCTAAACCTAAACGTAGATTCCATGAACAAAGCTTCTTTCTTAGAACTGCACGCCTGTGGAATTGTCTTCCGTTTTCCTGCTTTCCGGCTGACTACAATATGGTTGTCTTCAAGTCTAACGTAAACAAGTTCTTGATGAGCCATTCCATATAAGTTAACAAATTTACCGAATTTCCATTACTAATGATTACTATATTGTCCAATTTCTACTGTACACTCTTTCTTATCCTCGGGTGGCCTCTTGGCCTTGATAATGTAGTGATGCCTGTGTAAAAAAAAAAAAAAAAGTGCCAGAATCTTGCGGCACGTGCTGGAAGACTGAAAAAAAGATGATGCTTATATCCTATGTTTATTTGTTATGATCCGCCTATCAGTATAAAGTCGGCAATACCAACAGCCAGACTCCAAATGTTAATAATAATAATATGGAAGATGAAGAAAATCAAAATGATACCTATAATAGTAGGAGCACGAGGAACAATCCTGAAGAACTTTGAAAAAAGAATGGGAGAAATTGGAATCAAAGGAATGACTAGAAAAATACAACGAACAACAAGAATGAAAACAGCTGAAATATTAAGGAAAACCCTTGAATGCAGAAACTAACACACAGGAGCAACAAGCGCAGGCCAGACAAACTGCTGCAAAGGCAAAACATGAAACCTTACATGGAACCAAGAACACTGATGCCGCATATCTATAAGTTCTCCCACCCCCATCCTCCCATTGCCACATCACTGCCCCCCCCCAAGAAAGAGCGAGACCAAATAACCTAGTAGAGTCAAGACCGATGAACTGACCAGATCTCAGTGTGAAGAGAACTGGGACCTTGAGGAGGCTTATTGCCACTCAAATTCCAGAAAAGACCAATGGCCGCTGCCAACAAAAATCAATGGCAAGCAGCTGTTACGATAATGCAAATTTATTTGCAAAAGTTATCGAAAGAGGAGGAGAATACTGGAAACCTGGGGAGACTTTTTGTCACTCAGCTTCCAGGGAACACCACAGGCTGTTTTCAGGGAGAGATCTTTGGTGACCTGTGTGAAAGCTCCTTGTGAGCCAATAATAATAACAACAACAACAACAACATTTTAAACTTCAAAAGTGAGGTACGGGCAAAAATGGCCAAAAAAGAAGACCCTATGCATCTTAAAAGAGGTTTATCATAATTATTTTTTTAGTTTATGTCTAAATTTTGATTGTGTTTGAAAGGTAACACACCAAAGTTAATTTCTAAATAGAAAAAAATGTATATTCACGTGATAAAAAAAATTTACAGTGAAAAAAATGGAGAAAACAAAAAGTCACAACAATTTGTTCAAATTTTAAGTCCGCATAAATCAATTTTAAAATTTCTGGAAAAATAATTATCAATTTTCTGAAATTATTTCAACGATTATTAGTAAATTAAAATCTTAAGATAACAAATTAAAGAAAATGGTAATGTCACTAAATATTGTTTTCGGGCAGTGGTGGGATTCAAATTTTTAAGAACAGGTTCTAAGAAAACAGATCATGTATATATATACTTGTGGAGTTTGATAGTGGGCTAATTAATACAGGTCTCAATAGGGGTTTACGTAATTTTAACAACCGGTTCATTGAACTCATAATATTTTAAGCACCGGTTCGTGCGAACCGGTATGAGCCAGCTGAATCCCATCACTGTTTTCGGGTGAACTGAGAAAAATAAAGCATTCAAAATGTTTCTTATCTTTTAACATTACTACATGAAAAATCATTTCGAGTAAAAATTAAAATTTTACTCATTCAAACAAGAAAAATGTACAATTAAAATGTTTACACATTTTAAGGATTTCTGCATGTCAATGACATGTGGTGAAGGTGTGCATTTTAGTTTGAAGAACAGCCAGTAGAGGGCGTTTGTCAGGGTCGATAACTCTTATACTTTTATTTTCATATGTGTTTATACAATTTTACTGTGTGCGAGCCTTTTCTAGTCTCACACAAAAACACGCGTTCACATTTCAAGCTATATTACTTGTCATATACATACGCGCACACAAACATACGTGCCCACGTCCACACACGTACATATATTCACGTTCGCGTACATACACTCACATTCACGTGTATATACACACACGCTAACGTGCGCACATGTACGCACACATGGACAACGTCACTTCCCCTTTCAAAGGAAATCCACACATGCGCAAAAGACCACGGGAAACAAGTATAAAAGCAAGAGACAAGCTGTTTCCAGCCCTTTTCGACTTAACTCTCGAGTTGAGCATTCGACGGACCATTCACCCCCCCCCCTGTTGGAGCGCCCGCGCGCGTCACATCCCCTGCTACTATGTAGGGGGCACAAGCTAACAGACAGTATGTACACTTTATACGCTTTCTCTCTCCATGAACTGGATTGATATTCTCACTCTTTCTCTCTCTATCTACTACTTGTGCCAGAGAACACCACCGCGTAGCTGACGGCTAACATGGCGCACAGTTTAACTGATGTCAACCCTCTATCCTTTTATTTGTCTACACGCTGGACTATCATTCCCATTTTCCACTACATCCCGCACTTCTCTTCCCACGCACGAACAAACGACAGTGACCCGAACGTGAGATAAACACACATTTCCTTTTTCCTTCTATACTACCAATCCCACAACAAACGATGGTTACACCCGCGCGGACATGAACACGTGTTATATCTAAAACATTCATCTTTCAGCAATAAATAAACGACACGTTTATCTATTCCAGCAATTGAGTCTTTGTTTCCTTCATTCTATTCGTTTCATTATTTTTCTTTTGTAACGCGATTAGGATTTATATATTCTAGTCCTCCACAACTGTGAAAAAAAAAAAAAAAAAAAACTCTATCTTTCTGTACAATAAATATATTTTTTTAAACCTCTACAAATGTTTCATGTTTTTACAATTATATTCTGCTACATTGACAAACAATTTATATTTTGATATATGTTTATAAAATCTTACCATGAAAAAAAAAAAATTCTTTCCGTACAAAAAATTATTCTTAAACCTCTATAAATGTTTCATGTATTTAAAATTCTATTTTGTTACATTGCCAAACTAAAATTATATTTTGTTATACACTTTTATACTGTAAAAAAACAAACAAACAAATAATTCTAAAAAACTCTATAAATGTTTTTAAAATTTTATTTTGCTACATTGACAAACTAAAATTATATTTTGTTATACAGTTTTATACTGTAAAAAAAAAAAACAAATAATTCTAAAAAAAATCTATAAATGTTTCACATTTTTAAAATTTTATTTTGCTACATTGACAAACTAAAATTATATTTTGATACACTTTTATACTGTAAAAAAAAAACAACAAATAATTCTAAAAAATCTATAAATGTTTCGTTTTTTACATGTTTATTTTTATTTTCAGGTATAAATCACTCATGAAAAGAAATAATATTAAAACTTTAAAATCATACATTTGATACGTTTGTTATACAATAAATGTTTTGATTTTTATATATTTTTTTGTTTTTTATTTCGTTATTATATATTTTTTGCGTTCTCGGAGACACTTGTTTATATTTCAGGTTTACAGAACGACCGACAGGGGGGGGGGCATTCAACGATCAGGGGTCGATAACTCATCTCGGATGCCTCATATTGGCATGCAGAAGTGCTCATTTTAATTGTGTAAGAATCAAGATGGATGTCATCAGCAATTTCATAAGTATGAAGCAATCTTGACCTTGACCTTAAACTTGACCTTGACCTTCAAAGAGAGAGCATCGCGACGCCATGTTTTTTTTCAATTAAAATGCTCAGCATAACTTGCTTTTCCCACTTAAACACGTTTTAAAATCAGTTAAGACACCAAAATCTTATCCAGGTAGGTAGAAGAGTAACTTATCTGGCCTTTGGTAACATTTATTTGTTATGTATTTGTTTTTTTACCACTTTTCCGTACTTCGGTCTATTGTAAAACAAACTCGATCCACCATTCAAATATGAGAAAACAGACCGTAGTTCCTATTTACAATACCTCCCCATGGGACAGAGTTAGACACCAGGGTCGTTTTTTTAACGTGGAGAAAATGAAACAAAAATAAAAATTGTCTTAGTCGTGAAGGATTTTTTCTTCACTGAGAGAGAACAAGAAACCGAAGAACAGATGCTACACGTTGAGTTAATAAAACTTACTTTTGTTTTATTCTTTTTTCGTTATAGAACTTGTATAGTTTTTAACAGGTGCTTCTTCTGCAGTTTAATATTGCACGAAAAATTTTGTTTACATTGGGGGGGGGGAGCGACCTTTCAACACCACCCCCGCCCTCCTAATGTAAACAGAATTTTTGTGAAATATTAAACGTTTCTTCTGCTCGGTTAATGTTGGCACGTTACTTACGGAAAAACGGTTAATTAAACTACAGAAGCACCTGTTAAAACTATACAAGTTCTATAATTTGATACCCCCCTCCAAAAGAAAGAACAAAAAACAAAAGCATGTTTTTGTAAACCGCTCGTGTAAGTTTACTGACAGCATTTATTAGCGTCTTAAATTGTGAGTTGAAAAAAATGAACGAATCTCTTAGTAAAAAAACAGCGCCGATTATCGGGGGTGCTGAAAACGAATATCACAGTTAAATTTGTTTTATGATATGAAAAAAATTACTAGGTGGCCAGAAAGTGGGTGCTCATTTTACGTCAAATTCATATAGGAAAGTGATCCCCCACTTTTTGAAAAAGTAATTTCTTCATATCATGAAAACTACTTATCTGCCCCAACTTTAAATGTGATATTCGTTTTCAGCACCACCGAAAACCTGTAAAAAGTCGTCATTTTAAAGTTTTTTGAGGAATTGGAAAGAAACTTGACATTGACCCTGAATTCTCCCTCTGATTCTTACGACAGGTGCTCGACAAAAATGGCGTCTCCATTTTCGGCGATAAACTAGTAGTAACTTTTTTGTCATTATTATTATCAGTAGTAGTAGTAGTAGTGACAATATTAGTAGTAGTATATATTACTAGTGATTATTAGCAGTCAGGAATAATATTAACGGGCCCCAACTCTAATTAATAAAGTGTACACGGGGCCCGTTTTTTGGGTCACCCTGTACTTAATATTATTATTACTATTATTAGTAGTAGTATCAGTAATAGCAATAATAATTGTACTATTAGTAGTAGTATTTAGTAATAGTAATAATATTTATTACTACTACTATTAATAATATTAACTATTGTTTATCTTATTCTTACTAATAGTAGTAGTAGAAATCTTATTAGTAGTAGTATTATTAATGGAGTTGTATTAAATACTAGTAGTAGTACTACCATTATTATTAGTAGTAGTACCTATTTACTATGCCTCCCCACGGGACAGAGTTAGACACCAGGGTCGTTTTTTAACGTGGAGAAAAGGTACAAAAATAAAAATTGTCTCAGTCGTGAAGGATTTCTCCTCCACCGAAAGACAACAAGAAATAGAAGTGCAGCAATGCAGCATCTGAAGAACAGATGGTATTTATTTGCTCCCCCACCGAGCAAATTAGGCACAAGGCCAATTTTTAATGTGAGGAGTGAAGGGAGGGGGAAGGGGAAAAGGGGACCAGCTCCCGAGAGGTGGGAAATGGGAGCTGGTTAAAGGTCAGGCATGTGGGGTTGCCCCCACATCTGGTCTTTGCTAGTCATAGCTAGTCCTAGCTAGTCATAGCTTGCAGTATCTGCCGGAACAGATACTACACTTTGATTCATGTTAAAAAATACATTCAAATTTATTCATGTTAAAAAATACATTCAAAATTAACGTTGAACAAAAAACTTAGGCACATGGCCAACTCAAAAGGGGGGAATTACATCCTTGTCACTCCAGAACTAAACAAAGTCAAAAGTTTCTCCCAGCTAGTATCTTCTTTCACCATAATACCGCATTCACCCTTTCATATTGGGGGACGTCCTAGTAACTCCCAATTTTTAAAACATTTTTTATTGACGTGTAAAAACAAAAAAGATAACAATAAAATGGTAACAATAATTCATTTGTGTCGAGGGAGGGGGAAGAAAAAACAAAAGGTGATTAGTAGGACCCTCCCAACCCCGTCTAGTTGATAGACTGCCCGTTCCACTAGGTTTGTAAAAGTAACCTCACTTCTGCGGGGTCAGTCTCTAGGTGGGGATGCCCTCTAGATGGGGGTGAATGGAGAAAAGAAAATTTTTGTGGGTAAGGGATGGAGGAAGGCCAAGAAATTGATGGTTAGTAGTACCTATTTACTATGCCTCCCCACGGGACAGAGTTAGACACCAGGGTCGTTTTTTAACGTGGAGAAAAGGTACAAAAATAAAAATTGTCTCAGTCGTGAAGGATTTCTCCTCTAACGACAGAGAACAAGAAAATGAAGTGCAGCATCTGAAGAACAGATACTACACTTTGATCTTGACCAAAAGGCCAAAATTGATGGTTAGTAGTAGTTGAATTATTATTATTCTGCAAACAGAAGATTCTGTCAAAAATATATAATAATGTTAACGTGAGTAATATTAACTATTGTTACTAATGATTACGTTTCTAAAAATAATCGATTGTCGAATCAAAAAAAAAATAGATAAATAAGATTCGATAATGATCGACTCATCCTCTGCTTTTCTTTTTCTATTTATCAGATTGGCGCAACATAATCTTTCTTTTCGTTTTTTCTCTGTCCAACAATAAGTTACTTTTTTTTTAACGAAGAAATTTGGAGGAGAAGGAGGGGCGGGGGGTCGCATAAAGACCGCATCGTGTTCTGTGTGGGTCAAATTTTAACCTTTGCCCCCACAGTCAATAGAAAAAATGAAAATGAGATTTTATTTATTTCGTGTGTGTGTGTGTGGGGTGGGGGTGAGTGAGAGCGTGTGTGTGTGTGTGTGTGTGTGTGCATGTTTGTGTGTGTCTGTGTGTGAGTGTGCATGTGTGTGTGAGTGTGTGTGTGTGTGTGTGTGTGTGTGTGTGTGTGTGTACGATTACAATATTTTAGATTTAAAGAGAAGGGGAGGGTCACTTTATTACATGAAATACTAGCGGGGGTACCCGGCGTTGCCCGAGTATTTGTTTCCGGGACGGGGGGGGGGAGTTTTAAAAAATGTTATGGTAGGTAAGTAGGAAGGATCAAACCCGGAGTCATGAGTAAAAGTAGGAAAATAAAGTGTGAAAAAAAACAAAAAAAAACATCTGCAACGTTAACAGTTCGGCCACCAAGAAAAGTCCATTCCAGTTGTTTAGGGAAAAAAAAAAAAAAAAACGACTACGGTAGGTCGGCGCGAACGTGAAAATATAATGTGAATTGTCCAGCACGCTAACCACTACGCCACAGAGCACTGCAGCTTAGTTTAGTGATTTTAAATAACTTCACATGAAAGAACTACGAAGCCAAACCGGTGTTCTCTTCTCAACTGTTCGTTGTGAACGATCCCCAAACGGTGTTAAGTGGTGGCAGGGGGAAGAGGAATTTATTAGAGAGAAAATATTTTACCACTTCCATTGATCTTAATCGATTTTAGCCGTGACTTCTCAGCAGAAAAAGTATAGAAATCTAAGATTATCGAGGAATTTGAGAAATAATAAGCCTATAACACACCTCAGATATTGTTCTGCCGTTTGTGCATATTATATTTGCATGAAATATCTTGATTTTTAATCCTATTAATGTCAAAATCAGACGTGAAAAAATGAGTTCATTTTATTTATATAGAGAAGAGATAAGTTAAAATGATCACCCAGTTCTTGACCACGTAACGTAGAGTCGAATGAGAAGCCATTTTTTTGCTTTTGGTAAATGTAATTAATAAAATAATTTTTTTTTAACAGTACGATGTTGCATGAAACTTAATTTTGATTTTTTTTAAAACTGCCAATAAAGAAAAATGATGTAGTGTTTATCTTGAAGATTTCTTCTTCCCACTTTCTATTAACTTTTTATCAGATTGACGCAACATAATCTTTTTTGCAGTACTTGAGTGCGTCTTGACTAAAAGTTAACCCCCTCCTTGAAATATAAACAGAATAAAAACCTAAAAATGCTTTATAGATAGATAGATAGATAGAAAGAAAGAAAAAACATAGATAGATATATGAACCTGCCCTAAGCCACAACCTCTCCCGTTCGGTCATCAGAGGTTGAACTCAGACAGTTATGTTACCCTTGGCAACCCTCACGGCCACCGAGTCTCAAGAAGACTCAAAGTTTACAACCTAGGTAATTTAGAGTGAAATCTTGCCAGCGTCTAGCGTCTTGTCAGCGTCTAGCATCCCCCAGTATGTCTCTGCTGTACGAAAAAGTGGATTAACCGTTGCTTGGTTTGGTGGCGCTGCGATTGTACAAATAAGTGAATTAATCTTCGCTTAGTTGGTCAGTTTGGCTTAACGCTGTAGAATAAACTGTTCATTCAAATGTTGTTAAAAAAAAAATTACATCGACACGACAAGTGATTAGTTTATGCAAAGCAAATATATTTTGAAGACTTTGAAGGACTTTGCATAAATACAATTTAAAAAAAAAAAAATTACATCGACACAACAAGTGATTAGTGTATGCAAAACAAACTTTCACAAGAAACACTCGACTAGCTGAAAACACTATCAATAATTCCCCCCACTCTTTATCTGTGCCTAAACCTAAACGTAGATTCCATGAACAAAGCTTCTTTCTTAGAACTGCACGCCTGTGAAATTGTCTTCCGTTTTCCTGCTTTCCAGCTGTCTATAATATGGTTGTCTTCAAGTCCAACGTGAGCAAGTTTCTGATGAGCCGTTCCACTTAAGTTAACAAATTTACCGAACTTCCATTACTATCGATTACTATATTGTCCTTTTGACTACTGTACACTCTTTAACCCTTATCCTTGAGTGGCCCATCGGCCTTGATAAGTGGTGGCGCCTATATTAAAAAAAAAAAAAAAAATTTATATTTTGGAGATTTTGAAGGACTTTACATAAATACAATTTAAAAAAAAAAAACCAAATATTTGGTTGTAAGATCGTAGTCATACACAACAAAGCCATACGTTATTTCTTTCTTTTCTCTTTTTTTGGGGTGACAGTATGCTAACGACCGCTCTTTATAGAAGCCGTTGCTTTCACTATTAGGTAGGATGGGGAGAGGAAAAAGGTAGAGTAAGACTCTAAAGTTCACATGCGGTAATGTTTGTGTTCCCACATTTATGATGCGAGTTTGGCTGTCGACTTCGCTTTGGTGAACTCTTTCCTTTTTAAACAAAAATATTTTAGCAAGAGTAAACGTCCTCTCTGGCATACACTCGCAATTCAATTTCAACGAGAGTTAGTTATTCTGTCGGAATATTCTGCTGTGTTGGGTGTCTTGTGGGGAGGCATCCCAATTAAATGTTTCGAACCTCTCACTCATTCTTTCGTCAGCGTCTTTTCGTCCTCAAGCTGCTCTAATCTCTTCTAATCTCTGCCCTTGTCTGGTGATTTTTTGGAGGTGTCTCGTCTTTTATACCAAGGAAATGGAATGGTTTTGATGAAATTCTTCTTATCAGAACAACTCAGAGAGCACCACCTCACTTTCAGTCCTCAAACATTGGTCAATCCTAATCAAACAGGGGCATTTGTGTTCACTGTGACATTCCCTGATTCTTGCAGAAACAGAGCATGGTTCAATTTGTTAGTCAACCTTGACACAACTCCTTAGCATCAACCTGTCATTACAATTGGTTTTAACAATAAAAAATTTATCTGTACCTGGATTTAGGATTGGCTAAGCCAAAAGCAACTGGTATGTGGGAACTTCAACCGACCGACAACGTATATAAAAAAGTAAAATAAAAATGGTCAAAAGTTATACCCCGTTGGACTGAGAACAGCCCCTCTTAGGTCCATTCTCCACTGATTTACTATCAATTTTTTACTTCAGCCCATGAATTCTTGGTCTATTTTGCATATCGCTTGGCAATTATGTCACAGATAGATAGATAGATAGATAGATAGATAGATAGATGGATAGATTTTTTTTTTTTTACATGGGGGATTATCTCTTATCAAGGCCCGGAATCCATTCGGGAATAAGGGTTATTGTGTTTACAATAATCAATGGGATAATATCTTAATAATAGTTGGTATTGGGGATTTGATAAAGTGTCTTAATTAAGGGGGCGATTAATCAGGAATTTGTTTATGTTGGACTTGAAGACATCCAAGTTGTAGTCAGGTGGGAAACAGGCAGACGGAAGAGAATTCCACAAGCGTGCACTTCTCATAAATAAGCTTTGTTCATGTAATCTACATTTTGATTTAGGCACAGATAAAGAGTGGGGGAATTTACTGACAGTGGTTTTAGCTAGACGGGAGTTTATTGTGAAAGATTGACTAGGGGGGGGGCAGAGATTGGAGTTCGGACAAGCACTTGCCATGTAAATAACGATAAAACAAAGACAGGTTCGCAATGTCTCTTCTCTGGGAGAGAGGTTGCAGGTAAGAGAAAAGGACATCCCCTACTAAGCCACGAAGTCTATTTTGTACTTTGTCAAGGCAGGATAGGCTGTTTTTAGAAGTTCCAGTCCAGATGTGGCAGCAGTACTCCATCTTTGGACGTACTTGGCTTTTATACAGATAGAGAATTGTATCAGTAGTGAGATATCTTCTGGAGCGGTAGAAGGATCCCCCCATTTTCCCAGCGGCCCGGGCAACAGACTTGATATGTGTTCCATTTCAGATCAGGAGTAAAGGTCAAACCCAGGAGCTTGTCAAAACATGAAGCTTCCCCAAGACAAGAGCCATCCATTTCAATTCATGCTAGATGAGGAACAGAGCGTTGATGATGTATAGATAGGAGTTTGGTTTTAGATGCATTAAAAGTAACCAGCCACCTCTTTCCCCACTGTACCATGCGCTCAAGATCAGAGGAGAGGGAATCAGAGAGAACTTTGTCATTTACGATCTTTGATGTGTTGCTATAGATGGTCGTGTCATCAGTAAAGATGTCAACGAATGATTTAAGTATGTATTTTGGGAGATCATTGATGTAGATCAGGAAGAGAGTTGGGCCCAGGATGGACGCCTGGGGGACTCCAGCATTAATACTGTGGGCCTCTGATTGCTGCCCATCAACCACTACTCTTATGAGCCTATCAGAGAGAAATGATTTAATTATTGAGAAAACATTTCCAGTTATACCATAGCTGGAAATCTTGTAAAGTAGACCCTTATGCCATACCTTATCGAAAGCCTTTGATATGTCAAGAGCAATTGCCCTAGAAAGGAAGCCTTTGTTGAGAGATTTACCAATCCTATGGGATATAACTGTTAGCACATCAGCTGTAGATCTAGCATAATGGAAACCATATTGCATGTCACTAAGGAGGTTATTTCTGCTGAGGTAGATAGATAAATACATAGATAGATAAATAAATAGATACTTTTCCTTTTCGGTACCAAATCAGCAGAGTATATGCCATTTCTGATATGGCCTTTTCCTGTTGATTGTGGTATCTTGTGCAGTTCTAGGATATCTACTCTCCCAGGCTTTACCTTATCCCTTTGAAAAGGCTGCTGCTAATCATCTCATGGACGCTGGTTCTTCAATATCACTATCTACCACTCTTGTCACATTTTTCTGCAATGGGATACAATTTGTTTCGAATATTTACTTAGGAGTCACCACTTATCAAGGCCCAAAGACCACTCGAGGATAACGGTTAATGAATGCAAGGCGGTAGTGTAGTAATCGTTAAGAGTGTAAATTGGGTAGAATTTGATTATTTATGGGGACGACTCAACAAGAACTTGTTTACATTAGATTTGAAGGCTACCATGTTGTATTCAACCGGGAAACAGGCCAGCAGAACAATGTTCCACAGGTGGGCAGTTCTGGGGAAGAAGCTTTGTTCATGGAATCTACGTTTAGATTTAGGCACAGTTAGAGAGTAGAGGAAATTGTTTGTAGTGGTTGTAGCTAGTTGAGGTCGAGCGTTTTTTTGTGAAAGTTTGTCAAGGGGGAACCTATATATATATAAAAGCCAAGTACGTCCAAGGATGGAATACTGTTGCCATATCTGGGCAGGAGCTGCTAAAAACAGCCTATCCTGCTTTGACAGAGTACAAAATAGACTTCGTGGCTTAGTGGGGGATGCCCTTTTCTCTACCCTGCAACCTCTCTCCCACAGAAGAGACGTTGCGAGCCTATCCTTGTTATATCGTTATTTCCATGGCAGGTGCTCCTCTGAACTCCAATCTCTGGTCCCCCCTCGCCAATCTTTCACGAAAAACACCCGTCTAGCTGAATCCACTGTGAAAAATTCCCCCCACTCTATACCTGTGCCTAAATCAAAACGCAGATTCCATGAACAAAGCTTCTTTCTTAGAAGTGCACGCCTGTGGAACTCTGTTCCGTCTGCCTGCTTCCCACCGGACTACAACTTGGATGTCTTCAAGTCCAATGTTAACAAATTCCTAATGAACCGCCCCCTTAAGTAAACACTTCATCAAATCTCCACACTAACGTAATGTACTTGCAATAACCCTTATCCCTGAGTGGCTTCTGGGCCTTGATAAGTGGTGATCACTGTGTAAAAAGAAAAAAAAAAAAAACATAGATTGGAGTTCAGTCGAGCACTTGCCATGAAAATAACGATAGAGCAAAGACAGGCTCGCAACATCTTTTCTGTAGGGAAGAGGTTGTAAAGAAGAGAAAAGAGCATCACCTACTAGGTTTTGAGCCGGTTTTAAACTCTTTCAAGGCAGGATAAGGTGCTCTAAGCAGCTCCTGGCTAGATGTGGCAACAGTACTCCATTTTAGAGCGTACCTGGCTCTTACACAGATAGAAGATTGCATTGGTAGTGAGATACCTACTGGAGCGGTAAAGTGCTCTAATAATTTTTTTACAATCTTGGTAACAGATTTGTGTTCCATTTCAGATCAGGAATGAAGATCAGTCTCGGATGGAGTTTCCGCAAGACGAGAGCCATTCATCTCAATTGGGGTGTGATGGGGGTCAGAGCGATTATGATGAAAAGAGAGAATCTTTGTTTTTAATACATTAAAATTAACCAGCCATCCTTTTCCCCATTGCACTATGGTTACAAGGTCAGAAGAGAGAGAATCAGAAAGATCTTGGTCATTGCTGGCCTTTGAAGTGTTGCCATAGATTGTAGTGTCGTATGATGAATAAATGCTAAGTCTGTATCTCTTGCGTACATGAAGTGATCTGATTGGTTGTTTGGTTGGTTGTTTTTGTTGTACGGCATATCAACCCTTTTCAGGTTATTTAATGCCGAATCCAGTGATTTTGAAGAACAATTTTTTAATAGAGTATATTTGTTTTTTTTAAGTCAGTTTCTATTTAACCAATAGTTGGGACCCTAACAGGTACTACCAATCCGGGGCAGAGTGGACCTGGGAGCAATGGCAATTAAAGGTTGGCTCCACACTCCCCAAAGCCCGCAAGCTGAGGCCTCACCATCGGATATAGTTTAAGGTCATATCCAGGACTGAAGTGATCTGAATTGATTCAATCATTTACGAGAATTATTCCAAAAGTAAAGCCACCTATATTTTAAATTCAAATAATTGAAGAGCTATGAAGACGAGAGTTGTACCATTAAAACGAGTGACCTTTTGTGCTCCACAATTTATATTCCTACATAGTCACGACCAGTCTCAATGCACTCTTTCCAGGAATTAAATGACGCATCTCTGCTTCTGATGCACGTCCATGACAGGGATTGCTTTCTTAAAGTCTCACACCATCAATATCTGCAAGAGAGAGATGAAACTTTCAGGTCATGAATGTGTGACATAACAATGCAATTTGTTTGCCTCTCTGATCTATTTAGGCGGAATAAAAACTTGGGAGGCATTACTTTTGGAACGTCGTTCGTAATTAATTAATCGTTTGCGAAACGAGTACATAAACACGGTCGGGAAATATGTCGGTTAAAAATAAACGGCAAGAAAACTTTGCACCGAAAATTACACAAAATGAGCGACTACAATTTTAATAAAAAAATAGAATTTAGCGATTTTATGCAGTTATGCCATAATTTAACAACCGAATTGCAGAGAAGGTACCATACTACTTTTTCATTTTGTAGTTAATAAAAATTTAAGTTTTATGGTATCTTTTTTTTTTTTTATTAAACTGTTAAGTGAAAGTATAGAATTTTTATCTCCCCATGTTAAGAATGAGTTTCTAATTAATAATGTTATTATTTCACAGCACGGTACCTTCTCCACATAAGTACTGGGTTTCCATGCCTCCTAAACTGCCTCTAATTCTTAATAAAATGAAAGAAAAAAACAAAAGCGAGAATTAAAAAGGCAAAAAATAAGAAAAATGTAAAAACACAAACAAACAAACACATACAATCACACACAAACAAACAAAAAATACACAAACATATCCAAACACAAACAAACGCATACAATCACACACAAACAAATAAAAAAATACACATACCTGTCCAAACACAAACAAACGCATACAATCACACACAAGCAAACAAAAAATACACAAACATATCCAAACACAAACAAACGCATACAATCACACACAAAGAAAAAATACACAAACATATCCAAACACAAACAAACACATACAATCACACACAAACAAACAAAAAATACACAAACACATCCAAACACAAACAAAAACACACAAACAAACAAACACACACACACAAACCCATACACACAAATAAACAAAAAAGCACACACATTCACAAACACCTCACAAACACACACACACACACACACAAACCCACACAATTTTTTAGAGATAAAGGAGAACTTTAATGGTGCACTCAATCTATGTATCTGTTGCGATTTCAAAATCACAGCCTCCATTTTTTCTTCCTTTCTTCGCTCCTGCTGTTCTATTCGCCTTCCCTTACCTTAAACAAAGGATGTGATTAGCTAACACGAGCTAAACATATGAACATTTATCTAGGTTCAGTGAATACATTCACCTTCCGTTTCTTTTTATCATCGACTTCGCTACGCACGTCGGAATTCAAATATATCAAACAAAACAGACAATTGACTTTTTTACTTTTAGACAAAATTAATTTAAATGGAATCAACAAACTCCCAATCTACTTTTGATTGCATAAATTTCGTTCTGGAATTAATTAGAGTTGTTTGTTTGTCTTATTGGGAGCAACATCACTAACATCACGCTGGCCAAACAAATACAGCTCGTTTCGACCTAGTCAGGCATCTCGGCCAGGGAGTAGGATGAGGCTCTTGAAGTGACGACTAACGCTACCAGTCACGTTGACCGAATCCACCAGCGCCGAAGGGTTAAAGTTCAAAACATTTTACCTTTGCAGCTTCTAGCAAACTATTAAGCCAATTTTGGGTGTAAACATTTGAAATTTTACGTAAAGGGTATTCAGACATGCAGCAAGCTTTTAAATCAGTTTTTGGGCGAAAATTTGGCTGGCAAGAGGTTAATGTTTACAGAGTTGACCTTTGCAGACTCTACCAAACTCCTCTGCCAATTTTGGGTCTAAACACTTGAAATTTTAGATGTAGGTTACTTGGACATGACTCAAACATTTTAATCTAATTTAAGCCCAAAACAATAAATTTTAAGAGGTCAAAATTGGGGTCAAAGTTTTAAAAAATTTGACGTCTGCAGTCTCTACCAACTTTTCTCTATGGTAGTTAAGGAAGCCTATTATATAGAAATGCATTACTGTACATATTCTCACTTTTTGATATATACATATGCACGTAAAGTTATGAACAGCACATAGGGCCCAAGCAAAGCCAGGCTGAACTGCTAGTATCAATATATAAACTATTTTATATATATATATATATATATATATATATATATATATATATATATATATATATATATATATATATATAAGCTGAATGTGTGTGTGTGTGTGTGTGTGTGTGTGGCTGATCACAAATAGGCTCCTATATGGTTAACTATTTTAAAAAACTGATTACATATAATGATAGAAGATGTATCGAGACACAGGAATGGGTATATTTGATCTGGCAGAACGGTGGTTCATTAAAATTGTGGGGTCTGCGTTCGTGCCTGGTCCACAAAGTATGGAAATAAAAAATTTAAAAATTAAAAAAAAAGTTTACAAGTGCTTTTTATATAGATGTACATAAGAATACTTTGATAAGTATGTTTTAATTTAAATAGGGATGGTATAATAAAATTGTCGGGTCTGCGTTCGCGCCTGGCCTCCATAGAATGAAAATAAGCATAAACTTTAATAAAAACTTTTCATATCTATCTGCATGAGTATACTTTGATAATTATGTTTCAGTTTGAAGAAATGTGGTATAATAAAATTATTGGGTGTTCGTTCGCACCTGACCTCCATAGAATGGAAATATGTCACAAAGCTTAACAAGGTTTTTTAATATAGATCCACAGAATATTGTGATAAGTGTTTCAGTGTGAACAGGTATGGTATAATAAATGATGGGGTTTATCCACTTTATTTTTACTTTCATCATATTTTGCTTTGGTTTTGATACCCCCAACTTCAACCCAAATTTACAACCCAATCATTTCATAACCTATCATACTTTCATAAATCAGAGTCCATTTTCTGTAGGCTGTTTTTGAACCCAGTCAACGACGGGTACTTTTGCTAGTATATATATATATATATATATATATATATATATATATATATATATATATATATACTTGTTTATTGTTATATAAACATGCTCACATCCCGCTGCTACAAATAGCCACTTGTTTCAATCAAACAACAGATATCATCAGGCAGCGACTTGACTATTCAAAAGTTCAATGAATAATCTATTATGAATGAATGAATTATTCATTGAACTTTTGAATAGTCAAGTCGCTGCCTGATGATATCTGTTGTTTGATTGAAACAAGTGGCTATTTGTAGCAGCGGGATGTGAGCATGTTTATATAACAATAAACAAGTATTATCAGCTCTTTTTATTGAGCACTATCTAACAACCTCGTTGAATTCATTAGTCCATTACTTTTGAATATAAAAAAACCCGAGTATATATATATATATATATATATATATATATATATATATATATATATATATATATATATATGAGCAAACAGTTAATAAAATATGTTAAAAAATGTTAATGAAATATGTTTTATATATATATATATATATATATATATATATATATAAACTATTTCCGGTTAAATCTATTAAAAAGAAACGAATTTTATATAAGAGTGCTCAATAATAGATAGGACGAGATACTTTTTTTATTTATTTTTATAAAATAAATATTTCTGATATCACTACAGAATCTGACAATTCGCTAGCGATAAAATTTGTGTGTGTGTGTGTGTGTGTGTGTGTGTGTATTTGTGTGTGTGTGTGTGTGTTTGTGTTAAGAGGCTATCAATGGTCATGTTTGAAAAAATTAAAAAATAAAAATAAATGAAAAACCTGGTCTTCATGCTCGCTATTCATACGCCTCTCTCTCTCTCTCTCTCTCTCTCTCTCTCTCTCTCTCTCTCTCTCTCTCTCTCTCTCTGTAATATCAATAGTTGTTATATACTCGGTACATTATTTTAAAAAAAAAAGTACATTGTATCATTCCAGTCTTACGTTTTGATAGTTATCTTAGACTTTTAATAAACAGAGAGAGAGAGAGAGAGAGAGAGAGAGAGAGAGAGAGAGAGAGAGATGCCAGAGCGGGCGGGGGTGGGGGTGAAACAACATCGATTGAGAGAGGGTGAGAGTAATAGACAGAAACACAAGAGATTAATTTTTTGATGAATAAATACCAATTTGCAGCTAATTACATCAATTAAAGCGGATCGATAAAAAAAAAAAAAGTAGAATCCAATCCCCAAACGAAGGAAGATTTCAACATGTATTTTGTGTGATTATAATATAAATAGCCAAAAAAAAAAGGGGGGGCGGGGTGAACAAACATTGATTTACTCGTGTCTTTATTATAATAATAAAAAGAAATATCAAACATGTGTATTTATTTGTGTACAAAGTGGCGTGCACATGGCGTCGAGTAAGAGAAATTGCAAACGCGGTCACGGGAAACCGAGATTATGGGCTACCATACAATTTTCCGTTTTTTTTGTTTTTTTTTTTACGTTAACAAAGCTATTGCCGCTGTGATGGCGGCATGGCCTTTCGCTTTCATTGGATCCAGCATGGAGACAAAACAAACAAAAAAATAAATTTAAAAAAGTACAAAACCAAATAAAAGAGAATGGATAGAGGGGAGCTGTAGAATTGTAATCCCTTCGTTTGACGTTGTACAATTTTCTTTTTCCTTAAAAACACCGAAAGTGGATGCTCTTTAAGTTTATAAATTCGCGTTAGTAAAATAAATTTTTTAAAAAATACGCGGACATTTTGTCGAATGGACGTTTAGTGAAACGGACGTTTAGAAAAGGCGGACTTTTACGAAAACGGACGATTTGTTGATTGTTCTTTTAAAATGATATTTTTTATGCATTTTTTTTTTTTTACACTGAATTATAGTAAATTATAAAATAAATTAAAATTATGTTATTAAACTGACTTTTTAACCTAAACTCTAAAAAATATATTAATTTTAAAATTGATTCAATTGTAGTAACAGTTCGAATATATCACGTATCTTGCTTGTTTTCCATCAAAATTTTTGAAAAAAAAAAAAAAATGTCCGTAAATTTTACTTCTGATCCTGAAATTAAATTATAATGTAATAATGTACTACTCTTTACGATGTGCGTACTCATCACGGAACGTTCCGGGAACGAGGATATCATATTCCAAAATTCACGTAAATTAATCAAGTAGGTTTTTTTTAAACCAAGAAAACCAAAATTTATGGCGAAGATTTTTCATCAGCCATGTTTTTGGATCAAGCATATATAAAGGTGAGACAGACACCTCAATTCGAACTATCGAGATCAAAAGCAGACTTATAATGGATACATTTAGTAATAAGTAATAAATAATATTTTTTATATTTTCGTTTTTTTTTTTTTCAATATTTTTCCAGTGAATTATTATCGAAGGGACACTAATCTACCAGATTATCAAAAAAAAAAAAAATAAATAAAAAAATAAAAAAAATAAAAATTTTTTTAATAAAAGTAAATATTTAAATATTTGTCGGCGGTGCTGCTCAGTTTCTAATGCAACGTTTTAGTAAATCGATCACCCATTTTAGAACCACCCGACGTTTTTAAGCCAATTCTTGTGAATTTAGCCTTTTTTAAAAGCAATTTGGCCCTTTTAACAAATTTCTGTTGAAATTTGCCTTTTCCGATTATTTTATATACACATTTATGGCTATCTTCAAGTTTTGTCACCCGACATTTTTTTTTTTTTTTTACAAAGGAGTCATCAAAGCTCGGAGGCCACTCGAGGACAAAGGTTAAAGAGTGTACAATAGTCAATGGGAAAATGTCATAGTAATCGTTATTAGTGGAAATTTGGTAAGTTGGATTATTTAAGGAGATGGATCATAAAGAACTTGTTTATGTTGGACTTGAAGACGACCATATTGTACCTATTTACTATGCTTCCCCACGGGACAGAGTTAGACACCAGGGTCGTTTTTTAACGTTGAGAAAAGGTACAAAAACAAAAATTGTCTCAGTCGTGAAGGATTTCTCCTCCACTGAAAGAGAACAAGAAATGGAAGTGCAGCATCTGAAGAACAGATGGTATTTATTTGCTCCCCCACCGAGCAAATTAGGCACAAGGCCAATTTTTAATGTGAGGAGTGAAGGGAGGAGGAAGGGAAAAAGGGGACCAGCTCCCGAGAGGTGGGAAATGGGAGCTGGTTAAAGGTCAGGCATGTGGGGTTGCCCCCACATCTGGTCTTTGCTAGTCATAGCTGGTCTTTGTTAGTCATAGCTTGCAGTATCTGCCGGAACAGATGGTATTTATTTGCTCCCCCACCGAGCAAATTAGGCACAAGGCCGATTTTTAATGTGAGGAGTGAAGGGGAAATGGGGACCAGCTCCCCGGGGAGTAGAGGAGCTGGACAGTGACAATTGGTATGAAGGGTTGCCCCTACATTGACCAAGGTCTTATATGTGGGGTTGCCCCCACATATGGTCTTTGCTTGCAGTATCTGCCGGAACAGATGGTGTTTATTTGCTCCCCCACCGAGCAAATTAGGCACAAGGCCGATTTTTAATGTGAGGAGTGAAGGGAGGGGGAAGGGAAAAAGGGGACCAGCTCCCGAGAGGTGGGAAATGGGAGCTGGTTAATGGTCAGGCATGTGGGGTTGCCCCCACATCTGGTCTTTGCTAGTCATAGCTAGTCATAGTTTGCAGCATCTGCCGGAACAGATACTACACTTTGATCTTGGCCAAAAGGCCAAAGTATTGTAGTCAGATTGAAAGCAGGCAAATGGAAGAGAGTTCCACAGGCATGCAATTCTAAGAAAGAAGCTTTGTTTATGGAATCTACGTTTAGGTTTAGGCACAGATAAAGAGGGGGGGGGGGAAATTATTGATAGTGGTTTCAGCTAGACGAGTGTTTTTTTGTGAAAGTCAGGCTAGGGGGAACAATAGATTGGAACTCAGACGAGCATTTGTCATGAAAATAACAATGAAGCAGAGATAGGTTCATAATGTGGGAAAGAAGTTGCAGGGAAGAAAAAAGAGCCCCCCCCCCCACACACAGGTAGAGCTACTACAATAGAGCTGACTGGGAAGTCATTAGAGAACGCATTCGAGATGTCCCATGGACCAATATCTTCTCTCTTACTGCTGAACAGTGTGCCAATGAGACAACTGAATGGTTCAAAGCGGGCGTTGATGCACATGTTCACACACGGAAGTATTATAGCAAGCCCCACTCACCCCCATGGTTCATTGCAGATTGTGCAGCTGCCATTGCACAAAGACAGCATGTCCCCCCTCGCCAATCTTTCACGAAAAACAAATTTGTTAACTTATATGGAGCGGCTCATCAAAACTTGTTTACGTTAGACTTGAAGACAAGCTTATTGTAGTCAGAAAAACGTTATAAAAAAATAATGTTGTCCGAGAACGACAGGAAAAGCTGTGTCCTAAACATGGCCGGACAAAGACAGGGTATAACATGCTTGATACGGCACGTTGGAGTACGAGAAGACTTTTGAACAAGAGACAACATGTAATTCTAGAAGTACCTGTAGATAAATGTCTGTCTGTTGTTTCACTGAATTCTTTTCTAGTCTTTGTTTCCTTGTGACTGTCTGCATAATAACGTCTTGAGCATAAACATGTAGTAACTATGTTACACCTTCAAGAAAATACGCCAGATCAACGTTAAATTATCTCCCCTTTGCAGATTGGCTGTCAAGTTCCATACTGTGAAGAAATGCTGTTCTTAGATCAAGAAAATTACAAGACCATCCGTTTAAAGTAATGAACATTAATGGAATGCTAAAGCCTTTCTTGAAACATGTGGGAAAGTCTGATCTAAGCCTCCTCTTCATGAAACCCTTGAGCGACAAGCCTGGCTTTTTTTCTTTTTTTTTTTTACATAGGCATCACCACTTATCAAGGCCAAGAGGCCACTCGAGGATAAAGGTTAAAGAGTGTACAGTAGAAATTGGGCAATATAGTAATCGTTAGTAATGAAAATTCTGTAAATTTGTTAACTTATATGGAACGGCCATCAAAAACTTGTTTATGTTAGACTTGAAGACAACCTTATTGTAGTCAGCTGGAAGGCAGGAAAATGGAAGACAATCCCACAGGTGTGCAGTTCTAAGAAAGAAACTTTGCGCTTGGAATCTACATTTAAGTTTAGGCACAGATGAAGAGTGGGGGAAAGTATTGATAGTGTTTTCAGCTAGACAAGTGTTTTTTGTGAAAGTTTGGCGAGGGGAGACTATAGATTGGAGCTCAGCCGAGCACTTGCCATGAAAATAACGATAAAGCAGAGAAAAACTCGTAACATCTCTTCTGTGAGAAAGAGGTTGCAGGGAAGAGAAAATGACATCATCATGAAACCTTTGAACGACAAGCCTGGCCTTACTAGAATTAATATTTTTCATTTTCGTTTTGTTTCTTTTTTTTAATTTTTAGCAGTGAGATTTATACGGAATTGCTTTGCACTGAAAGGGGCACTCAACCTAAATGGGTTGAACTGGTTTCCTACAAAGGAGGAAGTTTCATGAGAGTATAAAATTCCCAGTCGCATGCATATCCCCATTAAGCCCTTTAAAAAGTAGGACAATTTCTAGAATAGACGTGCAGACGGTGGATGTGTGGTGTGTGTCACAAAGATGAGAAGCCGTCAGAAAAGTTAAGGAATAGATTTTACGGCGCACATACGAAAGCGCCCCCCCCCCTGTAAGTTTTTTTATTTTTGTCTTTTTTTTCATCTTTTTCAGCGGATTATTATCAAATGATCACTAATCAACTGGATAATAAAAAATTTTTTAAAAAACTACAAAAAAATTTCAATATTTAGCATTTTTTAAGGGTTGCTTTGTTTCTAATACATTGTAGTAAATTGATCCCCCATTTTGAAAGCAGCGACTTTTTTGCAGCCAAAATTTTGCAAATTTAATCTTTTTAAAGCAGTTTAGCCTTCAAAAAAGCTTTAAAAAGGCTAAATTCACAAAATTTGGCCCCCAAAAAGTCAATGGTTCCAAAATGGGGGATCAATTTACTAGAACGTTGTATTAGAAATGGAGCACCCCTTAAAAAATGCTAAGTATTGAAATTTTTTTTGTATTTTTTGATTATCTGGTAGATTAGTGATCATTCGATAATAGTTTGCTGACGTGTGCCGATTACACATTCCCAACATAGTTGATGTTTTGCGTCAAAATAGATTAAGGTGGTATGAACATATCGATGATGCAAATCCAGTCAACAGATGTAGATTTATTGAGATTGATGGATGTAGATGCCATGTAAGACAAGGATGACGTTAGCAAGTTGAGATTACGACCACGACTTGCACAAGACCGTTTGGAAAAGAGGCAGCAGACAAAACTATCCAACTTGATGCTAGCATGAAAACGGATGTTAAACAATGATGATGATGATGACGATTATGATGATGGTGATGATGACGACCACGAAGATACTGCTGCTGATGATGATAATGATGATGATGATGATGATGATGACGATGATGATGACAATTTTGATTATGATGATGATGATGACATTGAGAATTATGATAGTGATGACAACTATGATGATTATGAAGATGATGATGATGTTAACGATAGTGATAATGACAATAATGAAGACGATTATGATGATGATGATGACGACGATTATGATGATGATGATGACGATTATGATGATGATGATGATGATGATGATTATGAAGATGATGTTAATGATGACAATCATGATTATGATGATAATAATGATTATGATAATGACTATTATGATGATGATAATGATTATGATGATGATGACGATTATGATGATGATGATGATGACAATGACGATTATTATGATGATGATGATTATGATGATGATGACAATGAAGATTATGATGATGATGATTATGATGATGATGATGACAATGACGATTATGATGATGATGATTACGACAATTATGATGATGATTATGACGATTATGATGATGATAATGACGATTATGAAGATGATTATGATGACGATTATGATGATGATAATGATGACGATTATGATGATGATAATGACGATGAAATACACATAATATTCTTCAGAATCAGTGTGGCCCAATTTCCGATTCCTTTCAAACAAAGGTCCCTCAGGGTACATTATCACCAACCCCACAGCAGCAAAGCCCCTCCCCACGCTTTTTCCTTCACAAAAATATATACAGGGTCCAAATAGCTAATCCTGACAGTGGCAACATGTTAACTTCACTGCTGTCCAGCTTCACAGTAAAACAGGTTAAAACAAAAATTAAATTTCTCAAACAGCGGCTCTGTTTCTATCTACAGCTAGTAGTAGCGATCTTGTCCTCTACAACCAGCAGAATTTGGATCTGCCAACAAACAAGAGTTATTGACATCAATACAGCCATCAAAACATCCTAACACAGATGGACAGGGCACGTAGCCAGACAACAGATGGTTTATCAGGACAATGCAATGGACACCTCATGAACATAAGAGGCCAAAGGGAAGACCAAGAATGAAATGGAGGGACGACCTGATACAACACATGGCAGCGGATAACTCGGGACAGAGTTAGATGGCTAAAGCCCAGGGAGGAGTTCCTCATTGAGTTATAAAACCCTTTTTGATTGATTGATCTAACCCTAACCTGTGCAATTAACATTAATTTTTATTTCTTCCAATTTATAAATAGGTACCCTACAGAGATTCGTATTAGCTAAAAACAAACATTGTGTTCATTATAAATTGAGGAACGCTCGGACGACTTTTCCGGTTATTTCTCTCAGCTGCCAAATGAGCCCGAGCCAACTTTGCGAAAATCGCGTCAGTAAATGCAGAACCACCACTAACCCTTACGTCCAGGTAGCAACATCGTTGTTTGGGGTTAGGGTTAGGGTTAGGGTTAGGGTTGAATTTTTTTTTTTTAAATAAAAAAGAGGACGTCGGCTTTGAACAAACATTCTGATTGTATACTTACAAATTACCTGTGCTTCTACATGGCTTGTTGCACTTTGCTATATTTTGATAAATAATTTGATTTGATGGTTTGAAAGTTGTTGGCATAACCTTCATGGGCCTCCTCATAATAAATGGTGACTCCCCCGACGTAATCCATGAGTAACAGCTGCACAGAAAGCATGGCAAAAAATTCACTGAGGAACCGATAATAAATGTGTCAACTCGTGTGGCACATCTGTCACCTTACAACACGATTGCAGAAAAATAAACAGCCGTAACTAGCTGCCCCCACAACGTTCAATTACAAAAATTGGTGATAATCTTTATGATTAACTACTTTGCTATAAAGAAGAATGAGTGTGACTTAATTGAGTTTTTCAAGATAATTAATGAGGTTTTTGAATGTGAAACATTTTTTAAAATAAAAACAACATTCACTGCTGATGCAGAGTACCTCCTTTCCTAAATAATGCCATCCATGAAATTGTTAATAAAACTCATAATCCTTTCTGCGATACAAATATATTTGGTACAAATAAATTTCAGTTTAAGCCTGACTTGACCATCGAGTTTTAGCTATGAATATTCAACAGTCTTTCTTTTACCATTTTTCAACAAGTTCACAAATAGGATAACCTTAAATACAAATATTGATCGTTGCGTGATGGGACATGGAGTAATGAAGTTTCGAGATTAAAACCTTTTCTTTGTAAATTTCTTATTTGTCTAATAATTCTTTTTTGTATCTTTTGTTTTTGCAAACATTTGTTAAAAAAAAAAATGTATATTTGTGAATTTTTGTGCATATGTTTATATGTATTTGAAAAGTATTCTATTTGTATGTTTATATATATATTTGAAAAGTGTTTATTTTTATGTATAAAAAAAAACAAAAAAACTCAATGTCATAAAAAAAATGTCTTCTTTTTGCACACATTATTCCAATATAGTAATAATTCATTTTGACCAATGAGAATAAAGACAAATTCCCCCAAAACCAGAAGAAAAAAAACAAAAAAACAATTATTTTATTGGTTTATTTTTCTTTGTTCATTTATTTGTTTACTAGCGGGGGTACCCGGCGTTGCCCGAGTGTTTGTTTCCGGGACGGGGGGGGGGGGGTTTAAAAAATGTTATGGTAGGTAAGTAGGAAGGATCAAACCCGGAGTCATGAGTAAAAGTAGGAAAATAAAGTGTGAAAAAAAACAAAAAAAAACATCTGCAACGTTAACAGTTCGGCCACCAAGAAAAGTCCATTCCAGTTGTTTAGGGAAAAAAAAAAAAAAAAAAACGACTACGGTAGGTCGGCGCGAACGTGAAAATATAATGTGAATTGTCCAGCACGCTAACCACTACGCCACAGAGCACTGTAGCTTAGTTTAGTGATTTTAAATAACTTCACATGAAAGAACTACGAAGCCAAACCGGTGTTCTCTTCTCAACTGTTCCTTGTGAACGATCCCCAAACGGTGTTAAGTGGTGGCAGGGGGAGGAGGAATTTATTAGAGAGAAAATATTTTACCACTTCCATTGATTTTAACCGATTTTGGCCGTGACTTCTCAGCAGAAAAAGTATAGAAATCTAAGATTATCGAGGAATTTGAGAAATAATAAGCCTATAACACACCTCAGATATTGTTCTGCCGTTTGTGCATATTATATTTGCATGAAATATCTTGATTTTTAATCCTATTAAGGTCAAACTCCGATGGGAAAAAATGGGTTCATTTTATTTATATAGAGATTTTTATTTTTATTTATTTATTTATTTTTCTTTCCTTTTCTCAAGTTAAAACAAAATTGAATTATCAAAAAAGGGGGTGTGTAAAATGTTTTTGACTCCTAATAGAGGTATATATTTAATTGTTGCCCACATCAGCAATATGTGGCACAAGGCCGGAAAGTGGGAACCCCGCAGGCTCCCCTAAAGAAGGGGCACTCCTGCAATTTTAAAAATTGCCTGAGTAACCCCGTCGGCATTCCCCGGTCGGAGTGCCTCAAGCAGCAAGCAATAAACTTGTCCCACCGGAAAGCCCAGTGGCAAAGCCTGGGAGGGTGGACCTCCTAGGTATTACCCAGGTGGTATACCTCAGTCCAACAGGTGCTGGGCCAGTTCCCGGCCCTTCACCTGTTGGGCTGAGTGTCAAGTGACGAATCCTTGACTTGTACTACCCTGTCTTCCTGCAGCCGAAGCCGCTAGGAGACCTTCCCCATCAGACTTCTAATGGGGGTATGAGACAAATGAATTCGCCAATCATTTTTATAAGCACTGGCTGTGCTAAACAACCAATGAAAACGTTTCAAAATTATTATAAAAATTGTCTGAACTACGCCGCCATCTTTGTTCAACACAATGTCTTAAAACCTAACAGCTATCCTTTCTGCAATCCGATCATGTTTGATACTACTAAATTTTAGTTTATGTCTGACTTGTCCACCAAGTTCCAGCCATGAATATCCAACATTTTGTGATCCTAGGCATTATATTCATTAGATCTTTACCGGCATAGTTGACAAAAATAAACTTCAGTCTATGCCTTACTTGTCACTTGTGTCACGACCTTTACCATTTTTTGTTTTCTACACCCCCTCTCTCTAATAGGTAGGGTGACCTTCCCCCCCCCCCCAACGTAACCCCAATAAAAGTTACACATAGAGTCTGACCATATTTGGTACAAATAAACCTCAGTTTACTCTTGACTTGCCCACCAAATGTCAGTTATTAATATCCAACAATATTTTATCACAATTCATTGATATATGGGGAAACTTTGGTGATTGTCTCATCAGTAGGTGTGATCTTGTATAAGCTTTACACTAACTGAAAATTAACCTTCACACTCGCTAAGATTTTTATCTGCAGTTATGTTAAATGTAATGTCTATCAAAGCACTCCATTTCACAAATTGACAACAACAACAAAAAAAAAAAACCTGTTGAGGAGGATACTGTAGTTTGTTTAAAACATTGTGTGTAGTGTTAAAGGATTTTTGTTTTTTTTAGGACAATACAATGTAATTTCTCCGTCACTTAGTTTTTGTCTTACTTGTCCACCAAGTTCCAGCCATGAATATCCAACATTTTGTGATCCTATGCATATTCATTAGATCTTTATCTCCATAGTTGGCAAAAATAGACTTCAGTCTATGTCTGACTTGTTCACTTGTGTCACACCCCCGTCCTCTAATAGGCAGGGTGAGCCCCCACCACCACCACGAGTGTTAAAAGGATATTTTTTTAGGCAATACAAGGTAATTTCTCCGTCAGTTGTACGCGCTTAAAAATATTGAAAACCAATTTTTTTTTTTCGATAATTTTCTTTATTACCTGTTCCGTGTATACAAAGTGTTGTTAGCACGGAATGCAAATTTTCGAGATTAAAATCTCATCGTTAATATGACGTTAAAAAAAGATATGTTTGGTGTTATATTTTTTCTCTCTAGTCGGCCATTATTGGAACGAATGCAGATTGACATCAAAACAATTTATCTTTACATCATCAATGCTCTGATCCCCATCTGGCATCAATTGAAATGAATAGGTCTCGTCTTGGGGGATGGAGATGCTCATGTTTTGTTATGGAATCTAATATATAAAAGACTATGTTTGTTTGTCTGTCTTCATATTTTAAAACGCCATCTTTGTTCAACACAAAGTCTCAAAACTTAACAGCGATCCTTTCTGCAATCCGGTCATGTTTGATACTACTAAATTTTAGTTTATGTCTGACTTGTCCGCCAAGCCTCTGTTCCATCGACAAAATGTTGCATCCCTCTGCCTGTTCTACAAATACTTTAACGGTGAATGCTCCGACGAACTGCAAGCACTTGTACTCCCTCAACGTAAATACCCCAGACAAACAGTAGAACCGCTAGACTTTGGAATTCCGTTCCGGGTCCCTGCTTCCTCAACTGTACTGACATGCAGAAGTTCAAGTGCGATGTGAACTGACATCTTGTTACCCAACTCCCTACATAGTTCCCCTGAGAGTAGCACCTACATCAAAGTGGCAATGTGCCTTGTTTGGATTGAAAAAAAGAAAAAGAGAAAAAAAAGAAAAAGAGAAAAAAAGAAAAAGAGAAAAAAAGAAAAAGAGAAAAAAAGAAAAAGAAAAAAGAGAAAAAAGAAAAAGAGAAAAGTGTATTTGAGAAGTTTTATCAGCGCACAAGCAGAAAAGCCTGGTGTATAAAATTAACTAGATTTTTTTATAAGACAAGCGTACATTCGAAATGAATGTTTCTTTTTAGAGCACAATTGAAACATGAAATTCAAATGATTATATAAAAATGATTTCATAAAATCAACAATTGGTTCTTTGATATGACAGGGGCGCATTCGAAATGAATGTTTCTGTTTAGAACACAAATGAACCATGATACTTGACTTTTGTATTTTAAACTTATAGTGAAGCCATTATTTACAGGTAATTTTATGAACTCAACAATAGGTTCCTTACAGTGCAATATAAACTACAATGTATTACGGATTAAGTGATTGCCGGAAGCCATGTGAAGCTTCTTCCCGGTACACTGCGGTGGAGGTCCCTAACGAGAGTAGGCAATCAATTGCTTTGATTAAATAAATGGGTGATTTGTTGATCATCATCCAGGGCAACGTCGGGTCTCCCTGCTAGTCGTAACTACAACAAAGATAGAAAATTTGTCTTAAAATTTACGTATCAAGGAGATTAATTGGAATGTATTTGGGTCACCAGAATTGCAAAAATTTTATGATCTATTTTCAGATGCAAAAAAGATTCTTTCAAGTGTTTTTTTTTTTAAATTTAAAACATCATTTTTCATTGATAAAATGATTATATATATATATATATATATATAAGAGAAAGAAAATTAAAACTAAGTTGAACTTTACAAAATTTATTGTTCAACTGAATACTCCAAAAAACAATTTACGAAGTCCTTATTGCGGAGTTTCAAACAATGCTATTCTTGTTATTCTTTTCATCAGAGGACAGAAAGAAATCAACAAATTATATTTGTAGCAATGCTAGAATTTACTAGTTAAGGCATTAAGTGAAACCGCAATTTATTGTAGTTATAAATTGCCAAATAAAAAGGTGTAAAAATGTTGGATATGTAAAAAATATATATAAAAACAAACCGTGCATAATATTTCAGCTTGCATGAAAATCCTCTCAAGTTGATCCGAAATGCTAAATAGTTCTTTAGAGAGAATTGATTCCAATATATATATATCATTTGTAGTATTATATGTATGCATACATATCTTATTTATAGTATTGCGAATTTTATTGGGTTTACATAATTGATAATTTGGTATTTTTTTTTTTTTTAAATAGAGATACGAAAATAGGTAAATATAAACATCTTTAAAATAACTTTGGAACGAAGAGATGTAGGTGAAATATTTTCTCATAATTTTCCTTAAAAGGGAAATGGATTCCATATTGTTCATTGTAAAAGTGTTTTTTTTTTTCACGTCTGATGATAGGCTGTTCTTGTGAAAATTTTCAAACAATATAGGGTTTGAATTTGTCCAAATGGTCTTGAAACAATTGTAACAAACTATGAAATACACTATTTGCTGCTACCAATCCATTCTTTGATGTCTCGATTTTGTTAAAACATATATATATATATATATATATATATATATATATATATATATAAAGCTTTGACTTCGAAGTATATTTATAAATTTCAAACAAAAATAAATATGTTTATTTTTGTAATAACGCGTTATTTTGCTTTCGAACATATCTTATACATATATATTATTCCTTAATTGGAATTCATTTTTTAGATGAGCATTGTGATACTATAAAGTGGCCCTGGGGTGGATTTGAGCCACTAAGTGCTAAGAGGAGGGAATAGACAAAGGAAGAGGAAATAGCTTAGAATAAACAAAGAAATCGGAAATATCCTACAATCAACCATAACAATAGAAACCTACTGATAAAACAGGGAAGGGCAGCTTCCGGTAGCCAGGGTGGGGTGAGCGACCTGTGAGACCAAGACAGAGGAGACAGACAGTTGACATCTAGATGCGCGTCGCGGCGGTTGGAAGTTGGACAGTGATAGTTGAACAGTTATAGAGTTGACTGTGAAATAGAGACGTAGACAATTTTGGAGTTGATTGTGAAACAGAAATAGATAAATGTAACATCGATAGAACAGGGGAAGACACACACACACACACTCACAAGTCCAACAGTCAATTTATATGTGAACATTGGCGTTTGTGTTTTTCCTTTGTTTGTTCGTATTTCTATTTTGTGAACCGTGTGTGCTCTCATCGACAGTCGCCAACGGGAAAAGGATGATCTGGCCATAAGAGGAATAGTCGAACGAAAAAATCTACGATACACAACGTTGGGAGTCGGCGATCTGATGTCGAGGAGCCACACACGTGGTGTTACAGCATTATATATATTAATTTATTTCGGACTATTATTCTCATCTTTATTAGTTGTTGTTTTCATAACAACTAATAAAGATGAGAATAATAGTCCGAAATATTTTATTTTATTCAAACTCAACCAACGTTTCTATCCCCTAACGTGACCAACACACCGTTGCGACATTTGAAAATGCTACCATGAAAAACAACAAACAGATTTCTACTTAGTGATTCTCTACTTCAACAACAACATGGCAAAAACAAAAGAAATACCGAGGATGAAGCTTTGCCTTCGAAACATATTTATAAATTTCAAACAAAATAAATATGTTTATAAATTTCAAACAAAATAAATATATTTATGAATTTCAAACAAAATAAATATGTTTACAAATTTCAAACAAAATAAATATATTCATAAATTTAAAATAAAAATGTTTATTTTTCGTAATAATGCATTGTTTTGGTTTCAACCGTATCTTCTATATATATATAGCTATCTATATATACATAAAAGTTAATGTGTTTGTGTGTGTACATTCCCCTACGCAATAACTCTGTCAATTTTAAGTCTACAGACTAGAAATTGGATATACAGGGTACTGAGATTTAGGGAAATCTTTGTAATCCATTTTCAGCCAGAAATTTGTCTGTTAAGGGGTACAAATTCAACGATTTGAACTTTGTGTACTCTACCAAACTCCTCCGCCAATTTTGGGTATAAACAATTGAACTTTTAGATATAGGTCCCTTGGACATGGATCTAACTTAATAACTTGATTTGAGCCCCAAACAATAAATGTTAAGAGGTCATAATAGGGGATAAAGTTAAAAAAAAAAAATTTACATCTGCAGTCTCTACCAAATTACTCAGACAATTTCTGGTCTAAACATTTGAAATTTTACATAAAGAGTATTCAGAGATAGGGCAAGATTTTTAATCGGTTTGGGTCGAAAATTTTTTAGTTACCGATATAGAAATGTATGTGTGCATGTATGTTTGCATGTCTGCCTAAAACTTTCGACAGAGGCGACGGATTTTACCAAGATCAGTATCGTTTTGAAGTTCGACCTTTTAGACGACAAATATAAAAAAATTGGCTAGCAACATTAATTTCTTCACCTTCAACTGGCCACTTTTCTACGGGGGGGGGGGGTCGCTTTTATTGAAAGTCATCCTCTCCTTTTGATTGTCTAGCCTTAATTTAAACCTACGTCACTTCCAGTTTGGCATTAGTTGTAACAGCAAAGACGTCAGGTTTTTTTCCCCGTTCTTTTCTTCCTTCGCGGTACAGGTTCAAGCCTGCCTTCCTACTACTACTTTTTTTTTTTTTTTTGCTCAACATACGCATCCAAACACCCAGGAAACGCCGGGCTTAAATGCTAGTATATCTATAAAAGTGTGTGTGTTTGTGTGTGTACATTTCCCTACGCAATACCTCTATCAATTTTTAGTCTACAGACTAGAAATTTGATATACAGGGTACTGAGATTTAGGAAAATCGATGTGATCGGTTTTCGGCCAGAAATTTGGCGATTAAGGGGTGAAAGTTCAACGATTTGACCTTTGAGAACTCTAACAAACTCCTCCGACAATTTTAGGCTTACACACTTGAAATTTTAGATATAGGTTCCTTGGACATGGATCTAACTTAATAACTTGATTTGAGCCCAAAACAATAAATGTTAAGGGGTCATAATACGGGTCAAAGTAAAAAAAAATTGACCGCTTTTTTTTTTTTTTTTTTTTGCTCAACATACACCTCCAAATACCCGGGCAACACATGCTACTATGTATATATATGTACATGATGAGCTGCGAAACAGTACTGTGTGTGGATGACTATAATGCTCCCTATCTTCGGTTCAGCATTTGCGAAGTGATGCTCTTTGTGTAAACAAATTGAGCTTAGGCACTTTGGACAAAGTCAAAACATTGTTAATTCACTGTCCGCATAGCGCAATGGTTAGAAGCTCTGACTGTCGTTTGGGCGATCGGGTTTCAATCCTGGCTTGAGTTAGTTGCTTGTCTAGCCGTACTAATGAGGATGACATCATATATATATATATATATATATATATATATATATGGTTCTGAATTTTTTAGGGTCCACAAGTAGCGCATTATTTGGTAAAATTCAGCTGTAAAAGTTGCGTTCCTGGAGATTGAAGGCTCAATCCTCAGTGCGGGGCAACCCAAAAATACAATTGCGAATTACTTAGGACCTCTATCCAGTCATGGCTGATAGAACGAGAACATGTTACTTTCATAGATTAAATAAACGGTTCTGGTTGAAATAGTGTTGGAAGGATTAATCGGAATTGGGAATCAGAAAAATTGACAAATTTGGGGGTATCGGAATTATTATCGAAAAAATTGGTGCCTATACTTCGATGCTAAAACGATTCTTTTGTCTTTTTTTATTTTATTTTGTTTAAAGCAAAATCTTCCATTGCTGGTAATAATGATAAAATAATAAATATTTATTGATTTTATAATATCAGTAAAGCTAAAATCGATAGATCATCCTCCATAAGTGTATTTTGACGTTTATGAAAATATCTGCACATTTAACGTTTTTTTTTTTTTTTGTTTTTTTTTTTTTACACAGAAATCTGGGAAAATACCAACTCTATAGTTAAATATTTAGAGATTTATAAAGAATTGGAATCGGAAACAGAATCAGTAATTGTCTCGGAATCAAGAAAAATATTGGAATCGTCCCATCACTAGTTTGAAATTCCTCGCAGATTTCAGAGTTTGACAAGATACACCTGAAGAAGGTCGGATGTTGCGTCAGCTGAAACGTTGTGCAAATAACACTCAAGATAAAAGAACAGTAGTCCAAAGAATCTAAATAATACAAAGACTGGGAATTTCAAACAGAATCAGTAATTGTATTGGAATCAGGAAAAATCGTCCCATCACTACTATACACTTCTACGTGCAATGAATAGTGCACCTGAAATATTGGATTCAATTCATGTGGTTTCAGTTGACCTTTGGAATATATTAACAACATTGTTCCCTTTTTTTGGGGGGGGGGGTGTTTTGACTAAAAGCTGTATCATTAAAAATTAATGCTCAATAACCTGGGTGTTTCAAACATGGTTAGTTCCATAGGTTTTTTATACACCCAAATTCAAAAATGTTTATTTTGTAAAATATATTTATCCTGCTGGTTCAGGATATATCTACAGTTCCTGTTGAATAGTCTGAATCACTTGCAGTTTGTTGATATTAATATAAAATCTATATATCTAGAAAAGTGAAATTGTCTGTGTGTGTGTGTGTGTGTGTGTGTGTGCGTGTACATTTCCCTACGAAATTACTCTGTCAATTTTCGGTCTACAGACTCGAGATTTGACATAAGGGGTATTGAGATTTGGGAAAATCTTTTTAATTGGTTTTCGGACAGAAATTTGGCTGTCAAGGGGTCAAAGTTCAACAATTTGACCTTTGAGAACTCTAACAAGCTTCTTTGCCAATTTTGGGTCAAAACACTTGAAATTTTAGATGTAGGTTACTTGAACATGAATCAAACTTTTGAATTTGATATAAGCCCAAAACAATAAATGTTAAGGGGTCAAAGTTAAAAAAAACATGTTTTACCTCTGCGCTCTCTATCAAATTACTCAGGTAGTGTTTTGTCTAAACATTTGAAATTTTACATAAAGTGTATTCAGACAGAGCAAGCTTTTTAACTGATTTTTGGCTGAAAATTAAGCTGCCAAGGGGTCGAAGTTCAAAAGATTTGACTTTTGCGGTCTCTAGCAAACTATTGAGTCAATTTTGGGTCTAAACATTTGAAATTTTACATAAAGGATATTCAGACATGCAGCAAGCTTTTTAATCAGTTTTTGGGCAAAAATTTGGCTGCCAAGAGGTCAAAGTTGAAAGAGTTGACCATTGCAGACTCTACCAAACTCCTCCGCCAATTTTTGGTCTAAACACTTGAAATTTTAGATGTAGGTTACCTGGACATAAGTCAAACTTTTTAATATATATATATATATTCACATAAAGTTATGAACAGTACATAGGATCCAAGCAAAGCTAGTAATACACTAAAATAAATTATAAAAGTAAGGAAAAATTTTTAAATCTTAGATTTAGATCACATTTTTTTAAAAATACCCACACACCTACAGACAAAGTTCCTTTTATGTAATAGTAAAGTAGATAGCAAGATAAATATTTCACTTGATAATTTTCCATAATTTTTGCCTGATACACGAGTATATCAAACAGTTTCCCTGTTAAAGATTTTGGAACCGCAGTTTTCAGCTGTGCACAATACTGTATAATTCCTTTTATTTTTGTTTTTAAATTTTTGAAGTTCTAATGAAAAAAAATAAGAAAGTAGATCCCCAAAGAGGCTTAACCCTGCATTAATTACCTGGGTGTTTCAAACATGGTTAGCCCCATGAGGTGTTTAAACACCCCGATACAAAAATGTTTATAGTGTTAGTATTTTGCTGGTTCAGAATATATCTAGTTCCTATTGAACAGTTTGACATTAATAGAAAATAAAATAAATTATAAAAATTAAGATATTACATTAGCTAAGCTCATAGTTGCTAAACTGAAAAACGTAATAAATTGTAAATAAAATATTAATCCCATCAAAAATTATGACAAAGAAAATATCAAAACATTAATTGCATATTAAATATTACAGAGTAGCGTAATTATAGATAATATGCACTTATATCGACAAACTTTCATTCTCATTGGAAAAATATAAAAATCTATAAATCATAGTTATACCTACATAGGTAAGCTACCCCAGAAGGAAAAAGTGACATCTACCTCCAAGGAAAACTGAAATACAATTGTGCCATACCATAGGTGCTATAATACTCTTACTGACTCAGGAGAGTACTGGGAGGGAGGTAAATAAATAAGTTGCCAACTAGGAATTTTTAAACAAAATTGGGATGACAAAACACCCTATGGGGATTAACGCAGGATTAAAAATTTTAACTTCAAATAAAGAAAAAAATTCAGTTAAAATTTTTAACAATTAAACTAAACTGAAATTGACAAAAAACAAAAAAAATGATTGCTACATCATAATGAAAGCAAGGGGCACGACTGAGCTTCGATCTTTGCTCCCCTCCATAAAACATTTACAAAAAATACTCATCTTCTACAACCACCGCCAATAGTCTCCGAGTCTCTACATTAACTAAATGAAACTTTCTTGAACAAGTGTTCTTTCTTAGAACTGTCTGTGGAACACAATACTATGGAGCTACTTCCAAGCTGACTATAACATGGTTGTTTTTAGGTTCAATATAAACAAAATTTCTGCAGACCACCATCAGTGTTGTCCTTTTATTGCATTTCCATCCCAAACAAGGCACAGTGCCATTTTCATGTAGGAGGCTACTATCAGGGACATAATTTGCAGGGATACTATGTAGGGAGTTGAGCAGCAAGATGTCTGTTTACATTACACTTCAACTTCTGTATGCAATACAGTCAGGGAAGCAGGAACCCAGAAGGGAATTCCAATGTCTAGCAGTCCTAGGGAAGAAACTATTAGAGTAAAAGGCTTTCTTACATTTAGGGATCTTTACTGTGTAGGGGTGGGATTTTGCTGCTTGTTAGGTCTGTCGGGGATATTTACATTGAGGAGGTATAAGGGCTTGTAGTTCGTTGGATCATGTACCATTAAAATACTTGTAAAACAGGCAGACGAATGCAACATTTCGTTGATGGGACAGTGGTTGAAGCCTAGCTTATAGTGCGGGACCTATCAGGTTGGCAACTCTCTTTTGAACCCTGTCTAAGAGTGAGAGACTTAGTAGCAGATGGACCAGTCCAAATGTGACAACAATACTTCATACAGGGTCGAATGGTGGCCTTGTAGAGATACAGGATACGCCCCGGTGTAAGTAACTTTCTTGCATGGTAGAGAGAGAACTCATCCTCTTTGCAGCAGCCTTGGCAATGCCCTCAATGTATTTATTCAAACCCAGGTTCCCTGTGAACGTTAAGCCAAAGAGTTTGAACAAATACTTTCAGGTAATGTATCATTATTGTCCATCCGGCACTCATTAAACTCTTATCCTCGAGTGGCCTTTGGACCTTGATATGTGGCGATACCATAGTAATTAAAAAAAAAGCATGAATAAATATAAAGGTGATACTGTTTAATAATCAAAAAAGTTTAAACAATTCCTGTGAAATGAAACTAGGCAACCCATATCCATGGCTTTTGTTTTTTAAATTGATTTTTATTGTTTATTTTTTTTAATTTCATATAAAAAAAAAAAAAATACTAATTAAATATTGGAAAAAAAAAAAAAAGAGAGAGGGAGGGGAGCGAGAGAGGGATGAAATGATGATGTCAGCAGAAAAGTAAAATGATGGAGGGGTGGAGCTAGAAAGAGAAGAGGGAGGGGGAAAGGGTCTGTTACAGTCATTGGGGTCAGGCAGGGTGGTGGGGGTGGGGATAGAAGGTCAGCAGGCAGGGGAACAAATGATGATACCAGCAAGGCAGTCTCAGGAACACCGCCTCCTTAGCACCCTCCCCTAGCCTCTACCGCATATATTTATATAATATACCATTATTTTGTATTTATTATTTACTGTTCAAAGTCGTAGCAAGAATTGATATTGAAGGTTAAATGCATGTTAAGAGAAGCAAGTTAAATGAAACGTGTTTGTACGTGAGACGACAACGAGGAGGCAGTGTGTACAACTTGTGTGCCATGCAGACACGGAGAGGGTGTGATTTTGTGTTAGCACTGCGGACAGCAGGTTATTCCCGATGTATAAGCACAAACAAGCCAAGACACACCAATACAGCATACTGAAAAAGAAAAAAAAAAATGGAAACATATCATTAACCAAAACTCATTATTTTGATATATTTCTGTAGAAATATATTTTCTTATAATATATATCAATCCTTATTTAAGAAGCTCAATGTAATTACAGAGCAATCTATATATATATATAAAAGCGAAAATGTATGTATGTGTGTTCGCTTTTTGTGTATGTCTACAAAAGGCTTTTTTCGCCGTGATTCTCGGTTGGCTCGCTTCTTAAAACTTTTTATATGCTGTCTAAATAATAATATCTACAACTAAGGAACTATGCTATCGCAGCTATCTTTAATTTACCCGACTTTTACAAGCTATTTTTGAGATATTTTTTGATCGACGCATAGCGGGGAAAACAGAAACTGGCTTCCAGCGCAAAACTAGGTCAGACATCACGCGGCTTAACGTTCTTGCACCTGTTAATTTCGCTTTATAAACGTCAAGTTAACACACTTATCAATTCATCTATTCTTGTGGTCGAGATGGTTAGGTTGCAGGTTTTTTTCCCCCATTTCCTTTCCACCTCCGCATCAAAGGTTCGCGGTTCAAGCCTACCTTTCTACTAAAACTTTTTTTTTTTTTTTTTTTTTTTAAACAGGGTTGTTTTGATCAACCCCCCCCCCCACACCAACATACACACACCTCCAAACACCCAGGCAACGCCGGGTACCCCCCGCTAGTATATAGAGTAAATGACAAAATGTTATATTCCAAAATTCATGATGTTGACCATCTTATAATTTATTCCTTTAAATCAGTTGACTCATACAATTCTTGACAGTATCTCTTTCGTAGCGCAAAATCAATCACTGAATCTATTATGCCCTTAACTCATCAGAAGAAATAGCAACAATCAATCCGTCAAAAGGAACTGAAGTGTGATTTGACATGATTAAAATCCAAAAATTGGAAGAGAAGCTGCAAATATCTTTATATTTTCCAAATGGCCTAATGGAAAAATATAAAGGTATTTGCAGCTTCTCTTCCAATTTTTGGATTTTTACCATGTTGTATCACACTTCATTTCCTTTTGACGGATTGATCGTTGCTATTTCTTCTGATGAGTTAAGGACATAATAGATTCACTGATTGATGTAAGAAGCTTGTCAAAACATGGAGCCTCCCCAAGACGAGAGCCATTCATTTCAATTAATGCGAGATGGGGATCAGAGCGTTGATGATGGAAAGATAGAAGCTTGGTTTTAGATGCATTAAAATTAACCATCCACCTCTTTCCCCATTGCACCACATGCTCAAGATCAGAGGAGAGAGAGAATCAGAGAGAACTTGGTCGTTTACAGCCTTTAAAGTGTTGCTACAGATGGTAGTTGTCAGCATAAATGTCTACAAATGATCTAAGAATTTGATTTGGGAGATCATTGATGTAGATCAGGAAGAGAGTTGGGCCCAGGATGAACCCCTGAGGGACTCCAGCATTAATACATTAAGAGCTTTTGATTTCTGCCCATCAATCACTACTCTTATAAATCTAAATGATTTAATTGAAAAGACATTTCCAGCTATACCATAACTGAAGATCTTTATGTCATACCTTATCAAATGCGTTTGATATGTCAAGAGGAATTGCCATAGAATATTTTGGTGAAGGATCAATCAGTCAAGTTGGAAAAAGATAATTTCAGAAGATGCCCTCCTTTCTCTTCCCTGCAATCTCTTTCCTACAGAAGAAACGTTGCAAACCTGTCTCTGCTCTATTGTTATTTTCATGGCAAGTGCTCGTCTGAGCTTTAATTTATGCCCCCCCCCCTTGCCAAATATTCATGAAAAACACTCGTCCACCTGACACCATTGTCAATAATTTCCATTCTTTATCTGTGCCTAAACCTAAATGGGAATTACATGAACAAAGTTTCTTTCTTAGAACTGCATGCCTGTGGAGCTCTCTTCTGCTTCCCAGCTTACTACAGTATGGTTGTCTTCAAGTCCAATGTAAACAAGTTCTTGATGAGCTGTTCCCCTTAAATAATCCAATTTACCAAATTTCCATGACTAACGATTACTACAATATTGTCCCATTGACTATTATACACTCATTAACCCTTACCCTCGAGTGGCCTTCAGCCTTGATAAGTGGTGCCTCAAAAAAAAAAAGTTCGAATTGGATGATCTCTGCAAATGAAAAATGCATGTGTCAACCAAATTTTGACAACCACAGAAGATGATGAAAGAACGAGAATATTGACTGAAGAATTCAACATGAACCATCTGACATGAATTGTATACCCGTTATTAAAACGGTGAAAATACAACAGCAGTTGCAGAGGAATTGAAAATTTTATTTAAAAAAAAAAAAGTGACATTTTTTTTTAAATGTCACAAAATTTATAAGCTTAACAAAAAACAACAAAAAAATGTTAAGGTTTTTCATATTAAAAAAAAAGAAAAGCTGCAATGACTGTCTGCTTTTTTAAACGTCACAAAGTTTATAACTTGAATTTTTTTTTAATGTTTAAAATCTTTAGAAGTTAATGAAAATTATTTCCCTTGCATCAGTGCCTTTCTCTACCAGAGCAACCAAAACAATTTAGTGTGGGGGATCAGTTTTGTAAATAAATTTATACAAAACCATTGGAGTATTTAGCAAAGAAGCCAACAAAATAAATGAAGAAAAAAATACAATAAATAAAAGTTACTTTATACCTAAAATACTAATTTTTTTTGTGTGTTTTAATGAGTTTTTAATGCACTTTGATCTCAAAAATGCAGTTTTTATAAGCTAATGTGAAAAAAAAAAAAAGAAGCTATTTTCGTTGGGAAAGAAGCCTCACTTTGACTTTTGCAGTACGCATGGATTTTTTTTTTCTGTACACATCTCTAAAACGTGTGCATCTTGAGTGGGGTGGGGATGAATTTGGGCACTTCTGCACTTCAGCATTATGGCAGGGTTGATGTGGAGGCTGGGCTAGTGGTGGCCTATAACCCACAGACTCAAAAAAAAAAAAAATTTTTTTTCTCTTGTGTGTAGGGGTCTATTTTTATACAGCAATTTTTTTTTTTCTATTTTTAAAAATCTAAGAGGGAGGCGGTCGCTACTAGTCCCCCGATCCCCCAAATGTAAATAGAGAAAAAAAGTGCTGCATAAATACGTTTTTTGAATCTGTGGGTTGTTACAGTGCATTCCAAAAATCACAAATTTTAGTCAGAAAAAAAAAACAAAAAAAAAACAGCAAAGATGATGAATACAGAGAAATTCAAAGCAAAGCTTCTTTCGCAACAAGATGTTGCCATTTTTTTTTTTTAGATCAAATAAGGGACAATAAAAACTACTTAAAAACACAAAACAAAAATGAATATTTTAGATATAAAATTAACTTCTATTGCCTATGATAACATTTATTTATTGTATTTTTTTCCCTGCATAGTTGCTTGTTGGCTTTTTTGCTAAATCCCCAATCATTCCTCATTTCCAGGATATTCAAACCTTTTAGGACAGTTAGCCAAATTATTTTACCACTAACTCCAAGTGATAATTAAAATGTTTTTTGAAATTGCATTTTTTGCGTTAGTTTTATTTGTTTCTTCTGGAAACGTTTTTTCTTTTAACGAATAAAAAATGATTTTTTCATTTCAAAAGAAATTTTTTTAAATGTTTCTGTGACTAAAAATCAGTTGTTGAAGAAATTCTTTTTTGTTTCTGAATTTTTGAGATGAGGATTGAGAATTCGTATCTGGATTCTTTTAGACTACTGTTCTCATCTTGAACGTTATCGTCACAAGGTTTCATTTGATAGAACTTTTGACTTTCTTTAAGAAGTGTATTTTATTCGCAAAAAAACATGGATTAGTGGATAAAGTACTAGGTAAATCCAGTTCTAAAATTACACTCTTCTGGAGGTTGAAGGTTTAATCTTCAGTGCAACACTAAAAACACAATGGCAAAATTACTTAGAACTTCCACATGGCTGATGGAACAAGATTTAATCCTTGTGGATTAAATTTAAAAAAAAAATGGTTTTAAATTCTGTACAGATTCCAGAGTTTAACAGAAAGATTCCCGGGTTTGGCAGAAAGATTAGACCTGAAGAAGGTCGGAGGTTACATCGACCTAACCGTTGTGAAAATGACGACAGTAGTCTGAAGAATCCAAACAATGTCTTTGTTCAAATAAATTGTGGACAAAAAATATAAAAATAAGTTGTGATAAGTTATCTCCCTTATTTAACCAATTTAAAGTAAAAAAGAAAGGATTAGGAAAGCAGGATTTTTCAACAAAGCTCCTATTGTATCAATGAGTCAAAAATGTCAGTTTTATTTTATTATTTTTTCTGAGGAATTTTTAAATACTATTGCTAAATAGCAAGTTTAATAATCAAAGGGTAATAACTCTTTAAACCGAAGCTGAATTATGCCCCTTGGTCTATTTCAGCTTTGAAATAAATGCAATGATAGATAATAGACTGGCAACAACTGAAGCAACGGACAAGTGTACCACCGTACATTTTAGGAGGAATTATCCAGCGTTCACATACTCCTTCCACAACAAAAAATATCAAGGTTTCTTGTCGATGTAACTTGTAAAATTGTCAAAATGGTTCAGAGTGTCATTGCATCAAACGGCTGTTTAGCCATCTTTTTGAAAAACGATATACAGATGCGATGAAACTTTTTCTTTTTTATCCTAAACAAGGCATATTGCTCATTAGACATAAGGACCACTATTTGGGATCGTTTCTAACAAGAGACCGTGGGGAGTTGAGCAGTGAGATATCTGTTCACCAATGTTTCGTCATTATTTCAAGACTTCCTCGAAATGAATAATTTGAAGAAAATAAAACACAAATATAATATTTGAAGATATACTTATGTTTGTGATGTTAAAAGGATGTCTTTGTTCTATTTCAGAATGACAAAAGCCAAGCGCATCATCATCATGCAGAAAGCGGATAAACCGTTTTAAAATAGAGTGAGTGAGATTAAAAAAAAAAGAAAAAGAAAAAGAAAACCTCATTTACACATCCAACATTTGAATTGTAACGACTATATTCATTCCAAAAAGAACAAAATATTCCTTTCAATCTCTAATGGCATCAAAAAATCTCACTCATTCTATTTCAAAACGCTATATACACTTTGGATGCTAACGCCCTTTTTCGTTCTGAAATAGGACAAAGACATCCCTTTTCATATCTAAAACGCAAGTATATTTTCACATATTGTACTGGTATTTTATTTACTTCAAATTATTCATCCCGAGGAAATTTTGAAATAAAGATGAAACATTGATGAAATTCGGTTTGTTCCAATTTTTCATCTCTCTCTCTCTCTCATATATATATATATATATATATATATATATGTATGATTCAATTCACTCCCAATTCTAACAATCACATTAGCACCTGCTCCACTCCGTGCTCCAATTCTATTGAAAAGGTCATAACATTTTCCAAAATCTTAACATGTTTTTATTGAAATCCTTCGAGATGAGTAATTTGCATTTTTATTTATTTGCAAACTGTTATCCTCATTTTCGTAGTTGTTTCACAACATTTCGGCCAACTAATTTTTAGGACTTGTGGCACAGTGGATATAAAATTGAGTCTCTGTGGTTTCAGGTAAGCATTGCCTGAAGATAGCGGTTTCAATCCTACCCAAAGCAGGCCAGAGTCTTACTTGGCCAAAAACATGGTGAGACGCCGACAATTATGGAAGGCAGTAATTATTGGGATACAGTTATGAAATTCAGCATTCCTATCCTGCCGCAGTTAATCACCTGAAGAAGGCCATATCTGTGTTTGCATTCATCTCTGTTGTCTTACACATTTTACACACACCGAACTAACCAGTAGTTGCACATTTCTTGTGTATCCAAGTCTTGCAAATATCACAAAAATTTGAGCATCCTCCACTTTCTTGTGGTTGGTTGGTTGGTTGTTGTTTTACGGCATATCAATCCTTTTCGGGTTATTTAATGCCAAATCCAAAGATTTGGAAGAAAAATTTTTTAATAGAATATATTTGTTGTTTTCAAGTCGGTTTCTATTTAACCCATAGTTGGGACCCTAACAGGTACTACCACTCCGGGTCAGAGTGGACCTGGAAGCAATGGTAATTAAAGGGTGGCTCCACACTCCCCAAAGCCCACAAGCTGGGGCCTCACTACTGGATATAGTTTAAGGTCATATCCAGGACCTCCATTGAGGGACTTTTACCCTCTGCAGGGGGGGGGGGGGGCAGTCGGTGTATTCTAATGCCCCACCGACAGGGCCCCACTTTCTTGTGGATTTCCAATATTCATAATTGCCTCCGTTCAGTCCCGAAAAAACGATAGATACTCCCTGCAAGGGAGGTTGCGCATGGAGTCATATAAGGCAAGGATTATACAATCGCCAACCGCACCTATCCTGAATCAGCACTGCTCAAGTCCAATGGCAAGGAGAAGCACAGGACGACTGGAAACAATGTCGAAATAAGCAGAGAGCACATTTAGCACCTGGAAGTCCCAAATGGTCACCCATTTTAGTACTGACCAGGTTCAATGTTGCTTAACTTTGGTGATCTATCAGGAACTGGTGTGTCGACATAATTATGTTATATAATTCCAACATTACAACTGATAATCAACACTTTTTTGTCTTTGCAACATTAATTCCCAGTTTGTTTTTTACTTTCCTTAGAATTCCTCCAAGTTTGATAGATAAAACGAGGGGGAGACGGGATCAGGAGAAACTACTATCATTACATACATTTCTTTCTATTCACATTAAAAATTAAGGTCCTTGTTGAAAAATCCAGTTTTCCTAGTTTTTTTTTTTTTTTGTTGTTTTTTAACTTTAGGGTGGTGAGATAAGGGAGACAACTTATCACAATTTATTTTTATATATTTTTTTTGTCAGCAATTGCGTGTTTTAGGCCGTTGTGGTTGTAAAACAGATGTTGATTGTGAATTTCCCATTTTTTTTTTTTCTGCATTGTATTTTTAATGAATAATAATTAGAAGAGCCAGGTGCATCCTAAAAAGGAGAACTGTTGCCACATCTGGCCAGGAGTTGCTCGGCATGCCATATCAATTCTTGATAAGAGTTCAAAATCGACTTCGAACCTAGGTTATGCCACTTTTCTTCCTTGCAACCTCTTTATCACAGAAGGGACGTTACGAGTCTGTCTCTGCTTTAATGTTATTTTCATGGCAAGTGCTCGACTGAACTCCAATCTATGGTTCCCCCTTGTCAACCTTTCACAAAAAAAAAAAAAAAAGAAAACACTCAACTACCTACAACCACTATCAACAATTTCCTCCACTCTATCTTTGCCTAAATCTAAACGTAGATTCCAAGCAAAAAGCTTTTTTCGTAGAACTGCACGCCCATGGAATTGTCTCCCGTTTTCCTGCTGACTACAATATGGTTGTCTTCAAGTCTAACGTAAACAATTTTTTGATAAATCGTTCCATATAAGTTAACAAATTTATCGAATTTCCATTATTAACGATTACTTTATTGTCCAATTTCTACTGTACACTCTTTAACCCTTATCATCGAGTGGTCCCTTGGCCTTGATAAGTGGTGATGTCTGTGTATAAAAAAAAATTTTTTTTAAAAAGCTTTAAAAATATACAAATCTGGAATATTGCATGCTTAATCAATACATATTGAAGAATGCTATATCCAAACATCTGCTGGTCCTGGATATGACCTTAAACTATACCCAGTGGAGAGGCCCCAGCTTGCGGGCTTTGAGGAGTGTGGAGCCACCCTTTAATTGGCATTGCTCTCAGGTCACCTCTGACCCGGAGTGGTAGTACCTGTTAGGGTCCCAACTATGGGTTAAATAGAAACCGACTTGAAAACAACAAATATATTCTATTAAAAAAATTTTCTTCAAAATCTTTGGATTCGGCATTAAATAATCTGAAAAGGATTGATATGCCGTAAAACAAAAATAACCAACCAACCAAACATCTGCTATATAACATGATATATATGTATTTCTTGAATAGTCTTAAGAAAATGTAATAATTTTATGTAGCGTTTTTTGCTTTTTTTATCATGGCGATGTAATTAAGTAAATAAACATGTTCAACATCAATTTAACTTTAATAAAAAAGAGAGAACTGCATGTTATCAATGATTATTTCTTAATACAATTGGTATTTCTTTGCGATTTTGTTAAATTCTTGCTTTGAACCGTTCCATATAAGTTAACAAATTTACCGAATTTCCATTACTAACAATTACTATATTGTCCAATTTCTACTGTACACTCTTTAACCCTTATCCTCGAGTGGCCTCTTGTCCTTGATAAGTGGTGATGCCTATGTAAAAAAAAAAAAAAAAAAAAGAACTGCCTGCCTGTGGAACACTGTTCCACTGGCCTGCTTCCAAGTTGAATACAACATATTAGCCTTAAAATCCACTTTAAACAAGCTTTTCTTGAGCCGTCCTCATAAATAATCAAATTTTACCCAATTTATACCATTAACAATTACTACACTACCACCTTACATTTATTAATCCTTATCCTTGAGTGGCCTTCGGGCCTTGATAAGTGATGACTTCCAAGTAAAAAAAAAAATTTAAATAAAAAATCTTACAAAAGAAATAACCACTGCAAATTCTTACCTTTAATTTTGGATAGTCATTCATCAAAATAGTTACTATGCCAACATATGGAACAAAACTGTAAAAAAAACAGCAATAAGAAATTTAGGCAAGGAACCATGGCACAGTGGTCAGAATATTTGAAAAAAAAAAATCAATCCAAAAAGCAATATTCACCTGAAGGTTGAAGGTTCAATTCTTAGTGTGAAAATATTTTTTAAATATTCTTTAATTAGATAAATTAAACCAATCGATTTATAAAAATAAAATTAAAAATAAATGTAAGAAATTTTTTTAAAATGTTTATAACTGATCTTACAAGACTAAGTTAAAAAATAATGAATTTCACGTTTCTGAATTTTTAAGATGATTTATTATTATTATTTGGATTCTTCAGACCTATGGCGCAGTGATACTAGGAAAAATCAATTGTAAAAGTGATATTCTCCTAAAGGTTGAAGGTTCAATTCTTAGAGAGGGTGACTGAAAAATATAATTGCGAATTACTTAGGACCTCTATCCAATCACGGTTGACAGAAACAAGAGCATGCTACTCTGGTGAAGTAAATAAAGGGTTCTGTTTGAAATTTCATCCAAATTCCTGAGTTCGACAGAAACATATCCGAGTTCCACAATATAGACCTGAAGAAGGCCGAAGATTACATCGATGGAAATGTTGTGAAAATTACACTCAAGATGAGAACAGTAGTCCGATGAATCCAAATAATACGAATAACCAATCCTCATCTCAAAAATTCACAAACGTCAAATCATGAAGAGTTTAAAAATCTTAAAATCTCTCCCTTGATCAGTCACACAGAAATTGAAAATGACACTGTCTAAAATTTTAAATAGCATCACCTTAGGTCACTCACACAAAAGTTTAAAATAGTATTTACTGCCTATGGTCCAAGTTTAAAATAGTATTTACTGCCTATGGTCCAAGTTTAAAATAGTATTTACTGCCTTTGGTCCAAGTTTAAAATAGTATTTATTGCCTTTGGGCCAAGTTTAAAATAGTATTTATTGCCTTTGGGCCAAGTTTAAAATAGTATTTACTGCCTATGGTCCAAGTTTAAAATAGTATTTATTGCCTTTGGTCCAAGTTTAAAATAGTATTTATTGCCTTTGGTCCAAGTTTAAAATAGTATTTATTGCCTTTGGGCCAAGTTTAAAATAGTATTTATTGCCTTTGGGCCAAGTTTAAAATAGTATTTACTGCCTATGGTCCAAGTTTAAAATAGTATTTACTGCCTATGGTCCAAGTTTAAAATAGTATTTACTGCCTTTGGTACAAGTTTAAAATAGTATTTACTGCCTTTGGTCCAAGTTTAAAATAATATTTATTGCCTTTGGTCCAAGTTTAAAATAGTATTTATTGCCTTTGGGCCAAGTTTAAAATAGTATTTATTGCCTTTGGGCCAAGTTTAAAATAGTATTTATTGCCTTTGGGCCAAGTTTAAAATAGTATTTACTGCCTATGGTCCAAGTTTAAAATAGTATTTACTGCCTTTGGTACAAGTTTAAAATAATATTTATTGCCTTTGGTCCAAGTTTAAAATAGTATTTATTGCCTTTGGTCCAAGTTTAAAATAGTATTTACTGCCTTTGGTACAAGTTTAAAATAATATTTATTGCCTTTGGTCCAAGTTTAAAATAATATTTATTGCCTTTGGTCCAAGTTTAAAATAGTATTTACTGCCTATGGTCCACGTTTAAAACACCATTGTCTAAGATCAGTCATGCTGAAGTTTAGAAAAGCATTGTCTAGAGTCGGTCATAATCAAGTTAAAAACGGTATTGTCTCTGGTTGATCACACTGATAATAGAAAAAAAAAAAAAGTAAACCAAATATACTAACCCACGTGCTCGTCCAACAACATCTTTTTTCTGCAGCCATAACTGGCCAGGGGCGTATAACCCCCTGTCATCTACTGAATTGTTATCTCCCTTGGTGAGAAATTTTACACTACCATTTTTTCTGGAAAAAAAAAAAAAAAAGATTTATTTTAAATTTCTAAGTGAAAAAGAACAAAAAAAACTGGTTGAATTAAAGACAAAGAAAAAGAAATGTTTGAAAATAAATAATTACATATTAAAAAAAATTAATCAGAAAATATGGAGGTTGTTATTTAAGACTCTGCCTTGCGGATTCCTTGGAAAAGGCAAAGTCTAAGGGAGTAAACCCCAACAAAAAATCTCTGAAGTTCCGATAGGCGGATGGTGAAACTCTGCAACATCTTCCCGGCAGTTTCTGCAGCCATGCTGGTACCGACTGTATTGGCTTGCCTTTCCGTTAGAGTCTACCTGCAACACCAAGAGGGGGACCCTGTTAAATGGGAAAATCAAGGTTCTCTTATTACCTGCCCAGGCCTGCACCTGGTTATCCACAGCAGATGATGTAGTAAACCAAACTAGATGCAGAATGCCATTGTCTCAGGAGACAAAAGGTTGCCATTAATATTATTTAAGACAATCCTCAACCGAAATTTTAGTTTCATTATAAAATTTTGTTTGTTAAGATATAGTTGACACTTTGATTTTTTTAATACTTCGTTTGAAGCAAAAAAAAAAATATTATGTACTTAATTTTCATGTAGGAAATAGTAATATATCCAAAAATTATGAAAAATCATCAAATAGAACAACTGCTATTATGTTTTTAGCAAAAAATGTCTATTGATATAGACAACAAATATTGTACCTATTTACTATGCCTCCCCACGGGACAGAGTTAGACACCAGGGTCGTTTTTTAACGTGGAGAAAAGGTATGAAAATAAAAATTGTCTCAGTCGTGAAGGATTTCTCCTCCACCGAAAGAGAACAAGAAATGAAAGTGCAGCATCTGAAGAACAGATACTACACTTTGATCTTGACCAAAATTGTAGCCATTACACAAGTAATCTAACATATTCTTTTCGGAGTTATGTCCCCTGCTTATAGCCTCCTACTGCCTACTTTATAATATCCATGAAAAATGTGATTTTACCCAATTTTCTGAAAAAAATTACTTGCATCTAGAAATAAATTTCTACTCAATTTTTTATAATTTTTGGATATATTACTATTTCCAGCATGACAATTAAGTGCAAAATATTGTTTTTAGCATAAAAAGTCATATTAAAAAAAAAAAAAGTTGATCTGTCGACTGTATTCTAACAAGCACCAATATTTTCAACGTGGACTAAAAAATCTTTGTAAAACAAACAATAATACCAAATTTAGAGACTGAATAGACCGATACTAGCTTTCAACAATCCACAAACGTTTTGTTAGCATACCATCTGCCTGCATGATTCACCAGAGCGAGCCTCGATCAACTGAGTGAAAGGCAACTGCGAAATCAACGAAGCAGATGATTGTGAGTTGCTGAAACGGCCAACGATTTTCAAGGGTGCGCTGAAGATTGAAGATCTAATCAGCACAACCGTTGCTTGGTTGAAAGTCATCTTGAGAAGAGTGTATACAGGAGTCATAGAAACTTTGGAATCAATGCAGCAGCAGAACCGAAAAGGCTTCTGCCACATCAACGAGGATTATTCCCTGGTAATTTTAGCAGGTTTTCCTGTCGCCTTCTTTGAAGAAGGAGAGGAGCAGTGCCTTTCTCCAATCAGAGAAATATTGAGATGAGCGTGTTGCATTAGAGGGAGAATTTGTCGAATAAAGTCAGAATTTTACTTAGAAGTTAGGTTTCATGGTTTTATTTTACGGCATTTCAACTCTTTTCACGTGATTTAATGTCACATCAAGTAATTTTGAAAAAAAGTTTTTATGCTTCAAGTTCTTTATATCTTGAAATATTCACTCGCAGCATTTGGTTTGGCTGTTTTGTAGAGAAAAATTATGTTTGGTTTCGATTGCAAAGGGAAGAAAAAAATATTTTTCGTGCATTTTAGCATCAGGAGATTTATTAATTAGGCCAGGACTTATCGAGTGACCTGCTAAAAAGAGAAAATGGTAAATTTAGTTTTAAACCAAAAAAAATCTATTATCTATAAAAGTGAACGTGTCTGTGTGTCTGTCTGTGTACATTTCCCTACGCAATAACTCCGTCAATTTTTAGTCTACAGACTCGAAATTTGATATACAGGGTACTGAGATTTGGGAAAATCTATGTGATTGGTTTTCGACCAGAAATTTGGCTGTTAAGAGGTCAAAGTTCAACGATTTGCCTTTTGAGAACTCTACCAAACTCCTCCGACAATTTTGGGTCTAAACACTTGAAATTTTAGATATAGGTTCCTTGGACATAGATCTAACTTAACTTGATTTGAGCCCAAAACAATAAATGTTAAGGGGTCATAATAGGGATCAAATTAAAAAAAATTGACCGTTTTTTTTTTGTTTTGTTTTTTTTTGCTCAGCATACACCCAGGCAACGTCAGACAACCATGCTAGTAAACAATATATCCAAAGTTGAATGGAATTTCACCCAATTTTCTCAGGTTTTTCATATTAAGACAATAAATCTATTTTCACTGACAAAAGTGACTTCTTCAGATAGTAAACAGTTTAAAGAAAACTGTTGGTTAACATAAATGATAAACAAACCTGGACATGACATGAAAAATTGTCAGTTCTGAATTATTTTCATATGAATGCCATCTTAAAATGATTCATTCATCCATACAGAGTTACTACGCTTTTTTTGAAATAAAATCTACTATATTAACGACAAAATGTGTGGATGTGTGTTTGTATGTCTGCCAAAAACTTTAAACACACGCAACGGATCCTCACGAGATCAGTATCATTTTCAAGCTCGATCGTTCGGACAAATATCGAAAACTGGCCAAAAACATTCATTCCCTCACTCTCAACTCGGCTATTTTTTACAAGTGTGTGTGTGTGTGGGGGGGGGGGTCGCTATGTTCGCTAACATTTCAAGTCATCGTCTTCATTGGATTGATTACACTTAATTTCAACACTCTCACCTTCTGGTTGCGCGATGAGACATCAGCTAAGACGTTAGGTTTTTTTTCTTCTCCTTCGCGTCACAGGTTCTAGCCTACTTACCTACTACCAACCTTTTTTTTTTTTTTTTTTTTTAAAACAACTCTTCACCCAAATTGCCTACTGTTGTTTTGATCACCCCCACCGCCCACCACTACCACTTTTTTACCCCCCTCCCCCTGCTTTCCTTACTAGACCTCCATACACTCGGGCAACGCCAGGTACCCCGCCAGCATTAACTAAAAAAAATGCAACAAAATAAATGAAAACAGTTACTAAAAAACACCAGACAACAACTAGTTGGTTTAACTATTGACATATAATCTTAACTTTTCCAGATACAAGATTATCTCATCTCCGACATGCACAAAAAGAAATGGAAACATTAATAAAATTACTTTTTGCAATCCAACCATATTTGGTAAAAAATAAATGTCAATCTATGCATGACTTGTCCACCAAGTTTCAATCATAAATTCCAACAGTTTTTGTTTCGCATTCATTCGTTTTGCGAACTGTTATCCTCATCTTCATAGCTGCTGTTGTTTTATCACATTTCGACCAACTCATCCTTTGACCATCTTTAAGTGGTTAACCACGATGGGATAAGAATGCTGAGTCTCATAACTGTATCCTCGGTAATTACTGCCTTCCATAGTTGTTGTCTCATCATGTTTTGGCCAACTAATCCCGTGGCCTGCTTTGGGTCAGATTGAAACCGCTATCTTCAGACAATGCTCAACTAGAACCGTAGATACTCAACGCCTCTATCCACTACACCATAAGCTCCAAAGTTTTTGTTTTATTGCTGACTCGCAGAGGGGGGGGGGGTAGGGGGGCACCTAGCCTTGCTGGGTTATAAAAAAAAAAAAAAAAAAAAAAAAAAAATGCTTAAATATATTTTAATTCATTCAGATTCTGTATTTATTATTACAGAACCAATTCTCCATTGAATATTATATTGTACCTAATATATAATACTGATTTCAAAAGTTAAAAAAAATAAATTACTCGGGTGCCATTTAGCGCTCCAGTTGCATCTTCTACCAATGTAGCTATCGAGGGATAGATAAGAAAGATTTAATATCAAACAACTTAGAGACATGAATTGAATTTGATCACGCGCGGAAAAACGTAAATTTATGTTGGCAAGTTGAAATGAACATTTTGCATTTTAACTTGCCGATATATTTCTGTATGCGTTATTCATCCATCCAAACAAAGATTTTAATTGTTATAAATCTTCCTTGGTGTATGATTACTAGGGCTATGACAAGAGAATATTCTTTTCATTGTTTTGACTCTCGAGTATATATCCGACAGTTAATCAATCGAGAACCACATCACTCTATATAAAAGCATATAAGATATCAACGGATACACACTCGAGAGTCAAAATAATGAAAAGAATATGCTGTTGTCATAGCCCTAATGATTTCCTGTTAATTAGTGCTATGTGACCAATAGCTTAAGAGCTTATGAGTAAAATATTTATACACACACACATACATCTGTTTTATTTATACGGATAATTGGAGGAGAGGGTGATAATATCCTCAATAGATGTTATTCTAAATGGGTTTCACACTAATCAGACCATCCCCCTCCCTAGCATTTTTATCTAAAAGATAATGTCTATCAAAACAATCACCTGAAACATTCAAGAGAGATTTCACGATGTGTGTGTGTGTGTGTGTGTAGGGAGGGGGGGGTCAGCTTTAATCGGCATCAGCCAGGTTTTCTGCTGTCCGCCACGTCGCCTTTTCTGACCTTGTCGGTAAACTGAGGCAATTGTTTTGTAGATGAACTTGCCTGGTTGGCGGTAGAAAGCATAACTCAACTAACGCAGACACCACACCAAAATGACTTGATGAGGGGAGTTGATTCTGATTCTGCAGCAGAACATACTCTGTGGTTTGAACGAAAATGCTGCTATCACACAGGCCCTAAAAGTCGGGCTGTTGCCATCTTTTTGCTTGTTTCTTATTTCCAATTGTTTTTATCCATACATTCTACCAGATTATCCTGCCTCACACGTACATTAAAAAGCAATTTTATTTGAGCACAACAGAATGTGGGGAAAATTGATGACATTATTTAAACAGTCTCTATGCTACAATTGAATCATTTGTCGCAAGAAAAAAAGGTACGCGCTACTTACTTCTCATGTACTTTTAGCACCCTGTGGACAATTGGAATATCTCTGCCTTCTACTTTGAAAACAACAATGTCGCCAGCTCGGATCGGTTCTTCTTTATAGTTTGTAAGAAACAGTAAATCTCCTCGGTAAAACGCAGGTTCCATACTACCACTGGAAGGACAGAAAAAAAAAAAAAAAACATTACTTGAACAAAATAAATAAAAAAGGGAAAAAAAAAAGAAAAAAAATTACTTGAACAAAAGAAAATAAAAAAGGGAAAAAAAATAAAAAAAATTACTTGAACAAAAGAAAATAAAAAAGGGAAAAAAAAGAAAAAAAATTACTTGAACAAAATAAATCAATAAATAAAAAAGAAAAGAAAAAAGGGAAAGAAAAGGAAGAAAAAAAAACTACTTCAAACGCAAATAAAGCTAAATATTGGTGCATTAGGTAAAACCATTCGCCCAATGTATAGAGTATTGTTGTCACATTTAGGCTGGTGCATCTGCTACTAGTCTCTTGCTCCTGAACAGGTTTCAAAAGAGAGTCGCCAACCTGATAGGTTCTGAACTGTCATGTAGGCTTCAACCTCTGTCCCACCAACGAAATGTTGCATCCCTCTGCCTGTTTTACAAGTATTTTAATGGTGGATGCTCCGACGAACTACAAGTCCTTGTACCTCGCTCGACATAAATACTTTTGTCAAACTCAACAAGCAGCAAAGTCCCACCCCTACACAGTAGAGATCCCTAGATGTAAGAAAACCTACTCCAATAATCTTCCGCAGAACTGCTAAACTCTGGAATTCCATTCCGGGATTCTGCTTTCCCAACTGTATTGACATGCAGAAGTTTAAGGGTAATGTGAACAGACATCTTGCTGTTCAACTCCCTACATTAAACCGTCTAATGTGGTTAATGATATTGCATAGACACATCGATAGTTACAACGAAAATAGATACGTCGTTGACATGGTTAGCAAATATGAAGAACCCCCACCATCTACTAATTATGCAATTTTTGAAGAGGACTTGTCATCGCGTCATCAAACCCGAACATTAATTAGCGATAAGATAGAACAGTTGAAGCAATACGCAACAGCCGTAAAAGAGGAAATTCTGTTTAACGAATGCAAACCAGATCCCGACAGTGTGTCATAGTACTGTCTGACACACCACTGCAAAATTCACAAATGCTTAAACACCGAGACAACAGATGCCGAACTTGAACAGTATATGGTCGATCGAACTCACCCGTGGAACCAGAAAGGCCAATACAATCACTTATATCAGACATATCAACATCACAAGAATATATAAGCATTTCCGACGATTCAGAAACAGATCAACCACAAAAAAATACGGCATGAATAAATATGACATATAAAAGATGGAGAGAATATACAGGTTGTCTCGTTAAATATAAACTGACATACTGTGACAAGGACATAAAAAGCCTCTTACTAGAAATTGCAATGAACTATCATTAAAATAATTATAAACATTACAGTCAATGATATATGCATTTTTTTTTTTTTACATAGGCATCACCACTTATCAAGGCCCACAGGCCACTCGAGAATAGGGGTTAAAGAGTGTACAGTAGTCAATTGGACAATATAGTAATCGTCAGTAATGTAAATTCTGTAAATTTGTTAACTTAAGTGAAACAGCTCATCAAGAACTTCTACGCATATTAACAGACAAAAGACTTTTCCATTCACTGTCACGGGTAAATAAAATTTCATTAGACTTATATTGGAATTCATCATTATTATATTGGAATCTATCACATGTATGGTACAAAAATATACATATGTGTGTCTACGTACCAGACATTTGATGTGAAAAGATTTGACATCATATTTAAAAAAATCATGTAAATTAAGTTTTATTTCCAAACTAGCGGGGGTACCCGGCGTTGCCCGAGTGTTTGTTTCCGGGACGGGGGGGGGGAGTTTTAAAAAATGTTATGGTAGGTAAGTAGGAAGGATCAAACCCGGAGTCATGAGTAAAAGTAGGAAAATAAAGTGTGAAAAAAAACAAAAAAAAAACATCTGCAACGTTAACAGTTCGGCCACCAAGAAAAGTCCATTCCAGTTGTTTAGGAAAAAAAAAAACAAAAAAAAAAAACGACTACAGTAGGTCGGCGCGAACGTGAAAATATAATGTGAATTGTCCAGCACGCTAACCACTACGCCACAGAGCACTGCAGCTTAGTTTAGTGATTTTAAATAACTTCACATGAAAGAACTACGAAGCCAAACCAGTGTTCTCTTCTCAACTGTTCCTTGTGAACGATCCCCAAACGGTGTTAAGTGGTGTGGCAGGGGGAGGAGGAATTTATTAGAGAGAAAATATTTTACCACTTCCATTGATCTTAACCGATTTTGGCCGTGACTTCTCAGCAGAAAAAGTATAGAAATCTAAGATTATCGAGGAATTTGAGAAATAATAAGCCTATAACACACCTCAGATATTGTTCTGCCGTTTGTGCATATTATATTTGCATGAAATATCTTGATTTTTAATCCTATTAAGGTCAAAATCAAACGTGAAAAAATGAGTTCATTTTATTTATATAGAGATAAAAAAACTTAAATTTTATGAATAACAAGAGCAGCTGTTCTGTCAGCTGTTTTGAGAATCTAAAACAACAAAAAATCAAAACAAAGGGGGATAACTCAATAATTCAAACTTGTGAGATTTATGCCTATAAATTTTTATCACTTAAAAGGATTTTCTTCATAAAAATAAAACTAGATCAAATAACATCATTTTTGGAATATATGCTCGTTTTGTCATGAGTACATACACCATAGCTTTTTTTCTTTATTTTTGCTTTTTAATAAAGGGACAATAATCCAAATATTTAACTAAGAGAGACAATCTAAGAAACTGAATTAGCAATGCCACCTTAGAGAATAGGTTTCATGCTATGATCATGACCTACTTGAGATTTTCCAAAAGTAATGTTCACACCAGTTAGTCTTTTTATGCCTATAGATTAACAGATTATATATATATATATATATATATATATATATATTCCAGCCAGCAGAGGTAGGGGTGGGGTGGGGTGGGGTGATTTTCTTTGGTTCACAGAAGGGAACTTTGAGCCGAAAGCTGATTGAGTAAAGATTCAGAAATCTGATAGCAAATCTGCCGTTTGGTGGAAAAATAGTGAAAGGTAAAATGTTATTCTTTTTGAACTAAAATGGTAGCTTTGCTTGTAGAGAGAGAATTCTTCTGTTGCGGCACTGGTCGAGGTCACACAACTGACACTGCGACCAGCGTTGGAAATGAGCAATGACTTTGGATGATCACGGCCTGTAACAATAAACACATACAGATGGATGTTCACAAACTGCTCATATACAAACAAATAAAATGTGATACTATCAATGTACCCCCCCCTCCAAATATTAGGAAGAAACAAAAAAAAAGAAACAAAAAAAAAGAAAGAGGAAATAATAAGTTGATCAGCAGAATCAAGGTTATAGGAAACCATGAGCTTACTAAAAATTCAATGGAGAAGATGTCATTGCCCAAGGCACACAAAAGAAAACTGAAAGAGGATTGTTAATCAAGGTGTGGCAAGTGACTGTTTAGAAAAACAATGTTAAAAGTATCTTACCTCAGAACAACTACAATGGGCGATTCACTTCCGGTTACGACCATCAAACCTTTCCAAATCATGAGTGCCGATGACACGATCATGGCAAAATTTAATACTTGGTAATACAGCTGAAACACACGAATTTTACATTTTTAAATAAAATACAGAAGATTTTTACGATTAACAATTTCATAAAATCAATAAAAAGGCAATTGAAGCATTCTTTAACCTTGGATGGTGCTGGTCTCGATCATCACAATCGGTTGACATCAGGAAAAAGCATTTAGTCTATAAAAAATCTTAATTAAGGAAATGACTTCCAAAGAAAATCTTATAGCATTTCAAGTCATGTAGTTTAAATAAAAACCTGGTCAAACATAAGTTAATTTGAAAGTCAATTTCTAAAAAGCTGTCCAACACATGCCAGCATGTAAAAATGGGCGTTAAACGGAATATGGTAAAAAAAAAAAAAAAAAATGGTTCTGCGTTTCTTGGAAGACGTGCGCAATTGAAATCCGACAGTTCACAATAAATGGGGAATTTCTTATATAAACTTACGTGCCATGTAAAAATAGATATCTACACCAAAAATTATGGAAAATTATCAACATCTTGAGAAGAGACCGGATTACAGCTGTGAACTACTAACATGGGAATTCTTGCTTCAGGGGCTTTCTTTCCTGGTTTAGAAGCATTCTGGCTCTAATGGAAAGCCCTCAATCATTTGAGAACGGAAATAGAGCAATCAAAAGTCGATATGATCATTTATGAATGAAGAGAGTCATAGTAATAATTACAGCATTCTACCTGGGTCGTTGGGTTGACCCTTTCCAACAAGTTCACCATGTCTCGAAAATGAGCTGACCAGGCATGGTGATCCAGTTATGAGTGTAAACCATTCGTGGTTCCAGTGATTGACCACCATAAAGAGGAGGGCCCACAATCGCTTCAGCATCCTGCTTAACCATTCCGAGCCAGGTTTTGAGCTGTCCACCGCAACGTTTCTTCGAGCCTGATGATGGTACTGGGTTGATGACTGCACGGATGAAGTCATCTGTAGTAAGGAGGAACATACAATGCAACACTGTATGGTTTTCCCTCTACTGCACAACTGGTGCTGCTTGAAAGGTTCAGCAGAATATAACAATCATGTAAACGACTATATAAAAAAAAATAATGTAAACGAGTAAAAAAAAAAAAAAAGAAAATGGAAGATTTATGATAACACACTTTAATGACAAGCAAAGAGGCAAAATGTTTCATTTATTCAAAAATAAAATTTAACTGTCAATTATTTTTATGATAAAAGAACAAATATTTATTACTTTTAAAATTGATCATTCTTTTGTTAGCAAGATAATTAATTAGCATCATAAAATACAGAAGTCAAAACTTTATCTGCTGATGTTTGTTCCTTTGGTATTTGAGCATTGTAAAAACAATCCTGCATGAACTAGAGAATTGCAATGGAGACTACGAGGCTGTGGTTAAAAGAAAGCAACAGAAAAGATCTGATTGCTCTTTAAAATCCGCAGAAAAAAAAGTGTTGGAGGACCCTGGCATCGGAAATCTGTTTTTTTTTCTGTGAATTGAATTTTTCAGAGTCTACCATGAAAATCTTTGCTAATACTCATACAAGCATCGCAGAGGTCAACTTCTCACAGAAAAGGTCCACAAAAATCGTCTGATAAAAACAAAGAAACTTCTGAGCAAAGTGAAACATCCTGTGGAACTAGAAATAATTTGGTTTTTATCCGATAAAAAAAAAAAAAAAAACGTTTGCCAAATTCAAAAGCAAAACATGCAGAATAGCAGATGCCTTTCATACAACCCTAACCCGAAACTCCTAGAATCCAGCAGATTAAATGTTTTTGGATACGTGTCCTCAGAGGGTGCTGTCATACCTATGCATTTTTTCAAACAGAATCTCAGATTGAACTCAAATGCCTACATAAAGTTGCGAACCACTGTAGTTGAGCCCTGAATAACAAGGGTAGCTAATAATAGGCCGTATGTATGGCAGCGGGATTCGGCTCCCCTGAAGAAAAGTAAAAAATGGTTGTCAACCAATTTTTACGATCAGATAAATCCTAATGTTTGGTCTCCAAACTCTGCTGATCTTACACTGATGGATTATTATGTATAGGTTGGTGTCAAGAAAGATACCCATCACCATGCCAGTACTACAAGAGACCAGTTAATCAACGGAATTAAAATGAGTTTTGAGGGTTTTTCAAGGGAAAATGTAAAATCAACTTGCTCCAGGTCCAAGCTCAGATTGAGGCTGTAGAACATGTTAATGGAGTTTATTTGGAGTAAAACTCTTCGACAATAGTTTAATTTCCTTGTCTATTGAATTTCTTTGAATTAAGTTTTATACAGTAGAACTCCGGGATACAGCATTTATCCGTTCCGGGGTTGGGATCCTAAGGTGAAATCGACGTATGGCAGGGCCTAAGCAAAATTTTATAGATTACATATTAAAAATCCGTAACAAAATACAGTACAGTATATAATACACACATATATAATCAAATAACATTATAAATAACGAAGGCGGAGAAAATACCATTACCAAGAGCCAGAAAAACATTGTATTCCACATTGTAACCTGAAAAAAATGTATCCTAGGGCCACCGTATACCGGGGTTCTACTGTAGATACCAAGAGCCTTTTTTTTTCCCCCCCTGATAAAATTGTCAAATTTGTCTCAAACATGCTATATATTCCATGTCAATAATTTTCCCCACTCTTTATCTGTGCCTAAATCGAAACGTAGATTCCATGAGCAGAGCTTCTTTCTTAGAACTGCACGCCAGTGGAACTCTCTGCCGCTTGCCTGTTTCCCACCTGACTACAACTTGGACATCTTCAAGTCCAGCATAAACAAACTCCTGACAAACCGCACCCTTAAGTAAGACACTATCAAAACCCCCAATACTAACGATTACTACAATACTATCTCATTGATTACTGTACACGCAATAACCCTTATCCCTGAGTGGCCTTCGGGCCTTGATAAGTGGTGACCCCCATGTATAAAAAAAAAAAAGAAAAAAAAAAAGTTAGCCACATTAGTGCTCCTTCCAACCAGCGAGTGCAGTATGTGACTGAACCACCGACCGCGGGGGACTATTCAATATCACGTACTTGTTTTACAAATACTTTAATGGAATGTGCTCTGATGAACTTAAAGCACTTGTGCCCCCTCGACATACGTAATTCTAACTAACCCAACAAAATTCCACCTCACTTCACTCTTAAGGCCCCTAAATGCTGGAAAGATTTCTACTCTAATAGTTTCTTCCTTCAGACTGCTAGACTCTGGAATTCCTTCCCTGTTTCTTGCTTTCCTGACTGTACTAACATACAGAAGTTTAAATGCAATGCAAACTCCCCACATAGTCCTTTGTAGATATGATCCTGATTAGTAGTCCCTCATGATTACGTGGCAATTGTGATTTGATAAGAAAAATCTGCGTTTATATAGATCGGCCCCCATGGCTGACCATATTGGTTTGGTAAAATCCGGTAATGAGTTAGAACAACAGAAAATTAAACTCTGGTTTCCAAAACGAGAAAAAAAAAAAAAAAAACACTTCATTTATTTTGCAATTTTTTTTCTTTCTTTTTTTTTTTCGTAAAATTGTTCCTTTTCATTTTGTTTGGGGAGGGGTTAATTAATTAAATAAATTGTTTAATTTCGAATTCTAAACTCCATATTGCTAAAAACAAAAAAAACAAAGTGTCATAGCAACGTCAACGTTTAACATAAAAGTTTAGGCACTAATGCATTTAAACATATTCAAGCAAATGAATTGCATTCAGTTAAGGAGAGTTCCGTCTGTGCAAGGGAAGAGTTAACAAAGCTCTCCGATTCTCATGTTAAGAACTTGGTCAATTTTTATGACGTGTCCCAGCGTATTATAAACACCCCAACCTCCCCATGTTAAGAACGGCTTTCGCGGTTGGGTGGTGTTTATTCCGAAAGCCGTTCTTAACAAGGGGAGGTTGGGGTGCTTATAATACGCTGGGGCACGTCGTAAAAATTGCCCAACAACTTTCTAAATTTGCTTGGAGGGGTGAGGGTGGGGGTTAAAATGCACAAATCAGTAAACATGGACTCACTGCTTGAGATAGCCGGGATGGTGGAAGTCTTTAATATTTCGAGAATATCATCTCTTTTTCAAAAAGAAAAGGACCTAAGAATATCATTAAAAACAAAAAAACAAAGAAAGCCCATATTTACTGATTTGTATTTGTGATTGTTTTGGGACAATAAATAGATATACGGAGATAAAAAAAAAACAAAACAAAAACAAGACTTTTCGTGTGTTCATACGTCACCCTAATTTAGCCGTCGATTCCATTCTTCCATATTTATTTTAGCGTTATTTTTTTTAAAGATTTTTTAGTTTGCTTTTGTACAACAAAAAATTTAAACGTAATCAAACCTTCATTCGTTTTTTGCTTCTCGTTAAATGTTTAATTTTGTGTGGTCGCCTTTCGGCTGTCGTAAATCGTTACCGGACCTTACCGAGCCAATATGGCCAGCCATGGTGGTCGATCTATGCAAGCACTGGACAATCGACATCCGTGTATTAAATATAGTGTTCGTTTCGAAATTTCGTAGAGGTTCCAGAGTTCAACCAGAAGTTTTGTTGTTCTAAAATATGCTTCTGAAAGAAGGCCAAAGATTATATCGGCCGAAACGTTATGAAAATATAACACAAAAAAAAAGAAAGAAAAAAAAACTTGTTGTTATTGATTTGCAAGACGAATACTTTAAAAAGTATAATTATTTTTTTTTTTTTTTAATAAAAAAAGATTTAAGATTTCTGGGTTTCTTTTTTTTTTTTTTTCAAGTTTAAACATGAAAACAGAAACGTAAAGAATTTTGAATTTAAGTCCATATTTCAATTTTGGGTGAAGGAATTAATATTTTCTGGAAATCGTTTTGTATTCATGCGCGAATTAATGGCGAAAGGTGTTAATTATTCATGGACTTAAATAATTTTTTTTTTTTTTAATATTTATGTAAACAATAATCTACACATACTTGCCGCTTGTTCATTCTCCGGACATCATCGAGAAAATCCATCTCGAAGAACGCCATGGCGTCGCGTGTAAAATACGAGAGACACGCGCGAGCACGACGACACCGGTTCGCCAAAATCTCGCGACAAGTCTCGTTGCAAATCTCGTGCACGTCACGATTAAAAATTGTTAAAATTAGTTTTGCATTTTAAAAAAAATATATTTTTTAAAAGTAAATTCTTCTTAAATCATTTGGCTTTGAGTGAAAATACTTTTAATCTGAAAAAAAAAAAAACTGTTATATACTAAAACAGAATCTACCCAGGCATCTCCAAACGAAACGCTACCTATTTAATTTAATTTGAGATTTTGTGGGTTAAATTTACCCCTTTGCCCTTATTATGCCTACGTGTGGTTGCACATCACCATCCTGAAATTACCTGGATATATATATATATATATATATATATATATATATATATATATATATATATATATATATATATATATATATATATATATATAGCCAGTAGAGTTTAGTTTCCTAGAAGTACATCCAATGAAACAACACGTGTCTACCAAAATAGTGCTCAATGAGTGAACAGAGCAGGTATATTAATTTTATTTATACAAACATTAATGGCTACATATGTGCATACATGTTTCTGTAATCACCCACGTTGGGGGATTACGTCTTCAGGCCAAGAACTACCTTCAAAAGTGGGTGATTACAGAAACATGTATGCACATATGTAGCCATTAATGTTTGTATAAATAAAATTAATATATATATATATACTAGCAAAAGTACCCGTCGTTGACTGGGTTCAAAAACAGCGTACAGAAAATGGACTCTGATTTATGAAAGTATGATAGGTTATGAAAAGGAAGGGTTGTAAAGAGATAGCTTCGAATTTGGGGATATCAAAACCAAAGCAAAATATGATGAAAGTAAAAATAAAATAGATAAACCCCATCATTTATTATACCATACCTGTTCACACTGAAACACTTATCACAATATTCTGTGGATCTATATTAAAAAACCTGGTTAAACTTTGTGATATATTTCCATTCTATGGAGGTCAGGTGCGAACGAACACCCCATGATTTTATTATACCATATTTCTTCAAACTGAAACATAATTATCAAAGTATACTTACGCAGATAGATATGAAAAGTCTTTATTAAAGTTTGTGCCTATTTCCATTCTATGGAGGCCAGGCGCGAACGCAGACCCTACAATTTTATTACACCATCCTTATTTAAGTTAAAACATACTTATCAAAGTATTATTATGTACATCTATATAAAAAACACTTGTAAACGTTTTTTTTTAATTTTTAAATTTTTTATTTCCATGCTTTGTGGACCAGGCGCGTATGCAGACCTCACAATTTTAATGAACCACCATTCTGCTAGATCAAACATACCCACTCCTGTGTCTCGATACATCTTCTATCATTATATGTAATCAGTTTTTTAAAATAGTCAACCATATAGGAGCCTATTCGTGACCAGACACACACACACACACACACACACACACACACACACACACACACACACACACATTCAGCTTAATATATATATATATATATATATATATATAGAGAGAGAGAGAGACAGAGACAGAGACAGAGAGAGAGAGGGGTTTTTTGTTTTTTTTACATGGGGGTCACCACTTATCAAGGCCCAGAGGCCACTCGAGGATAAGGGTTAATGGGTATACATTAGTCATTGTGATTTTAGCATAGTAAATATTAGTGGGAATTTTATAACTTTGATTACTTAGGGGGACGGTTTTAATAAGAACTTGTGCACGTTGGACTTGAAGGCAATCAGATTGTAGTCAGCTGGAAAGCAGGCAATCGGAACAGAGTTCCACAGGCGAGCAGTTCTAAGAAAGAAGCCCTGTTCATGGAATCTATGTTTATGTTTAGGCACAGATAAAGTGTGGGTAATTGTTGATAGTGGTTCTGGCAAGACGAGTGTTTTTCATGAAAGTCTGGCGAGGGGTGACCAGAGATCGAAGTTCAGATGAGCACTTTCCATGAAAATAACGATAAAGCAGAGACAGGCTCGCAACGTCTCTTCTGTGGGAAAGAGGTTGCAGGGAAGAGAAAAGGGCATCCCCCACTAAGCTATAAAGTCTATTTTGAACTCTGTCAATGCATTGTGAATTTGAGAAGTTTTATTACTACATAAGCTAAAAGACCCAACATATAAAATCAAGTTCTTTGATATGACAGGGGCACGTTTGAAATAAATGTTTGTTTAAAGCATAATTGCACCATTATACTTGACTTTTTCAAGTTGAACTTAAATTCAAGCCATCTTCTATAATACAAATCTCACCTGTCTGTTTAAATGTATGTATGTAAGTATGTTTGTATATATGTATGTAGCTGTCCATAAGCTGAACAATGGAAAGTCCACTGACATGAATCGGTTGCATGCAGAGATCTTTAAATGTTCTGGGCCCAAGCTTGGCAGACTGCTTGGTGTGATGAGTGTGTTCAACAGAATTGGCGGAATGCATTGATGGAGGTGCTATACAAGGGGAAGGGTGCCAGAAATGAACGTGGAAACTATCGGGGCATCTCATTGCTGTCAGTAGTCGTTAAGGTGCTCTGTAGGATCATTCTTGAGAGAATGCTAGAGCACATTGCTGACAATGCTTTGCCCGAGTCGCACTGTGGTTTCATAAGTGGTCAGGGACAGTGGATATGATTTTTGCAGCCAGGCAACTACAGGAGAAATGTATAGAACAGTGAAAGGGTCTGTATCAGGTGTTCATCGAATTAATTTGATACAGTAAATAGGGACACTTTGTGGAAGATTCTGAAAAAGCTTGGCTGTCCTGACAAGTTTGTAACCATGTTAAAGCTCTTCTGTGATGAGATGAAGGCTGTGATCAATGTTGGGGGAAAGCTGGCTGATCCTATTTCAGTAGAAAGTGGTGTTAAGCAGGGAGACATTCTGTTACAGAATGGATAGAGAGAGAGAGAGAGAGAGAGAGAGAGAGAGAGAGAGAGAGAGAGAGAGAGAGGTGAGTAAACGTGGAGTGTAGACACATTTACCAGAACCGAGGGTCAGCTGACCAGATTACGTATGAGTGACATGGTCAGGTTGGCTAGATCAGTGAGACTGGATTTGGACTTTGAAGAAGACGGACGGCTTAATAGCTGTTCCCTCCCCTTCACTGCGGGTGGGGGACGCTGACGTGTTTAAAGCAAGCAAGATTCACTTCCATATTCTGTGTCGACATCTGGAAGGAAAATAAAAAACTATAAAACCAATTCATCGTCTTGGAGTGATAAATCTTTGTCTAACAGGTACCAGTCGCCCTCCAAGAGAAGATAAATTCCAGATGGATCAACATCGACGACACATGAAGTAAGGTATGTCGAAGAAAATGCATGTAACACACACACAAAAGCATATGAACAATTAGAGATGAACACACACAACCGCATATGAAACTAGACGATCATACGCACACGGAATTCTTTTATGACACACATAATCTCCTTTCATTCTAATAATAATCATTCCATGACAACAAATACAATTATGGTCCTCCCCTTTTATGTTATACACCAAACGTCAATTTGGTGCCCCTCTAGGATAACCCTAGTGATAACTTCAATGATAGCACTATGTAACAAACGTTCAATTTGGTGCCGTAACTGACCAGACCACCTAGCAAGGGTGGGTTTAAAAGAAAAAAAGAAAAAAAAAAAAGAACTTCGGTTACCACGGGGGAAAAAAAAAAAAAAAAAAAAAAGACAAGAAAAACACAATAAAATGTCTGGAAAAAAGGAGAAGAAAGAGAGAAAAAAAAAAGAAAGAACAGTAGAAAAAAAATACAAATCAACACACGCACAACGTAGGGTCCATTAAAACACTAGGCGAATTAGAAAAATAATTAAGAAAAAAAAAAAGAAATACACATTTACACATAAAGAAAGAAAGAAATGGTTCTGAAGAAAAAACGGACACATTAAAATTATATATAGATAGATTTATATGATAAATTATTAAGAAGAATTAAGGGTAGAACGGTACGTTAAAAAGAAAAGAAAAGAAAAAAAAGAACGTTTCCGTGTAGAAAAAACAATAGAAGAAATTGAAAAAAAAAAACAGCTATGACGATAGACATACAGATAATAAATTGTAAATTTTTAATGAACAGCCAGTGAGTAAACCAGAAAAAAAAAGAAATAGAACATATGACTTTAGTAACAGTGTGGGTCAGGAATGAGCCTTTCAGCTTACCAAAAGATAAACACGTCAATCACAAATATGTGTTATGAATATTTTTATTGCATTTTTAAACTGTGGAACTAAGTGTAACTTTTAATGAAAAACAATATGTACTTTTGATGAAAAACAATGGATAGGTTCTGCAAATGTGATTTTTTTTTATTTTTCACTAATTGTACGATTTTTTTTTTTCTTTCTTAGGAATTTTTTTCTGACGTGGACAATTTTAGTTCCATCGATGTGTTAGGATTGTCTGAGACTTTATAAGTGAGTCGTTTTATTTTATTTTAGAAACGACTATGTATTTTAATTGTAAATGTCTAGGTATTTTTTGTAAACGACTGTGATTTTTCTTTAATTTTGAATTCTGTGGAATGGTAACGGTGATGCACTATGCAGTCGACCTCAGGAGTTGATGACGTGGTCAATTTTGGGTTTCCACGAATCTGTGTTTTGTTATTTGGAATTTTGTTGTTAGTGAGATGGGACTTTGTGATTGCTTATAGGATATTTTTGTATTTTTTAATTTATTATTTTTATGTAATTGATGTGTTGTCAAACGGTATTGTGCAGAATTTTCTTGTTCTGTACATGTATTTTTTTTCGCAGAATGGGGAGGTGGAATCTTTGCTTGTGGGGTCTATTGAAAGAATGATTAATAAAAGAAAGAACGTGTTGTTAATTAATTAATTAATAATCATAATAGTAATAATAAAATTGGGAAAAAGAGAAAGAAATAAGATTTAAACAGTGTAATAAATAATAATAAAAAAAAACACTACTGGGTTATGCATAAGGGACCAACTAGTTCTTAAGTTTCGGAAGAGTCAAAAGTTCAGTCGGTATTAATTTTAATTTTCGAAATGTAGAATAAATGTTCTATTCGACATGAGTGACGTTTTGACCACATAAGTAAGGTAGAAAAAAAAAAGGATAAATATAGGGTTGAATAAACTAGATGAAGAAATGAAAGAAAAAAGTGGGGCGTGAATGGAATTTAATTTCTGTGGCAAGCATGTTAGAATTTTGGAGAGGTGTTGAATTACATGGGTAGTTATTAATTTCATTATTCTCGAGAAGTGATTCGAATTTTATTTTTTTTATCGTGATTTCTATTGAGTTCGAGTAGAATCAACATGGAGCAACTTTGAGTACTTCATGTGTGGAAATCCGATGTTTTCCGTGAAGCTATGTGTCTTCAAGGCAGGTTGCGCTTACCGACTTTGGAAAAAAAAAGTTTTTTCTGAAATAGCAGTAAACGGAATGTATTCTGTCCAGCGTGAGCGGATTTAGTTGTAATCAACTTCAGGGAGCAAATGAAATGCCCTCTGACATGGCGTAAGGGGCAGAGGGGGTGCAATGGCTGACGTGGCCATTATGTTACGAATCGCTCAAGAGAAGATGAATGAAATATGTATGCAAGTACTTAGGAAAATAGAAGGCTACCCACCATAAGGAATGTTAAGAGGTTTTTTGTTTCCCACAAAATACTAGTAATAAGAGTAGGCTTATGATGAATAGGATAAGGCTTGGGATGGGAAAATTTTTTTGTGTTCTACCTATGGGAAGAAAAGCTGATCTGTAAAGCCAAGGACGATGATAGTCCGTTTTGAAGAGGCAGATTTTATTATTCGGTTGATTGCCGAGAATTTATCGATCACGCGTAGTGTCGACGGGAGTAAAGGATGCTCCTGAAATTCTGATTTAAATTATGAAGAGACCATGGGGTCACAGGGAGTTGTTGACCTTCGAGGGCACAAGGATTAGCGCCACATGGTATTATTTGTTGATATTATTTTACTTAGTATATGTTATTAATTATTGAATAAAGGTATGACAGTTTTCTTTGCTAGTGGGATGAGCATATATATCCCATTCTTAGTAAATGTGGGAAGTAGAAAATGTATGCCTTCGCCATACATTTTGATAAAAAGGTGGGGAAGGAATGTTACAGAATGGATTGAGAGAGAGAGAGAGAGGTGAGTAAACGTGGAGTGTAGACACGTTTACCAGAACCGAGGGTCAGCTGACCAGATTACGTATGAGTGGCGTGGTCAGGTTGGCTAGATCGGTGAGACTGGATTTGGACTTTGAAGAAGACGGACGGCTTAATAGCTGTTCCCTCCCCTTCACTGGGGGTGGGGGACGCTGACGTGTTCAAAGCAAGCAAGATTCACTTCCATATTCTGTGTCGACATCTGGAAGGAAAATAAAAAACTATAAAACCAATTCATCATCTTGGAGTGATAAATCTTCGTCTAACAGGTACCAGTCGCCCTCCAAGAGAAGATAAATTCCAGATGGATCAACATCGACGACACATGAAGTAAGGTATGTCGAAGAAAATGCATGTAACACACACACAAAAGCATATGAACAATTAGAGATGAACACACACAACCGCATATGAAACTAGACGATCATACGCACACGGAATTCTTTTATGACACACATAATCTCCTTTCATTCTAATAATAATCATTCCATGACAACAAATACAATTATGGTCCTCCCCTTTTATGTTATACACCAAACGTCAATTTGGTGCCCCTCTAGGATAACCCTAGTGATAACTTCAATGATAGCACTATGTAACAAACGTTCAATTTGGTGCCGTAACTGACCAGACCACCTAGCAAGGGTGGGTTTAAAAGAAAAAAAGAAAAAAAAAAAAGAACTTCGGTTACCACGGGGGAAAAAAAAAAAAAAAAAAAAAAGACAAGAAAAACACAATAAAATGTCTGGAAAAAAGGAGAAGAAAGAGAGAAAAAAAAAAGAAAGAACAGTAGAAAAAAAATACAAATCAACACACGCACAACGTAGGGTCCATTAAAACACTAGGCGAATTAGAAAAATAATTAAGAAAAAAAAAAAGAAATACACATTTACACATAAAGAAAGAAAGAAATGGTTCTGAAGAAAAAACGGACACATTAAAATTATATATAGATAGATTTATATGATAAATTATTAAGAAGAATTAAGGGTAGAACGGTACGTTAAAAAGAAAAGAAAAGAAAAAAAAGAACGTTTCCGTGTAGAAAAAACAATAGAAGAAATTGAAAAAAAAAAACAGCTATGACGATAGACATACAGATAATAAATTGTAAATTTTTAATGAACAGCCAGTGAGTAAACCAGAAAAAAAAAGAAATAGAACATATGACTTTAGTAACAGTGTGGGTCAGGAATGAGCCTTTCAGCTTACCAAAAGATAAACACGTCAATCACAAATATGTGTTATGAATATTTTTATTGCATTTTTAAACTGTGGAACTAAGTGTAACTTTTAATGAAAAACAATATGTACTTTTGATGAAAAACAATGGATAGGTTCTGCAAATGTGATTTTTTTTTATTTTTCACTAATTGTACGATTTTTTTTTTCTTTCTTAGGAATTTTTTTCTGACGTGGACAATTTTAGTTCCATCGATGTGTTAGGATTGTCTGAGACTTTATAAGTGAGTCGTTTTATTTTATTTTAGAAACGACTATGTATTTTAATTGTAAATGTCTAGGTATTTTTTGTAAACGACTGTGATTTTTCTTTAATTTTGAATTCTGTGGAATGGTAACGGTGATGCACTATGCAGTCGACCTCAGGAGTTGATGACGTGGTCAATTTTGGGTTTCCACGAATCTGTGTTTTGTTATTTGGAATTTTGTTGTTAGTGAGATGGGACTTTGTGATTGCTTATAGGATATTTTTGTATTTTTTAATTTATTATTTTTATGTAATTGATGTGTTGTCAAACGGTATTGTGCAGAATTTTCTTGTTCTGTACATGTATTTTTTTTCGCAGAATGGGGAGGTGGAATCTTTGCTTGTGGGGTCTATTGAAAGAATGATTAATAAAAGAAAGAACGTGTTGTTAATTAATTAATTAATAATCATAATAGTAATAATAAAATTGGGAAAAAGAGAAAGAAATAAGATTTAAACAGTGTAATAAATAATAATAAAAAAAAACACTACTGGGTTATGCATAAGGGACCAACTAGTTCTTAAGTTTCGGAAGAGTCAAAAGTTCAGTCGGTATTAATTTTAATTTTCGAAATGTAGAATAAATGTTCTATTCGACATGAGTGACGTTTTGACCACATAAGTAAGGTAGAAAAAAAAAAGGATAAATATAGGGTTGAATAAACTAGATGAAGAAATGAAAGAAAAAAGTGGGGCGTGAATGGAATTTAATTTCTGTGGCAAGCATGTTAGAATTTTGGAGAGGTGTTGAATTACATGGGTAGTTATTAATTTCATTATTCTCGAGAAGTGATTCGAATTTTATTTTTTTTATCGTGATTTCTATTGAGTTCGAGTAGAATCAACATGGAGCAACTTTGAGTACTTCATGTGTGGAAATCCGATGTTTTCCGTGAAGCTATGTGTCTTCAAGGCAGGTTGCGCTTACCGACTTTGGAAAAAAAAAGTTTTTTCTGAAATAGCAGTAAACGGAATGTATTCTGTCCAGCGTGAGCGGATTTAGTTGTAATCAACTTCAGGGAGCAAATGAAATGCCCTCTGACATGGCGTAAGGGGCAGAGGGGGTGCAATGGCTGACGTGGCCATTATGTTACGAATCGCTCAAGAGAAGATGAATGAAATATGTATGCAAGTACTTAGGAAAATAGAAGGCTACCCACCATAAGGAATGTTAAGAGGTTTTTTGTTTCCCACAAAATACTAGTAATAAGAGTAGGCTTATGATGAATAGGATAAGGCTTGGGATGGGAAAATTTTTTTGTGTTCTACCTATGGGAAGAAAAGCTGATCTGTAAAGCCAAGGACGATGATAGTCCGTTTTGAAGAGGCAGATTTTATTATTCGGTTGATTGCCGAGAATTTATCGATCACGCGTAGTGTCGACGGGAGTAAAGGATGCTCCTGAAATTCTGATTTAAATTATGAAGAGACCATGGGGTCACAGGGAGTTGTTGACCTTCGAGGGCACAAGGATTAGCGCCACATGGTATTATTTGTTGATATTATTTTACTTAGTATATGTTATTAATTATTGAATAAAGGTATGACAGTTTTCTTTGCTAGTGGGATGAGCATATATATCCCATTCTTAGTAAATGTGGGAAGTAGAAAATGTATGCCTTCGCCATACATTTTGATAAAAAGGTGGGGAAGGAATGTTACAGAATGGATTGAGAGAGAGAGAGAGAGGTGAGTAAACGTGGAGTGTAGACACGTTTACCAGAACCGAGGGTCAGCTGACCAGATTACGTATGAGTGGCGTGGTCAGGTTGGCTAGATCGGTGAGACTGGATTTGGACTTTGAAGAAGACGGACGGCTTAATAGCTGTTCCCTCCCCTTCACTGGGGGTGGGGGACGCTGACGTGTTCAAAGCAAGCAAGATTCACTTCCATATTCTGTGTCGACATCTGGAAGGAAAATAAAAAACTATAAAACCAATTCATCATCTTGGAGTGATAAATCTTCGTCTAACAGGTACCAGTCGCCCTCCAAGAGAAGATAAATTCCAGATGGATCAACATCGACGACACATGAAGTAAGGTATGTCGAAGAAAATGCATGTAACACACACACACAAAAGCATATGAACAATTAGAGATGAACACACACGACCGCATATGAAACTAGACGATCATACGCACACGGAATTCTTTTATGACACGCATAATCTCCTTTCATTCTAATAATAATCATTCCATGACAACAAATACAATTATGGTCCTCCCCTTTTATGTTATACACCAAACGTCAATTTGGTGCTCCTCTAGGATAACCCTAGTGATAACTTCAATGATAACACTATGTAACAATTCCAGCACCCACAATCTTTGCTTTGTACTTCACCATGGTCTTTCGGATGGCATTGAAGGGTTGCTCTGATGGTGTCTATATTCGCTACTGAACTATGGGGGTGGGGAGTGGGGGTCAACATTAGGTGCTTCAATGCATATGAAGTTATCTTTATTAAAATCCAGCAATCTACAATTTAAAATATTACATCTGAAACCAGTAGCAACATTTTAAAATGCTTAGCATAATATAATTCATTCTTTGATGCTAATTTTGCGTAGCAGAATTTAAATTATTAACGCTATTCTTGAGTTTACATTGGATTGTTTTGATTCGACAGGACTTCAGGTATGCGTTATCGGTTGTTTTTATTATTATTATTATTATTATTATTATTATTATTATACGAAAGTACTCACCAACACGATTCATGACTTGCTCTATGCAGATGGTGACTCATAGGGGGGAGCTGATATGCAGCATCTTGTGGACGCCTTTGCGGTTGCTTGCGGCGCATTGGGGCTGACTATCAGTCTGAACAAGACTGTCTTAACATATCAGCCTGCACCAGGCATGCCATACTATGAACTATCAATTTATGTTTATGGGTCGAAGATAGCGGTTGTCGCTAAATTTGTGTACCTGGGTAGCACGTTAAGCATGACCGGTGCCCTGGATGACAAGGTATCGTTACGGATCAGCAAGGCAAGCGATGCTTTTGGAAAGTTGGACAAGCGTTTGTGGAGCTGTTATGCCTCATGTGTTCTCTCTGCTCTTCTCTTTGCCTGTGAGACGTGGACAGCATACAGGAAGCATTTGAGATGTCTCGAGCAGTTTCACCAGATGTGCCTACGGTGAAACTTAGGTGTAGGCTGGAAAATTTATGTCAGTGATGTTGAGGTTCTTGAACAAACCCAATGTCTAAGCATTGAAGCTCTTATTATCAATCATAGACTGAGATGGAGTGGTCATGTGGTGAGGTTGTTAGACAGTTGACTTCCCAAACAACTCCTTTATCTCGAGCTTGCCGAGGGAAGGCATTTGGCTCCAAAAGCCTAAAATGAGATTCAAGGATTGTTTGAGGTCCACCTTAAAAAAATGTGAGATGGGTGGGAGAGTCTTGCTTTGGATTGTGGAGAGTGGAGAAGGGCCTTGCGGGGAGGTGTGGGCAAGTTTGAGGCTGATCGAACCCAGTATGAATGACTGAGACGTGATATTTGGAAAGGAAATGTGCAAGAAGCAGTTGATGAGCTGGGGCGCCAAATTGGTCTGGAGTGTGAGGTGTGCGGGAGATTATGTCTGAACAGAGCTGGGCTAATAAGCCACCAGACTGCTCATGAGCGCAATGGGCCACAAAACAGTCTTGTGTTGCCAGATCTAACTTGTGTAAACTGCGGGCAGACGTGCAAGACTGCAGGCAGTTTGAAACGGCATTTGAATGTTCATAGAATTGACCATCAAGCACATGCTACTAGTGGCGCTTATATCTGCACCATGTGTGCCAAAGAATGCCAGAGTTTGGCCGGGCTTAAAAGACACTTTCGTGCGACTCATCACTGATTTGTCTTCATGTTTCAATTTTTTAATGTTATATCAAGTAATGGCAATATTCGAGAACGAATTTGCTGCCATCATGTATGTATGTATGTATGTATGTATGTATGCCTGCCTAAAACTTTTGACAGAGGCGACGGATTTTCACGAGATCGATATCATTTTTAAACTCGACTCTTCGGACGACAAATATCAGAGAATTTTTTTTTTTTGTTTAACACACACCTCCAAACACCTGGGCAACGCCAGGTACCCAGACTAGTATTATATATATAGGAATGAATGGAATAATAAAGTAATGGGTCTTTTGTATATATTAATCGAATTGTGAATAAACAAACAAACAAACAAACAAACAAACAGATAGGAATACAAATTTATATGTATATAAATACTAGCCTGGGTGGGCGGCGTTGTCCGGGTGTTTGGAAGTGTGTGTTGAGCAGAAAAAAAAAAGCAAAGTTGTAGTAGGCAGGCAGGCAGGCAGGCAGGCAGGCAGACTCAAACTCGTGACGCAAAAGCGGAAAAAAAGTGGAGGTGTGTGTAAAGGTGTTGGTTGAGCAAAAAAGGAAAATTGCAAGCACAAAAAAAATATGAGTAGTAAGCAGGTTCGAACCCGTAATGCGAAAAAGAGGTGAAAAAAAAAAACTGTTTTATCGATGAGCCTATCGTGGTTGTGACATCACACCTTTTATGGCTTTGAATGACTTGCAAAAAATGTCAGCGAAAAAGCCGACCCTCCCTGTAAAAAAGTGCCCAGTTGTGGGTGAAGGAATTAATGTTTTTAGCCAATTTTTCAATATGTGTCGTCCGACAGGGTCAAGCTTCAAAACGATACTGATCTCGTGTCGAAAGTTTTAGGCAGGCAGACATGATGATTGCAACGTCTTGCCAGACGAGTGCCACTCTCTCAGACACTTAAAGTCCATGAGCCCAAATACCTGAGGGAGTATCCATACAAAGATGAAGTTACAGAGTCTTAGCTTTGTACGACAGCTAAATCTCTCTCTTGGTTCAAAATGTTGAGATCCAGCAACAAGCAAGAGCAAGATAGCAAGCAAAAAATTAAACTGCAGACCAGCTTACTGCATCTCCCACTTTATGTTTTTTTAAATCAGAGATTTGCTTCTCCTAGAAAGGTTGCCTTCACCACGGCTTACGGGAGCCCTCTCCACTCGAACTCATATATTCATACACAGAAATATACACGGTGCTAGTTGGCCGTTGACCCCAAAAAAGGGTTCATCCGCCCTTTGAAAGGTCTTGTTTTTAATCCTTCAGGGAGACTAGTCGCCCTCCTCACCAAACAAGTCTGGTGGGGGAACCAGTTTAGTCGCCGGTGACCCGACCATGAGGCAGGTATTTCTGGGTTACATGGTACCAGTAGCATATGACATGACCTGGCAGGCAGACATACAAACATACATACATGCATACATTTAAACAGACTAGTGAGATTTATATATATATATATATATATATAATTATTGTATTGCAGTAGTTTCCCAGATGAGACTCCGGTGTTTTATCAAAAAGTGCTTTTAGTGGCAAACAGAACATAAGGATAGTATGTTTATTTATTTATACAAACAAAAATGGCTACATATGTGCATACCTGTTTCAGTTGCGATTTCTTTAGAAATCCAACATCACCAGGCCAAATCTTACAACGAGACAGCCCACGTTCAACCCATCAGATTAAAATTTCATGAAGCCAGATTTTTCCAATCTTTACTTTACCATATAAATTCAAGGAAAAATAATGACCCACATAGCATGAGCGAGAATAAGAAACCATTTTGTTTTTTTAATGGCGACCATTTTTAAATTTCAAACCTTTTTCAGGAATACTAGCACATTTTTTTTGAAAAATTGTTTTACATGTTATTATTTTATTAATTTTGCCAACCTGAACGTTGAGATAATATTGGGGTTAAAGTCGTTTTTTAAGATTACTGCTTTTATTAGTCCACTAGATAAATACAGGGGTGGGTATTTACTGAAAAAAAAGTATGGGAACGAACATTTTAGAAATACAAAAAAAAAATAAAATGGTTACCCGTTCCGTAATTATGCTATGTAGTCAGCAAATAGGTGGTCAATAACGTTTTCTGATTAGGAAATGGGTGATCATTTTATGTTAAATCTATAAAAGTGATAATGTGTGTGTGAGGACACTTCTCAACCTATATACACACTGAATATTTGATCTACAAACTTGAAATTTGGTATATAGGGTATTCAGACACGTGGAAAACTTTTTAATTAGTTTTCATCCAGAAAAACGAGTTGCTAAGGGTCAAATTTGAAAAATTAGTATGCAGGAGGGGGTCATCAGATTTTTATATGCTTGCTAACTGTTTCATGAATGTGCATGCATAGCTGTGAAACATGACAGCTTCTTGTTGTTAAGAATAAGATTGTTTTAAAACACATCGTAAATGTAGTCTCAAGCTGGTCTAACGGTTATCATACTTGACTCACGGTCTTCAGGTTTGGTTTCAATATTTTTTTTTACTTACAAAATGTGAACTGCTTAAAAAAAACATAATGCTCGTGTGCACATGTCTCAGTTTTTGTATTGATCAAAATATGATAGTTATGTGTATGTTATGATCGGGCAATGCCGGGCGGCCTGCTAGTTTTTTATACAGTAAAGGTACTCTCTGTTACGTGCTTGGAATTTTTTTTTTTTACACAGTGATCACCACTTATCCAGGCCCGGAAGCCACTCAGGGATAAGGGTTATTGCAAGTACATTACGTTAGTGTGGAGGTTTGATGAAGTGTTTACTTAAGGGGGCGGTTCATTAGGAATTTGTTAACGTTGGACTTGAAGACATCCAAGTTGTAGTCCGATGGGAAGCAGGCAGACGGAACAGAGTTCCACAGGCGTGCAGTTCTAAGAAAGAAGCTTTGTTCATGGAATCCGCGTTTTGATTTAAGCACAGATATAGAGTGGGGGAAATTTTTCACAGTGGATTTAGCTAGACGGGTGTTTTTCGTGAAAGAACCACGTAAAAATGATGCAAAAAAAGGGGGTAATGTTTGACAATTTTATTTAACACTTTATGAAGAGAGATTTAAGTAGGTGAGCCGCTGAATGCGTACTGATCGAACACCATGTTGTTTATCATCCCAGTGTCATGGCCGACTCTCCAGTCTCTCCAAGGAGTATAACGCTCTTGCCAGTCCAAGGGTAATAACTGTAGGGGACTAGGATATATAAATCCTAATCCCGTTACAAAAGAAAATAATGAAACGAATGGAATGAAGGAAACAAAAACTCAATTGATGGATAAGATAAACGTGTCATTTATTTACTGTTGAAAGAATGAATGTTTTAGATATAACATGTGTTCATGTCCGCGCGAGTGTAACCATTGTTTGTTGCGGGATTGGTATGATAGAAGGAAAAAGGAAATGTGTGTTCATCTCACGTTCGGGTCACCATCGTTTGTTCGCGCATGGGAAAAGAAGTGAGTGATGTAGTGGAGAATGGGAACGATAGTCCAGCGTGTAGACACAGAAAAAGATAGAGGGTTGACATCAGTTAAACTGTGCGCCATGTTAGCCGTCAGCTACGCGGTGGTGTTCTCTGGCACAAGTAGTAGATAGAGAGAGAAAGAGTGTACGTACTGTCTGTTGGCCTTTTGCCCCACATAGTAGTAAATGGCGTGAGGTACGCGCGTGCGCGCGCCTGCCGAAACGGCGGCGGCTGGTGCGCCGACCAACCACCTCGGAAAGGCAGGTCGGAAAAAGGGCTGGAAACGGCTCATCTCTTCCTTTTATAGGTGTTTCCGGTGTGTCTTTTGCGCATGTGTGGATTTCCTTTGAAAGGGGAAGTAACGTTGTCCATGTATGCGTGTATGTGAGTACATGTGTGTACGTTAGCGTGTGTGTATATACACGTGAATGTGAGTGTATGTACGCGAACGTGAATATATGTATGTGTGTGGACGTGTGCGCGTATGTATATGACAAGTAATATAGCTTGACATGTGAACGCGTGTTTTTGTGTGAGACTAGAAAAGGCTCGCGCATAACTCTTTCTTTTTCTCATTAGATGGACCCTAACACCCTCCATTCTGAAGTCTCAAGTATTTGATTTATTAATTTGGCACTAGTGCATTACTGTTTGTTTGTTTTTTTGTTTGTTTTTTTTGCACAATTTTTTTTGTTTTCATTTTTTAAGAACTCCAAAATAGAAAAAAGAAAAATAAACAAGGAAAGGAAGAGAGAATTGCTGTGTATTTAACCATTTTATAAACTCTGTCATTTGTTCAGCTTATAGAGATGGTTGTAGAACTGCTATTCAGCCTAGCTCGCATTCAGCGCACACACAGAAACAATACACAGCATAACACCCTCAAGTTTGAGACATATCCAATTATCGCCCCTTATTTCCAGAATTGCATGTCTAAACCAATAGGTAGCGATATTAACTTCCTTTTCTTTCTCACTCTCTATCTCTCTCTCTTTCATCTGGGACACTATGCTGTACGAACATGTGAAGATTTTTTCCTCCTCACTTTCTTACAAAAGATGTTGTTGCGGACCAGGATATAATAATACCCTAACTCGCCACAAGAAAATAATGAAACAAATGGAATTGAAGGAAACAAAGACTCAAATGATGGATAAGATAAATGTGTCGTTTATTTACAGTTGAAAGAATGTTTTAGATATAACATATGTTCATGTCCGCGCGTGTGTAACCAATGTTCATTGCGGGACTGGTGTTGTAGAAAGAGAAGGAAATGTGTGTTCATCTCAAGTTCGGGTCATTATCGTTTGTTCGCGCGTGGGAAGAGAAGTGAGTGTTGTAGTGGAAATTGGAATGATAGTCCAGCGTGTAGACAAAGAAGGGGATAGAGAGTTGACGTCAGTTAGCAGTCAGCTACCCAAAGGTGTTCTCAGGGACCAGTAGTAAATAGAGAGAAAAAGAGTGAGAATGTGTACGTACGGTCTGTTTGCTTTTTGTCCCACATAGTAGCAAGTGGTGTGAGGTATGAGCGTTCGGTCCGTAGACCGACCAGCTCGAAAGCTGGTCCTAAAAGAAAGAAGCCGGTTATTGCTCTTTGGTTTATACTCGTTTCCGGTGGTCTTTGTGCATGTGTGGATTTCCTTTGAAAGGGAAGTGACGTCATCCATGTGTGCGTTCGTGTGCGCGTGTGTGAGTACGTTAGCGTGTGTGTATATACACGTGAATGTGAGTGTATGTACGCGAACGTGAATATATGTACGTGTGTGGACGTGTGCGCATATGTTTGTGTGCGCGTATGTATGCGCCAAGTAATATAGCTTGAAATGTGAACGCGTGTTTTTGTGTGAGACTAGAAAAGGCTCGCACAATGTCTTGTATCAGTTGCCCATAATAAATTCAAACAGTTTGTAAGTTACGTATTTTAGTCAGCGTTGCTTGTTTATTTGTCGTTCGTTCATTAATTCTAACTTTTAATGCGTCCTTGGCCTTTTGGTCAAGATCAAAGTGTAGTATCTGTTCTTCAGATGCTGCACTTCTATTTCTTGTTTTCTTTCGGTGGAGGAGAAATTCTTCATGACTGAGACAATTTTTATTTTTGTACGTTTTCTCCACGTTAAAAAACGACCCTGGTGTCTAACTCTGTCCCGTGGGGAGGCATAGTAAATAGGTACAATCTTGCCTGAAGGGAATTTGATTGCTTGTGTAGCAAATTGTTATTTCAAAAACAGATTCGGTACATACATTCAAAAGGAAGTAACTCAATTGAAATTATTTCAAGTTTTAAAATAGACGCTAGATCTAAATGAACACCGTTTCATCGATGCATACAGACAGCGCTTGTGGAAAAGGCATGCTCCCAGTTCCGGACCTGAGGCAATGATTAAGGCTAAAGGCAGCTACATTGAATAAATGTCAGCTCTACTAGATGATCAAGTTACCTAAATTGATTTTTTTCCATGAAAGTTTTGAAATAAAGCTGTAGTGTTGTTTTTTTAGGGTGACAAATTTATCGTTCCATATGTATATAAAATAAAATATGCATTTTATACGGTTAAACATCACACAAAAAGAGAATCAGCAGTTGTCATCCATTTTAGTTGTTCTAATTAAACACCTTGGGGTGACCTTGAACTGTGCAAAGCAAAGGCATTCGTCTCCCTAAAGTATTATATGAGGTACCTTAAATGAGTTTCCAGATTTTTCAATTTAGCCATCTTCAGACTCAGTCACCGCCTCGATACGCATCTGGAACTGGAAGCATGCCTTTTCCACGAGCGCCGGCAAGAGCTCTGCGAATACTCGGTGGATGGTGGCGATCAGGCTAGCTTTGATATTGTGGAAGGTCGTCTTGGCCATGTTCTCGACGTATAACTAAACGAAGTAGTCTACCGGGTTCAGGTCAGGGGATTAGGGTTAGGGTTAGGGTTAGGGTTCAGGTCAGGGGATTAGGGTTAGGGTTAGGGTTCAGGTCAGGGGATGAAGGAGCCATTGAGAGAAGGGTACAATGTTGCAGCACTTCTTCTGAAGTCAAGCCTGTGTCTCTTTGGACTTGTAAGCCGGCGCCGAGTCCTGCTGCCAAACCTAGGGTCTGCCAGCAGCCACCTGATTGCACGAGAGGGTCATCACACGCTCTAGCACATCAGCACATCCAGGTACACGTTGATGTTGACTTTCAAGCCGACTTCGAAAATGTGAGGTGGTATGATGTGGCCCTGAACTTAAACAACACCAAAGACCATAACTGTTTTTATCATCATGGACACGTCCCTGTTATTCGTGGCAATCCAGCGATGTATTTTGAGGATTCTGGAAATCGTTCTGTTGTCATAACTTAGATCGTTAATTGAGAGTACACAAATGAAACTCTAGTCCCCTTCAAAGTAATCTCCTTTGGCTGCAATAAACTTGTACTAATCTTCTGCATCTTCAGGACAAAATAACCCACTTTCTACTCTTCTTGTCCATTACAAATAAAAGGAAATATCACTGCAAGTAGTAACATTATTTAACCTGTAGCTGTGGAGAGTAAGGGGAAAAGAGAGAAAAAAAAGAGAGGGTGAGAGATATATATAGAACAGAAGGAGACTAATCGAAACATAAAGCAAGAAAAAGTGAGTTTGCAAAACCAGTTAAATTTAAATAAATAAAATTTCTCAAATTACGTCTCTTTCTGCTCTGTTTCTTACTAATTTGTTTTCACTAAAAGACTCTCCAGCCAGCAGAACCGAGTTTGAGCATAGGCAAACTAGGCAGCCACCTAGGGCCTCTGATTGGTTGGGGCCTCACACAAAAATCATAAGAAAAAAATATTATATACATAATGCTAATCTATTTATGTATCTATATATATATAAAAGCGAAAATGTGTGTGTGTATGTATGTATGTATGTATGTATGTATGTATGTATGTTCGCTTTTTGTGTATGTCTGCAAAAGGCTTTTTTCGTCGGCCTTCTCGGTCAGCTCGTTCCTTCTTAAAACTTTTTATATCACGTCTAAATTGTAATATCTACGACTTAAGAACGGGGGTCGCGTGTGTATTTAATTTGCCCGACTTTTACCAGTTCACTGCATCTTCGAAAAGCAAATGATGGAGCAGGGGAAACAGTAACTGGCTTGCAGCGCAAAACTAGGTCAAACATCACGCCACTTCTTCGCACCTGTAAATTTCACTTTATAAACCTTAACTTAACGTGCTTATCAATTCTTCTCCCCTCGTGGCTGAGATGGTTAGGTGGTTGCTATTTTACCATTTCGTTTCCACCTTCGCGTCAAAGCTTTGGGGTTCAATCCTATCTTCCTACTAAAAATTTTTTTCTTTTACACCTCCAAACACCCGGCCAACGTTTTTGTTTTTTTTTTAAACAGGGTCGTTTTGATCTCCCCCCCCCCCCACACACACACCTCCAAACACCCGGCCAACGGTTTTTTTTAACACACACACCTCCAAACACTTGGGCAACGCCAAGTAGCCGCCGTTAGTTTATATATATAAAGGGCAAAATGTGTGTGTGTGTGTGTGTGTGTGTGTGTGTGTGTGTGTGTGTGTGTGTGTGTGTGTGTTTGTATATCTTGCAAAAACTTCCAACAGACATGTCGGAATGTGACGAAACTGATATCGTTTTAAACCATGATCTTTCGGGTGACAAATATCAAAACATTGGCCAAAAACATTAATTCTCAACTGGGCAGTTTTCTACAAGGAAGGGTCGTTTTCTCCGCCAATATTTTTGCAAGTCATCATGTCTTTTCAATTGACTAGCCTTAATTTCAATGTTCACGACTTCCGGTTTTGCCTTAGAGACATCAGCTAAGACGTTATGTTTTTTAACCTTCTTTTTCTTCTTCGTGTCACGGGTTTGAGCCTGCCTGCCTGCCTACTACCACTTTTGTTTTTTTTTTAACACCTCTCTCTACCTGGGCTGCCTACTTTTTCTTTTTCCTTACTCGACACATCAAGGCAACGCATCCCCACTAGTATATATATATATATATATATATATATATATATATATATATATATACACACACGACAAAATGTGTGTGCGTGTGTTTCTATGCCTCACAAAATGTTCCAACAGGTGCATCAGAACATAACGAAACTGGTATCATTTTAAACCACAATCTTTCGGATGATAAATATCACAAAATTGGCCAAAAACATTAAATTCTTCACACTCAACTAGGTTTTTTACGAGGGGGGTAGCTTTTTCCGCAAGTCATTGTGCCCTTTCGATTGACTAGCCTTAATTTCAACATTCGCGACTTCCAGTTTTGCCATGGAGGCATCGGCTAAGACACTATGTTTTTTATTTTTAACCTTCTTTTTCTTCTTCGCGTCACGGGTTCGAGCCTGCCTGCCTACTACCACTTTTTTTTAACACCTCTCCACCCAAACTACCTACTGTTGTTTTGATACCCCTCCCCCGGCTTCTGACACTTTTTTTTTTGGGGGGGGGAGTTCCTTACTACAGCACCTTGACACACCCGGGCAATGCCGGGTACCCCCACTAGTCATGCATACTCAGAAACATTCATATCGATACGCAGTGGCAGGTTAGAGTTAGGGTTGACATGTTATTATTTTTAAGCTTTATATATTATCATGCTGTTCCAAATGTCGTTGTAGCCCTTCGTATAGCATCGACAATTCCAATTACTGTTGCATCGGGGAATAAGGCGAATGTATGTATTTTAGTTTCAAGAACCACCGACAGATGTCACTTTTCAGCCAAAGAACAGGGGTCAATAACTCTTTCTTTTCAAAAAGTGCGTGCAAACTAAAATCATATTGTGATACATTCTTATACAATCTTTCTGTGCAAAGAAACAAACAACTTATTCTTAAACCTCTATAAATGTTTGGTCCTGGATATGACCTTAAACTATATCCAGTGGTGAGGCCCCAGCTTGCGGGCTTTGGGGAGTGTGGAGCCATCCTTTAATTGCCATTGCTCCCAGGTCCACTCTGACTCAGAGTGGTAGTACCTGTTAGGATCCCAACTATGGGTTAAATAGAAACCGACTTGGAAAAAAAAAAAACAAATATATCCTATCAAAATTTTTTCTTCAAAATCTTTGGATTTGGCATTAAATAACCTGAAAAGGGTTGATATGCCGTAAAACGAAAACAACTAAACAACAACTCAATAAATGTTTCATGTTTTTAAAATTATATTTTGCTACATTTTTATACAACCTTACCGTAAAAAAAAATAATTCTAAAAATGATGAAAAAAAAAACAAACTATTTGAGAACGACAATGAAGCAAACACACCTGAACAGTCTGGCAATATCTATCGAACGATATATCATCCAGTCTCTGGATTATTCACAATTTATTTGAGACTTTGTCGGCATCAAAGCATGAAAAGTTGATTTTTGTTGAAAGTTTATGACATCTGCACAAATATCTTTGCATAAATTTCCGTTATTTGTTGTGTTAGATACAAATACAGATAGTTTTTAATAAACTGTAGAATTTTATTTTTTTTGGTATTTATTTTTTATTTGTCTTTTTCGTTTGAGGTTACCACATTATTTCTCCTAGCCTCCAACTACCTAAGGCCGGCCCTGCAGTTCTCAACTAATGCAAGTAATCATGTCGTATTCAATGCATATTTGCATTTAGGTCACGGCGTCAGATGTTTCTTGATCCATTAAAAAAATCAATTAAATATATAATTTAATTTATAAAGCTATGAAGGATTGATATTTGATTCCACCTAGCCATTTTAACCTTTTCTATTATCTAGCATAAAAAACTAAAATGCATTTCAGTTCAGTCTGTTTGAAAAGTAAATTTTTTTTTTTCTTCCGATCAGGTTGGTTGTTTTTGTTTTACGGCATATCAACCCTTTTTGAGTTATTTAATGCCGAATCCAAAGATCTTGAAGAAAATTTTTTTTAATAGAATATATTTGTTGTTTTCACGTCGGTTTCTATTTAACCCATAGTTGAGACCCTAACAGGTACTACCACTCCAGATCAGAGTGAACCTGGGAGCAATGGTAATTAAAGGGTGGCTCCACACTCCCCAAAGCCCACAAGCTGGGGCATCACCACTGGATATAGTTTAAGGTCATATCCAGGACCCCCATTGACGGACTTTTACCCTCTGCAGGGGGGCAGTCGGCATATTCTAATGCCCCACCGACAGGGCCTCTTCCGATCAGGAAACTTGTTACAATGGTGACAATTTTAAATAACGACTGAAGTAATAAAAAGGGGAAATAAATCTTGCAGTTTAACATATGAATTACCTCCCTTACATTATATCTATATATTAATATGATAGCGTGTGTGTTATTTTCTGTGTCACGCTTACATCCAGATTGCTTAATTGTTATGTACTTCCATTTTTTGTTATAAATAATTTTCCAAAGAATTCTTAATAAGTTTTGGTTTCAGTTTCGATTATAACTGATGGCACTCCAGTAATCTATTTTTTTTATAAATAATTTTATCAAGAATTCTTCATAAGTTTTGGTTATGGCTGAAGGAACTCAAGTTTATATATATATATATATATATATATATATATATATATATACTCGGGTTTTTTTATTCAAAAGTAATGGACTAGTGAATTCAACGAGGTTGTTAGATAGTGCTCAATAAAAAGAGCTGATAATACTGGTTTATTGTTATATAAACATGCTCACATCCCATGTGAGCATGTTTATATAACAATAAACCAGTATTATATATATATATATAAATATATATATATATATATATATATATATATATATATATATATATAAAAGTGAACGTGTCTGTCTGTCTGTATGTCTGTATGTCTGTGTACATTTTACTTCGCAATAACTCTTTTAATTTTCAGTCTACAGACTCCAATTTGATATACAGGATACTGAGATTTGGGAAAATAGATGTGATCTGTTTTCGTCCAGAAAATTGGCTGTTAAGGGGTAAAAGTTCAAAGATTTGACCTTTGAGGACTCTACTAAACTCCTTTGACAATTTGTGGTCTAAACACTTGAAATTTTAGATATAGGTTCCTTGGACATAGATTTAACTTAATAACTCGATTTCAGCCCAAAACAATAAAGTCTAAGGGGTCATAATAGGGGTCAAAGTTAAAAAAATTGACTTTTTTTTTTGTTTTTGCTCAGCATACACCTCCAAACACCCGGGCAACGCCGGGCTGAAATAACATATATATATATATATATATATATGTTATATATATATTCATAAGTTATATATAAGTTATATATATATATATATAAGTTATATATATATATATAAGTTATATGTATATATATTCATAAGTTATATATATATATATGTTATATATATATATATTCATAAGTTATATATAAGTTATATATGTATATATAAGTTATATATATATATATTCATAAGTTATATATATAAGTTATATATATATATAAGTTATATATATATATATATTCATAAGTTATATATATATATATAAGTTATACATATATATATATATGTTATATATATAAATATAAGTTATATATATATATATATATATATATATATATATATATATATATATATTTATAAGTTTTATATATATATATATTTATAAGAATTTTTCTGGAGATCTAAGTAGATTTCTTAAATGCAACACATAACAAAAGATAAAAACTCTTCCATAAACCAAATGAAAAACTCATATACATGCCATCCACCCAGTGTTCAAAAATATGGTAGCTAATGTTCGTAAAGGAATATCAAGACTTTCTTCAAATGCTGAAGTGTTTGCACTTTTATACATTAATTCTGTATACTCACTATTCCATAGCTAGCTATAACATATACTGACCCAACGGGTCACGGATAGTCTAGTATGTATATAAAACTAAAAATTTGGAGTTAAATTCCATAAATTAAAAACGTTTACGAGAAAACTAGTTTTCAACAAGGAATACAAAATTTTTTAATTTTTTTTTCCATAATCCATGAATTTTCAACAAATGGCATCTCATCAGAGGCAATGTTTTTTGCTATTTTATATTGAAAAACCAAAAAGCTTGGATGAAAACATAAAAGAAGCAATGATAAAAAGAGGATACTCCATCTAGTCTAGAAACCGCTGGTACTGATAGCTAATCATCGAAAAATTGTATGATATTATATGTGTAAGATGATAATATGATCTTATTAATGTAATTGAGGATTCTGTAACTATTTCTTTGTACACATTCCCTACAGCCACCTACCCTGAAAATGCTGCTGTGAAATCTCACATAGTTATATGGAATAAGTCAGAGAGAGTAGCAACCTTGGTTGAAGTGAGTGTCCCTAATGATTGAGGTCTGAACAGAGCTGAAAGGGAGAAACAGACCAAATATCAAAGTCTCATGTATGATATGAAAAGAAACTGGAATCTTAGGGAGATATCAATCATACCAGTTATTATAGTTGCCGCAGGGCTTATGAAAAAGTCGAGTGATGTTTGACCTCATTAAATTCACGCATATGTTACTGAACTTTTAATTGTTAAATTAGAACACTTTTCATTTCCTGTATCGTTGTGGTCGAGCGGTAAGATGTCAGGTTTTCTTACCCATTTCTTTTCAACCTTCACGCCACGATTTCAAGTTCAAGTCTACCTACCTACCAAAATTTTTTTTTTCTTTTACACCTACAAACACCCGGGCATCACTGGGCACCCCCGCTAGTTATATTGAAAATTTATTACATCGTTTCTGTTTTGAAATAAATATGGCAGCCACGTTACATTACTACATGAAACCTGCGGAGAAGTATCTTTTCAGTATCGTGAAAACTAATTGACGGCCCCAATTGTAAATGCGATATTCGTTCTCAGCATCGCTGAAAACCTCTCGAACAAGTCTTTTAATGTATGTTTTCTGTTGGTCTATCTATGGCGACTTAACTGCAAGCTAGTTTTCCCAAGACGTTGGGAAAAACCGGCTCCCCCATAAAAAGAGGAGTGTCCAAATGAATAGCAATTGTCTGATATAAGGAGTTCCCCTCGCATTGATCAAAGCTGATTACTTTTCTGGACGTCTTGGCACAAAAGGCCAAGAACACGCCTTCGCTTTCATAGTTTCGCTTTTTTATACGGAAAAGCCAAAGAAACACAGGGAGAGTAAAAAATATCATCAAATAAAAGATACACGTGACGTCCTTTCGTAAATCGGAAATATTATAATCTAGGGAGCATATAAAAAGTTCTAAGAAACAGTGACCTCCCCCGAGCCTTTGGCAGACATACACAAAAAATGCACACACACACTAACATACATTTTGCCTTATATATATATAGTGCTCAATACGTAGGTAGGGCTAGTTAGTAATTTATAAAATATATATGGCGATTAAGCTACACTGAATATTCGGCGTTTCATCCACTCAAGGATTCATCAGGCTTATGCGCAAATTCTGTGGTTGTTTATCGTTTTTATATGGTCCTCTTCTGTTGAGGATTTAGTTAGCCAATCAGCTTTCTAGTATCCACCACGCCACTTCCTATCAGCCAATGGGCATGCATTTTACCGAACAAAGGATCTGTTTTAAAACTAGGTTAGTTGTTTAAGACAGACATTTTCTTTTTTTTTTGTTAGTTTATATATAAATATACATATGTGTACATACATATATGCACATATAAATATACATATATATATACATACATATATGTGTGATCGTTTATGTATATTCATGTTTATTTAATTTATTTATTTGTTTATTTTCTATTGTTTTTGTTAGTTTTAAAACTATTTTGTATCGCTATCCTAGGGTAAATTTTATTTTGTGAACACAGTTATTTGCTATTTCTCTTCTACAGTTTAATACTAACTAGCTCTACCTACGTATTGAGCACAGTTTAATACTAACTAGCTCTACCTACGTATTGAGCACTTTTGAAGTAAATACTTAAAGTTTACGCATAAATCTATACTTTTGTATATTAATTTTATGTGAGTAAATGATGTAGTTATATATATATATATATATATATATATATATATATATATATATATATAGATAAAGAGTTAACCTTTTTTGCATAAAAAAATATATGCACTTGCTTGCACAGACACCACTTGTATGTGTTCGTCCATCAGAATGACGAGGATCATCTGATCATCCTGTAGGGTAGGGTGGTGGGAGTCATCATCGATGAGTACGGAGATGGCTGATACGACGAATCTTTGCTTGAAAAGTTCTACTACAGTGAGAACAGGGAATGGTAGCAGATGTTGAGTGTTTCAAAACATTGTTCTTCCTGTCCTTTCTGCGCTTCTCTGCAGCAATTTTTCAGTTACTTTCATGTTTGCGGGTGCCGTCATGAACAGCGACCCCCACTTGGTTCTATCTAAAGCTGTCTGCTCCTATGATGACGGATCAACGTTGAAGGCCTTCAGTGATGCCTCCGAAGTGTCTTTAAATCGTTTTCTCTGGCTGCCATGGGAACCCTTGCCATGTTGGAGCTCAGCAAATAGAAGCTTCTTGAGCAGTCTGTAGCAGCGGAAACTTGCTACTACAATCACAGACAGGAGCTAATTCTCGCGGCTCGAGATTTGGAATCTATTTTCTCCCTGGCTTGTGAAGGGAAAATTTTGGTGTGACTACAGTCATGGAAGCGGACTACTAAGAGTGGCATGTGTTAACTCGAAACCCGACCGACGGGACACAGAAAAGTGACAAATCATCAGATTCGATCGCGTCTTAATTTGCATTAATGAGACAATATAAGGCCGGCAGTGAAGAGGTTGGGATCGAGAACTGGACTGAACGTGGTTAGAGCAGAGAATGTCGCCAAGAATCCAGTCCAGGTTTTTTTTTATTAGAAGCTATTTCGGCCGCATCGGCCCCATATTTAAAGCCAAAATAGAAAATTTTCCCTACAGCTTGTCCAATCACAAGCCAACTCTCAGTCATGTGACAGAGTACATAAAAGGCGAAAGTTGAAACTCTTACTCCTCTTTCCTTCTGGCCCTGTCGGGCAGCAGACATTAGCCTGAGGCCGCCGAACGTGAGTACAAAAAGCTAGCATGGCAACCTTTTAACTCCCATTTGTTTCTATGTGCGGTACCCAAACAAACATTCTTCATCATGCTACAGAACTGCTCTCGTCAATAGACCGACACACACACACACACACACACACACACACACACACACACACACACACACACACACACACACACATATACACACACATACACATACACACATATACACATACACACACACATACACACACACATACACACATATACACACACATACACATACACACACATACACACACATATACACACACACATACACACACACATACACACACACATACACACACACATATACACATACACACACATACACACACATACACACACATATACACACACACATACACATACACACACACACACACTACAATACTTAAATGCACTGAATACTTTGCTCATTTTTCTCCTTTAACCGTAGATAATCAAATTATACCAAATTTCCACCACAAACGATCACTACATTACTATTTCAATGATTACAATACACATATTAACCCTTATCCTCGAGTGGCCTCTGTGCCTTGATATGTGGTAACCCCTTAAAAATATTCGATATTATTTTATTTTTTTCTATTTTATTAATTTTTCGTGTATTCACGCTTAATATAGATTTTGTTTTAATTTATTTTTTTCCGTTGTCATGGAGACGATTGTTTATACCTATTTATTCATCTTTCAAAAGTAGAATACCTGCCCCAGGACGGGTATAAACAATAAAAATATCATTAGCTTAATATTTTAATGGCTTTCCTTGTGGTGATTGTTGCACGGTTTCTGTGGAATCTCCCTAATTGGTATTCTTTACAACAAAATAAAAAATATCAATGTGCCGACGTTTTTCACCCTGTTGCTAAAAATGTATACTCCATAATTCAGGATGATATTTATGATTTTATTGTTAGTGACTCCAGCACTTTTTAAAACTGTATTGCTCGATAGAACTGCGAGTTCTATTACGTTTCTGAATTTTAAGATAAGATGTTCTTATTTGTGTTATTTGGAATTTTTGGACTACTGTTCTATTCTTAAGTGTTATTTTCTCAACGTTTCATGTGTGGACCGAACTGTTCTTTCCTCAACAATATATTTCCAGCAATATATTAAATCTATCTTTACACAAGAACATTTCCACCTACTAACCCATTTCTCTCTTGTACACGTATTACATGATAAGGGCTGTTCCCTTTTCATGTAAGTATAAAAATAGAGAGATTTAGTTAAAATGAAAATGAAATAGCATAGGCAAAATTCGAACCTCGTAATTTAGGTTTAGAAATAGATTACGTGTGAGAATTAGAAAATGGAATGTAAAGCAAACGATTGTTTAGAATAATAAACAGATAACTTTTAAGGAAAAAATATCGAATATATTTGTTTTCAATTTTTTCTTTTCGTTCATCTCTTTTGTTACATGATAAGGGCTGTCCCCTTTTAATGTAAGTATAAAAATAGAGAGATTTAATTAAAATGAAAATGAAATAGCATAGGCGAAATTTGAACCTCATAATTTAGGTTTAGAAATAGATTAAGTGTGAGAATTAGAAAATGGAATGTAAAGCAAACGATCGTTTAAAATAGAGATAAAATAGTTTCAAGAAAAGAATGTGCACTGTCAATTTTGTTATAAAAATTCAATTGAAAGAATGCAGCTACAAGATAATTTAATAAACATGTTTTTAACATATTGGAAATATAGGTTACGTAGTATAGGTTAAAATTCCTTTTGTAAAAAAAAAGGAAAAGTTTTGAACACGCATGTCCAGAACACGTGAAAGAAGGCACATGTTTTAACATGTGTATGACGTCATGGAAAATAGAAAGTTCTAGAAATAGATAGAAAAACTTTAGAGTTAAGGAGACAGAAGCAGGGGGAGAAACTCAGAGAGAGTCTGAGGATTTGAACGTCTAGAAGCGAGACGGTCACTTTGAAACTTAATATGTGAAGCTTTGAATTCTTGATGATGAAAACCACGGCCGGTCGTGAGAAGAAATAAAATCATCAGGTGTTTTTGTAAACGTCGTCTTTGTGTTGTGATTCCAGCAAAAAGTAAAGTGAATTGTTATTATATGTCTATATGTCTGTGTTATAAAATGTCATGACATACACATCTCATATCTACACTAAGACTGTCTGAACACTATCTCCTCCCTCTAAGAGCTGTTTTCTTCTACAACAACGAACATTTTTAATATATATGAAACGTCATAAAACGAACAATCTCTCTTATTACAACATCCCTCTCTCTCAACAACATCACTTGTAATAAGACTCTCTCTCAACGACAAACACTCTAATAAGACTCTTTCTAAGCATCACTTATAATAAGACTCTCTTTTAATGAAACCCCTATATAACACAAGCTTATAACTCATACACATCTCATATCTACACTAAGACTGTCTACACAATGTCTCAAGACTATCTCCTCACTCAAAGAGCTTCTCCTTCCTCTACACTAATGAACATTTAATATATATGAATCCCTTCATAACACGAACAATCTCTTCATAACAGAAACAACGACATTCTCAGGAAACGAACAATCTCTCTTACAACATCTCCCTCTCTGAGTCTTTCAACATTCCTCTTAATAATACATCTCTCACTAAGACTCTCTAAAACTCTCTCAATATCTCTCTCAACAACATCCCTCTTAATAAAAGACTCTCTCTCTCTCTCTCTCTGAATAAGACCCCTATATAACACACGCTACTAACGAGGATAACAAATAAAGTTGCTTTTGAATATAGAATGAAACTCCATTTCGTTGTCTTTTATTCTATAAACCTGTAGTCTGGCATGCGGGCTACATGACCAGCCCAGCAAAGCTAGGGATTTAATTTTCTAGCGGGCCACCAGTTATAACGTAAAGAATTACATTGTTTCATATCTGGAAAACTACTTATTTGAGAAAAATTTAAATATTCAGCACACCCGAAAACATGCGAAAATCATAATTTTAATGGAAAATATTAAGGTGGAAACCAAGTAAAATTTTACAAATATTGTCAAATATGGCCGCCTTGTTACGTTACTACATGAAACATGTGGAAAAAGTATCTTTTCAGCATTGTGAAAGCTAGTTGCCGGCCCCAATTTTAAGTGCGATATTCGCTTTCAGCACACCCGAAAACCTAAAGAAAATAGGTTTTTTAAAGGTAGCTTTTATGTTGGTCTACCAGGACACAATTACCTTCTTTTTTTTTTTTTTTTTTTCATAATTACTTTAGTAAATTAGTTATCTCACTTAGAACAATAGATTAAAATTCCAAACAACCAAAATCTCATTTAAGAAAAATGAAGAAAAATGCAAGGATTTGAATTTTGAATTTCGTTTTTACCCATAATGCATTGTCAGCGTTCCACTTCCGTTTTCCCACTTCCGGTGATGATGATGACGACGACGACGACGACGACGACGATGTCGTGACACTATTCCCGGTTGCTGACCGAGAAAGAAAGAAAGTGTATTTTTTGTGTGTGCCTGCGTGGACATATGTTTACATATAAAAGCGGGTGAACGTAACGTCCCAGTGTGGCCACATTCGCAAACGACATATTCCTGAGGCGGATCGTTGGCTTTCTTTTATTGTGTCACTTTATAGACATATCACTTTTTTTTTGTTTTTATTATTTTAATTTCTCTCCGGGTCCAAACAAACAAAAAAGGAGTTCCGCCTCGCCCCCTCGTCTAGGATTTCTCATTTATATATCAGATTATTATTATTTTATATTCACAATCACGACATTCGATTTGTGACTTTTATTTTTAATTCACAGAAACCAAAGAAAATACAACGTTATCACATCAAAAGAAAAGATCTGCCCAGGATATTCGCTTTTCCCCTTACACACACACATTAGAAAAAGGGAGAAAAATACCTTAATATTTAAATAGCGACCGGAAAATCACTTTCTAATTAATAATAAACATTATTTCATTCATGTGACGCTTCCATACAATACTACGCCTTCTTCAGGTATCCAAAATAATCATTAAAAAAAAAAAATATTACAAATAAACAAGAAAAAATTCAGAGCTGTTAGCCAGACAAATCCCTTCGTTGAACGAAACCGACGTTTCTGTAAAGCTTACTTGCCAAAAGTATATTTTTTATATACAACTGCTAAACCCCTACACGTGTGTTGAACAACAGAGTGAACATTTCAATTATATACGTAATATATTGATTTCGTATATGTATTTATTTCAAATAAGACTAGACGTTCGTTCGATTGTCCATCGATACCTGCGGTGTCACTGAACTCTTATTCCGTATTGATAAACATATTAAGCGTGATCGTAAGACTGAAAACGTATTATGGTCTTGTATACGTGATTGAGCTCTCTGGCCGATTTGTTCTATCCAGAAAGAAAAAAAAAAATTTTTTTTTTTTGAAAACGCGCACAAAACAGTAAATTATTAAATTTTATCTTTTCAAAAAAACAAAATAAGAAAATGGTGAATTTTCGAAATGGACCTTTCAAAGAAGGAATTGATAATAAATTTTTTATCATTCCAGGAATCATTGTCGCATCTTTGCTGGGTGAGTATTTTTTCTTTTGTTTTTCTTTTTTTATAAATTGGATGATTAGATGCCCGGCGTTGCCCGGGCGTTTGAAGGTGTGTGTTGAAAAAAAAAAAAAAATGATAGTAGGCAGGCAGGCTCGAACCCGTACCGTGTAAGAAGAAAAGAACGTGAGGGGGGGGGACGTGACGTCTTTGCTGTTGCGCCTATCGCCAAACCCGAAGTGACGTACGTTTAAACTAGGGCTAGTCATTCGAAAAGAGGGGATGACTTTCGAAAATATGGGCGAAAAAAGCGGTAAATTTATACAAATACCGTGACAGCGAATTAGTAGAAAAAAATGTACCCTAACCCTAATCCTAACCCTAACCCAGTTTTCAGATTCGTGTTCAGCACACCGAAACGTAACAGAATACTACGTAAAAGATTTTACTAATTCGCTGTCACGGTGTTTGTATAATAATACCAAAAAAGCGACCCCCTCCCTATAGAAAAGTGTCTAGTTGAGGGTGAAGGAATTAATGTTTTAGCCAATTTTTCGATATTTGTCGTCCGAAGGGTCGAGCTTTAAAACGATACTGATCTCGTGAAAATCCGTCGCCCCTGTCGAAAGTTTTCGGCAGGCAGACATACATACATACAGGTGAGATTATATTATAGAAAGAAAGATTAATATTTTCATTCATAGTTTTCGTATTTATATTCTCTATTGGTTGGACCTGACCCCCCCCCCCAAAAAAAAAGAAAACCGGCTTTCGGAATAACCCTCAACCTCCCCAGGTTAAGAATAGCTTTCGGAATAAACACCCCAACCTCGCAATGTTAAGAACAGCTTTCGGTTTTTGCAATTTTTTCAGTGGATTATTATTGATTGGACACTACTATGAGGGAGTGATTATTCTCGTTCAGGTCCGCCCTCGATTATTATATTGTACCCAATATATTATAGAATAGTTACAAAACACCCTTCCCTCCCATGTTAAGAATAGCTTTCGAAATAACCTTATTTCAGCGCGGTACCAAAAATACATAAGTACCAGTTATTTTTTTTTAATTCTAAAAGGTATTTTATATTCGGAGTCAATGAATGCCGAACGACAAGACCGCGTGGCGTCTTTAGATTAGAAATGGGATAATTTTCTACGGTGTCCTGGCTTGATGTGAATATCGTCCAGGGTTCATGGACTCTGTAATTTAATTTTATTAAACTTTTACTCGATAATTTTCCGTAATTTTCTCCTACCTCCATATCTCCCATTTGCACGCCTGTCGTTCATGTATTGTGCATTTGCACCACAATAAACATGCAGCAATTGTGCATATTTACTAATTAGCCAACAATATAAATAAAACCCAACCATTTCTACAACAGAAAATTTTATTTTTAATTAGCAGGGAGACCCGACGTTTTGTGGGATTAAATGAGAAATATTTAACCCTTCCTTATTCGAAATCAGTGAAATTGGCAATTTTTTAATCAAAATGATTGATTGCCTGCTCTAGTTAGGTCAAGTGAACGTGTCTGTGTACATTTTCCAGCGCAATAACTTTGTCAATTCTAAGTCTACAGACTCGAAATTTGATATACAGGGTACTGAGATTTGGGAAAATCTTTGTAATCCGTTTTGGGCCAGAAATTTGGGGTCAAAGTTCAACGATTTGACCTTTGAGAACTCTGTTAAATTCCTCCACCAATTTTGGGTCTAAACACTTGGAATTTTAGATATATGTTCCTTGGACATGGATCTAACTTAGTAACTTGATTTGAGTCCCAAACAATAAATGTTAAGGGGTCATAATAGGGATCAAAATTTAAAAAAATTGACTTTTTTTTTTTTTTTTGCTCAACATACACCTACAAACACCCGGGCAACGCCGGGATGAAATGCTAGTATATATATATATATATATATATATATATATATATATATATATATATATATATATACGAGAGAGAGATGTTATTTGTTTTTGCTTGAATTCAATTATTTATACGTAAGTGCATTTTTACCTAAATGTGAGTTGAGAATATTTTTCCCTTTTACCGATTTGGTATGGGAAGCGGCATATATATTGTTTAAAATATAATTATCCACTGACACGTGTTTCGTCGTCTATGCCCCATCAGTGGTTGTGGTTGAATCTCGCTAGATTCAGCCACTCTAATCATTCGTAACCCACGAAACCCGTGTCAGTGGATAATTATATTTTAAACAATATATATATATATATATATATATATATATATATATATATATATATATATATAGTGCGTGTGAGTCACACGCCGTGTGACTACTTACACCTGAGAGTATCCTGTACCTCTACACGGCCGCCATTCGCCCATGCAAAGAGTATCGTTGCCACATCTGGGCTGGTGCATCTACCACTAGCCTCTCCCTCTTTGATAGGGTCCAAAAAAGAGTTTTCATTGTAATACGTCCCACTTTGTCAACTAAGCTCCAACCCCTGCCCCATCGCCGCAATGTTGCAATGTTGCATCTCTGTGCATGTTTTATGAATATTTTATGCTTTGATGAACTCATTGCACTTGTGTCCCCCTCTGATGTACATATCCCCGTAGCAACAAAATCTCACCTCTTCACAGATGAGGTTCCTATAATTGCCAGAAATAGTTTCTTTCTTCGAGTAGCTAGACTTTAGAATTCCCTGACTGTACTGACATGCAGAAGTTTAAATGTAACGTAAACCAATATCTTGTTAATCTTTCCAATAGTAGCCCCTTACGTTCAAGTGGCGATATGGTTTGTTAGGGGTGAACGTGAGTAAAAAATGTGTGTGTGTGTGTGTGTGTGTGTGTGCGTGCGTGTGCGTGCGCGTTTCTTTTTTTAAAATTAACCGGTATCATGTCTTCAAAAGTCATCAAATGTTTGTCCATTTTATTTATATTCAATCCTCTCATAATATTCATCATTCAACTGACAATCCACCTTAATTAGCCTTTGTCCTCGAGTGGCTTTTGGTCTTGATAAGTGATGACTCATTGACGAAAAAGTACGGGCAATTCATAAAAGCAAAGAAACTTTACCATATGGTAAAAAAGAAAAACAAAACACGTGTCCGTTATGTATTTTTTTTTTTATATATATATTTTTTAATTTTTTTGTTTGTTTATTTATTTATTTATTTTTTTAAAACTTTTCTATCTTAAGTTATTATTTGACTCAAGTATGTCGTAGAATTGAATTTTATTTGTTTATTAATTAAAAAAAATATATAATTCATTTTTGGTTCCTCGACAAAAGGAGGATGGACCTGTAAATTCACCCTCGTCCGTTCATCCGTCCACACTTTTCTCTTGGAATTTTTTTGAAATTTTGCACAAACATTAAACATGATATGAGTAAAAAAAAAAGTAACAGATCGGATTTTCCGGGAAAACTCTGATTGCCTTCCTAGGGGTGACTTTCAGGTTAAAATGGCTAAAATTGACACTTTTGTGCTTGTAAAAAAAATTGATGCCTTGGATTTTTATAAAACTTTCTGAAAAGTTGTAACTGATTTCTTTATAATTTTGTTTGTCTATACTTCATGAACTCTTGGGTGTACCCCAGAGGCTCATATATATATATATATATATATATATATATATATATATATATATATATAATGGTACTAATTCACTTATTGATCCGTGCTGAAATAATAACGTTATTATTTAAAAAGCCATTCTTAACATGGGGAGGGTGTTTTGTAACTATTCTATACTTTAACCTTACAATTAATTAAAAAACAAAACTTTAATTAAACTTGGAAATACGATTTAAAAAATAGCGCAGATCAGTAAGTGCACTAGCACCACACACACATATATATATATATATATATATATATATATATATATGATCCGAGGTATTATTTTCTTTTTTATTTTATTTTACTTCAAAGTTCTGAGAAATCAAGGGGCCCACAACCAGGGGCTAACACTTGAACTCTATACGAGATGCATAGATATTCGAATGTTCCATTCAAGTTCTTTATCTCTCAAACTTTGAGTTTGTAAAGAAATTGAGAACATAATTTTCCTCTCCCCAATTAACCATTTTTTATATGTTGTAGTATATCTTACATTTTGGTCTCTTGGTCTTACTGGATTCCAGGACAAGAATTTATCTAGTCTGGTGGAGTATCCAGCTTTGTGCTATTACTTGAGGTAATATCACTTGGAAAAGGTGCACCATTCCTCGGAAAAGCTGTGGGATAGCCTTAGTGAGGAGATCTTATTTGGTCTGCGAATACAAAATGTGATTTTGAATATTTGGTCAGGGTTTACTTCTATGGACAAAGTATCCTCATTTCAGGTTGTTCTGACAAACCCCTGTACAGAGAGATCTTAGACACACGAGGACGGCGTCTAGTAGGCATTCAAGTTCTCTCCTTTCCAGAGTAAAGTAACGAATGAAGTAAAGCAAGGTTAATACAAGAGTGCTCAATAGTGAAGTAGAGCAAGATATACTATTTGTTTTTTACATAAGCAGTAATATGTTGCTACACAGTCATGAGCATGTTTCGGTCAGCTAGTTACTGGAGGTCTCTAGTTACTGGTAACTAGCTGACCGAAACATGCTCATATCATGACTGTGTACCATTACTACTGCTCATATAAAAACAATTAGAAAGTATATATATATATATATATATATATATATATATATATATATATACTTGTTTATTGTTATATAAACATGCTCACATCCCGCTGCTACAAATAGCCACTTGTTTCAATCAAACAACAGATATCATCAGGCAGCGACTTGACTATTCAAAAGTTCAATGAATAATCTAATCTTTATTCATTGAACTTTTGAATAGTCAAGTCGCTGCCTGATGATATCTGTTGTTTGATTGAAACAAGTGGCTATTTGTAGCAGCGGGATGTGAGCATGTTTATATAACAATAAACAAGTATTATCAGCTCTTTTTATTGAGCACTATCTAACAACCTCGTTGAATTCATTAGTCCATTACTTTTGAATATAAAAAAACCCGAGTATATATATATATATATATATATATATATAAAATAAAAATTACAATTAAATTTACCAAAATGATCCAAGATGGTAATATTAAAGTATATTATAAATATTAAAGAATTAATATTTATAAAGTTATCTCAGCCAGATGTAAAAGCTCGATAAAACCAAATATGAGATAAAGCTTATATTTATGTCTCGGAAGTAGAGTGAAAAGCATATCTTATTTTTCTTTTGTTAATATTATTGGAATTTTTTCCTTGTACACATTTTTGTGAATTATTCCATGGATTTCTGCCTTTGGATTATTATGGACCATCTTCTTCCAATTACGAGATTTCCTTGGATTTTACTTGTGCAAATGGAAATTCAATTAACTTTCTTGAAGTTATATATTTGGATTTTACCGTCACTGGATTATTTATCTTCCACCAGACTATCCATTCATGTGTAATCACCCCTTTTCTTCACCATATTCCCTCTGCTTCACTTTTTTTGTTTTCAAGTAAGATCTTTGACTTATTTGTTGTTTCATCAAATACTTTTGCATGCAAAATCCGATCCCGCATTTTGCTAATTCCTACCCTCTGATGAGAAGAAAAGTATTTCTTCGAAACTCCGGATTAAGGACTATCCACGTATTTAGTGTTTCCTTTTCAGATTAAATATGTTTTTAACTCATTTCAAAGTGTTTTATTTAACATGTTTTATTAACTGTTTGCTCGTATATATATATATATATATATATATATATATATATATATATATGGAAATGTTTATTCAACTATATTTCACCTTTTATTTATACCAATCCTTTAATTTATGAAAAATGTAACTACAGAGCATATACAAATATAATCTTTTATGGATTTGATTTTAAAGCCTGTTTATTTGAAGATTTCGATAAAAGTGTAATATAATGAATGACAAAAAGTGCTGGGGGGGGGGCAAATAATTGTTATCAACTGATAGGAAATATTAATTTCTAGCGATCTGTATAGTTTTAAACTTTTGAAGCTGTTTGTAAATTTTATTCCAAAATTTGTTTAATTACTTTCTTAACCGATTTCGTCAATCGACTTTTTTGTCATTTGATTTGTTTTTAATTCCTTCTTAGATCGCTAATTTCATGCTTTAAATGTTTTTTTTTTTTTAAACGGCATATCTTAATTTGACTGGAAACCACCCCCCGGCCTTAGGGTTAGTGATTTTTTTTTTTTTTTTTTTTTACACTTTAGTATGTTTTAAGAAAGAAATTAGCAACCCCTCACCTATTCAAAAAGAAAATCTACAGTCATGTTTGACGAAATCGGTGAAGTAGACATAGAGAAAAATAACTTAAAGTTTCAAAAGTTTAAAACTATGCAGGTCGATAGAAAATAACGTTTTCTATCGTTTCGTAAGCTATTATATATTCATACTTCCTTCCATTTTTTTTTTTTTTTTTTTAATCGTGGTTAACTATACAACACTTTCACCAGATAATTTAATGAAGGGATATTTGTGTTTAACAAAAATCTACAGGCACTTATCCAATTTACAACCTAATCTTCGGTAACTTTCATAAACAGCTGAAAAATACCGAAGTGGAGACTGCCAGAGGATTAATTCAAAACTCACACCTTTCACCATAAAGGAAACAGCGAGGATATTAAAAAGAGCTCTCGGTTGGTTTCAATAAAAACCAGGGAAATGTTGGCAGCTGGTTTGGCTGCCCCATACCCAGCGTTACAATCTTCAAAGAAAGAAAAATTTTTTAAAAAGTGTCTTTCTGACTAGAAAGATATCGGGGGGGGGGGGACTAATACCAATAATAGAATCTCTGGATTAATACAATATGACAACTGCGTTTCGGTGGCAATTTGTGGGGTGAATGAGTTTAAAAAAAAAAAAAAAAAGTATTGATGCCTTTTTTTTTTTTTTTTTAAATTATACTTATATATATATATATATATATATATGAGAGAGAGAGAAATCTTTATGATGGGGTTACCCGGTGTTGTAGGTGTGTGCGTTTTGGGGGGGGGTAAAGAAGAACAAAAAGGAAACTTAAGCCTGTTTAAATATTTAAAAAAAAAAACAATGAAAAACAGCGATTTTAAAAATGGAAAAAAAAAATAAAGGAAGGGGCTTGTTGACAGGTCGGCTCGAACCCGGAGCCTTGAGGCCCATAGGCTAAGCCTGAATAACTGCGCTACAGCGACAGTCAATGTAAGAGCGATTAAAAAGTGAATGTCAAACATCGCGCTATTCCCCAGTTTTTAATGAGGTCAAATTGTTTTACTGCGGGATAGTTGACGGTGACGTTTACATTCGGTTCAAATCTGGTTTTGCTGTTTTTATACTGAAAAGTGAAATGTGGAATATTTATCTTTTGAAAGTTGGGCAAATTAAATAGACAGGCGACCCCCGTTGTTAACTCGTAGATATTATCATTTAGATGTGATATAAAAAGTTTTAAGTGAGTCAACCGATCGCTTCTCGGAAAAAAGCCTTTCTCGGACATACACAAAAAGCGAACGTACATACATACACATTTTCGCTTTTATATATATAGATACTTGTGAACGACCTTCTCGGCAGCTGCCAATGTGAGACAAAGACACGGCCAGAAGAGAAGACAAATGTAAAGAAATCCATGACACACTGTTGGAGGTCAGTGATTATCGAGCGAAAGAGGGAGGGCACTTGATATCACACAATATCATTTTTGACAGCTGTGTTTTCTATGTATAATAGCTATTGGGATTACAAAATCGATATATACATTCTCTCACGGACAAAACCAACGCACGTTAACATGAACACATAGCTTTATGACCCCCTTTCGTTTACACAGCCGAAACCAACTTGTCTATTTAATTTTCTGGTACTTGTGCACTTATTGAACTGTGCTGAAATAATAACGTTATTTAGAAAGCCATTCTTAACATGGGAAGAGGAGGGTGTTTTGTACCTACTCTGTACTTTGACCAAATAATTTAATAAAGGATATCGTAAAACTTTAATTTAACTTGAAAATACTATTTAAAAATAGTGCGGTTCAGGAAATGCACAAACGCTTTTTTTTTCTTTTTTTTTCCCCCTTACAAACACCTTCCTTTGGACTAGGAAGAAAGTGTAGTATATGTTTTGATGCTGCACTAATTTGCTCTGTCCTTAATCGGCGGAAAGTCCTTCCAAATTGAGGCAATTTTTATTCTTGTTCTGTAGTGACTGAATTGCAAAACAATTCAGATGAACACTAAAAAGCAAATGGCTCGATGAAGTTACCTTCTTCTTCTGTTTTGTTAGGATTTGCTTTCCTCATCACTTCTAAAAACAAGTTAGTTTTCACAGGAACGGGTTAACTCAAGGTAGCTTTAACCAATGAAAATCGTCTTAAGGCGCCAAAATTTTACAAGTCTGTTAAATGAACAAGCCAAAACAAACTTAGAAACTCTTATAAAACGGGGAAACAAACAGTTAAAAGCTACAGAGATATTTTACAGTGGAAGGACATCTGCTCAACATCCCTTCCCTCCATGCTTTTTGCGGGGTGTGGGGGTGGGGTAAAAATGCATCTTCAATAACTCGTATACAAACCTTCATTTCGCTCGCATTGTTACACACTTGTGAGAGTCAGGAAAAGAGAAACGAATTTCTACTCGCTGTTATACACGCATTAACAAGAACAAGGTAAACCAACACACACACACACAATACCACGCTGCCAAATACTTACATATGCAGATTATTCATGCTACGAACATATTGACATACACACCTATAAGCCTTGTGACAACTTACTCGACTTTCTTTACCAAAAACATGAATTTGTGTAAGTGACACCTTGCTGACTGAAAATAACTTTTATATTCGAAGAAATTAGAAAAAAGAAATTATAGATATAAAAATGTGTTATAAAATTTCGTTTTTCATATACAAAACATTTAGTTAGCACTTGCTAACTGGTGACCCTTCTATTCTCTCAAATGGTTCATTTATTTCCAGATGTGCACATATACCCGGCGAACAAAGTGCAAGAGAGATTCAAACAATTGCACTTAAAGGGGCGATTAGAATCTTTAAAAGATCTCTCGGTTGGAATGTATGAGATAACTGGTGATGTTCCCATCCCCAGCTTAAACAAAATAAGAAAATTAAAAATCAAAAAAAAAAAAAAACGTGAAGCATGCATGGTCCCCCATGAGTACAGTGAACGAGGCATAAAAAAAAATGCCTAAGTTCAGCATTTGCCGCCTCTCCATTTACATCCAAAAAGTCCCCAGGGGACGTCAAATCCTGGTGAAAATGAACAAACGGTGCAGTTTTAGACCTTAACATATGTAAATCTGAGTTCTGCACCATGCAAAATAAATGATTGTCCATCATTTGCCCCCCCCCCATTTAGCCACAAAAGTCCCCAAGGTCTTAACATATTTCAATTTGAGTTCAGCACCATGCAAAACTGCTAAATAAACATACACAGAAATTTTTGGACAAATATGGTAAAATAGCCCCAAAAATGAAGTGTTTTTATCAGCCCTAAAAGAGCCCTTGAGGCACACCAAAGAGTTATCGCGAAGTATAGACAAACAAAATTATATAGAAATCTGCTCTGCAGAAAGTGCCTGGGCAGCCCTGTAGGCATTCCCCAGCAAGGACACCTCAGGTGATCATCAATAAACTACTCCCTTCTCAAAGAGAGAAGGCAAGGCCTGGGAGGCTGGACTTCCTAGAACGGCACAGAACTAAACTTCCACCGCAAAATCAACAAGAATAGCGGAAGCAAAATAATTTCTGTAAAATACTCAGTTTTCATTAGTTAAAATAGTTGATTCTGATTGGTTACTGAAGTAGGACGTCAACCAATCCAAATAATACACTCGTGTGATGTGTAGGGGCGGGTGAGAAGATCAAACGTAATCCAATTGTTAGTGAAATCACTTTTAAGATATAACGTGTCCAATCACTTATTGGACACGTTGGCATCTTGAGATTAAGGTTTTAAAAATGACTGCCATGGGTGGGGGGGGGGATTTGCTATTTACACATTCATCATAAAATGGACATTTTTGAAACTGGTGTCATATTTCGGTGCTTGTTGAAATAGTCGACAAATCGATTTTTTAAATACGTCGTTTCAAGCAAAAACAATATTATACATATAATTGTCATGTCGAAAATAGTAATATATCCAAAAATTACGAAAATTCATAGTACTGCTATTGTTTTTAGTAAAAAAAAAAAAAGAAAAAGTCTGTCGCTGTGGACAAACAATATTGCACGCAATGAACCTGTAATCTAAAATATACGTTCTGAGTTATGCCCCCTGTGTGTGAACTCTTTTACGTTCTACTTTATAACGTCTAAGAAAAATGCAATTTTCCCCAATTTTCCGTAATTTTTTTACATGGGAGTCACCACTTGTCAAGGTCCGGATGCCACTCGAGGATAAGGGGTAATAAGTGTACAGTAGTCAATGGGATAATATCGTAGTAATTATTAGTAGTGGAAATTTGGTCAATTTGGTCAATTGGGGCGATTCAACAAGAATTTGTGGTAATCATGAAGAAAGAGAGAGCCTGTTTCCTCCGTTTAACTATAGGTGGCGTTACTGTCTGTCCACCCAGTTACGAAAGCACAAAATGTATATAATGGCATCCTTGAAATAAAAATAAATGTTTTTGTTATATTTTAATTTTAAACATGTTTTTCTTTTGTTTGTGCAAACATATTTAAGTTTTATTTTTCCAAACATTTACTTTTTTTTTTTTTTTTTTTTGCAAGCATAAACTAAATGTTTTGCTATATTTTTCTTTTAAACATATTTATGGGTACAACCGTTTTTCCGCGAGTATTTTTTACGCTCTTATAATAAAAAAAAAAATCAACGTTTTTTCTTTTCTCTTTTTTTTTATGGACCCCCCCTTTTTTTTTTTCTTAATTTTTCTGCACTTATTTTACCTTTTCCGCGAGTATTTATATATATATTTGAAAAAGAATATTGTAACACCTGAATCTTACTTGAAACTATTAAAAAATAGCGCGGTACAATAAGTGCATAAGAAAACTTTTCAAAAAGAAAAATATTTAAAAAATATTTAGTTTATGCTTGCAAAAAAAACATAAAAACAAAAAAAAAAGTTAAAAAAAAACGTAAATGTTTGAAAATAAACAAGCAACAAAACGTAAATGTTTGGAAAAATAAAACTTAAATATGTTTGCAAAAACAAAAAAAAAACGTAAATATGTCTGAAAAAAAACAAACTTAAATATGTTTGCAAAAAAACAAAAAAAAAACATGTTTAAAATTAAAATATAACAAAAACATTTATTTTTATTTCAAGGGTGCCATTATATACATTTTGTGCTTCCGTAACTGGGTGGACAAACAGTAACGCCACCTATAGTCAAACGGAGGAAACAGACTCTCTTTTTTCACGATTACCGAATTTGTTTACGTTGGACTTGAAGACTACCAAATTGTAGTCAGCTGAAAAGCAGGCAAACGGAAGAAAGATCTCTCGCTTTTTTTTTTTTTTTTTTTTTTTTCGTTCTCGGAGACACTTGGGTAGAATCTAATTTAAAAATTAACCATTGTAAGCGTAGAAGAAAATATCGAAGCCGGTCATTTTGTGTATCTTACCGCCACCATGTAAATTGAAAAATAAAAATGTCCGCTTCTCCTTCCTTTAATCTGATTGGTCCATTTTTCTTCTTTGAGAGTTACTTGCCCTTGGAGGGAGGGGGGATTTCTTTGAATTTATTTTACATTTTTGAACGAAATAAAATAAAACAAACGAAAACATTAAACATTTATTTTACATTTGTACGGAATAATAAAATAAATTTATTTTGCATTCGTACGGAATAAAATAAATTTATTTTGCATTTGTACGGAATAAAATGAATTTATTTTACATTTGTATTGGAATAAAATAAATTTATTTTGCATTCGTACGGAATAAAATAAATTTATTTTGCATTCGTACGGAATAAAATAAATTTATTTTGCATTCGTACGGAATAAAATAAATTTATGAAAATATCGAAAAAAGGTTATATTATACGTATCAGTTTTGAACTGAAGATCTCCGTAAAGAAATTTCATTTAATTTGATTTAGTAATTGTTTTTTTTTTTTTTTTACAGCGGAAAAACACGTTCTTATGAGAGCGCGTTGAAGTTAGCCATTATGAAATTTGTTAAAGACGCCAGGGAGAGATAACTCCATGTAAAGCCCCGACACTCCCTCCCCATCTTTAATGCTAGCTTTTCTTCCTAAAAAACGAACCTTTTGCTTGGTGTCATAACAAATCGTTTTTTCGCTGAATAAAAAAAAAAATTAAAAAAAAAAACAAACTACTTGATGAAATTAAGTGAAATTTTTTTTTTCGGGGAACTTCATTCCATAACGGATACGTACAATTTAAACTTTTTTCGATATTTTCATTTTTTTTTAATGTCTTGATTAAACTGTACAAGTACAAAAAATTTTTAAATGCGCAAATCACGAAGAGGCGAGATATGCACACGTTCAAGAGTGGTCACCCAATTTTATTAATATATAGGTCTTTCTCGAACAATTGATGACTGAAATCTTTATTTTATTTATCTGTTTTAGATTTTATAGATCAACAAAAAACTTCTTTTTTACAAAAACGTTTCCAGTAAATGTAGAGTCCCAATTCTTTTAATGCCCATTGTGTCTAAGAACGAACCTTTATTCCCATTGAATTTTTTTATGTCTATCCCCCCTCCCCCTCTTTCTTTTAAAATGTGGTCAGTCAGCATTTGTTACCCCCTACTTAAGTTTTCGCTTTGTTTTCCCAGCCGGCCTGATTTAATTACGTTCAGAATAGTAAAAAAATAAATGAATAAAATAATTCAAGGTTTATTCTTTTGGTGCGGACGCGCGTGTGACCTCCCCCTCTCCCCCTCTCTGTCTCTCTCTCTCTTTCTGTCTGTCTGTCTCTCTCTCTCAACATCTATATCGACATTCCCTTTTTAGATATTCCCATAGTGTGCGTCTGTGTTTTATTTTTATTTTACAGTATTTTTTATAATTCATTGCTATGAAAATAAATCTGTGAAAATTGAACAATTATAAATATCGGAATACTACAATGGAGAAAGAGCGAATATAATTAGATTTTATCTTTCAGATCCCCCATCTCTCTCTCTTGTTCTCGCCTGCTCTGTCCCTCTTTCTCTCTCGTTCTTCTCTGTCTGTCGCCTTGTCTGTCTGTCGCCTTGTCTGTCTGTCGCCTTGTCTGTCTGTCTCTCGCCTCTTGCCTTCCCTGCCTTCCTGCCTCCCGCCTGCCTTTCCTGCCTGCCTGCCTCTCGCCTTCCCTCCCTCCCTCCCTGTCTGCCTGTCTGTCGCCTTTCCCATCTGTTCTCTCGCCTTTCCCATCTGTCTCTCGCCTTCCTTTTCTCTCTCCCACTCTCGCTTTCCTTTTCTCTCTCCCACTCTCGCTTTCCTTTTCTCTCTCCCACTCTCGCTTTCCTTTTCTCTCTCCCACTCTCGCTTTCCTTTTCTCTCTCCCACTCTCGCTTTCCTTTTCTCTCTCCCACTCTCGCTTTCCTTTTCTCTCTCCCACTCTCGCTTTCCTTTTCTCTCTCCCACTCTCGCTTTCCTTTTCTCTCTCCCACTCTCGCTTTCCTTTTCTCTCTCCCACTCTCGCTTTCCTTTTCTCTCTCCCACTCTCGCTTTCCTTTTCTCTCTCCCACTCTCGCTTTCCTTTTCTCTCTCCCACTCTCGCTTTCCTTTTCTCTCTCCCACTCTCGCTTTCCTTTTCTCTCTCCCACTCTCGCTCTTCCTTTTCTCTCTCCCACTCTCGCTTTCCTTTTCTCTCTCCCACTCTCGCTTTCCTTTTCTCTCTCCCACTCTCGCTTTCCTGTTCTCTCTCCCACTCTCGCCTTCCTTTTCTCTCTCCCACTCTCGCCTTCCTGTTCTCTCTCCCACTCTCGCCTTCCTGTTCTCTCTCCCACTCTCGCCTTCCTGTTCTCTCTCCCACTCTCGCCTTCCTGTTCTCTCTCCCACTCTCGCCTTCCTGTTCTCTCTCCACACTCTCGCCTTCCTGTTCTCTCTCCCACTCTCGCCTTCCTGTTCTCTCTCCCACTCTCGCCTTCCTGTTCTCTCTCCCACTCTCGCCTTCCTGTTCTCTCTCCCACTCTCGCCTTCCTGTTCTCTCTCCCACTCTCGCCTTCCTGTTCTCTCTCCCACTCTCGCCTTCCTTTTCTCTCTCCCACTCTCGCCTTCCTTTTCTCTCTCCCACTCTCGCCTTCCTTTTCTCTCTCCCACTCTCGCCCTCCTTTTCTCTCTCCCACTCTCGCCTTCCTTTTCTCTCTCCCACTCTCGCCTTCCTTTTCTCTCTCCCACTCTCGCCTTCCTTTTCTCTCTCCCACTCTCGCCTTCCTTTTCTCTCTCCCACTCTCGCCTTCCTTTTCTCTCTCCCACTCTCGCCTTCCTTTTCTCTCTCCCACTCTCGCCTTCCTTTTCTCTCTCCCACTCTCGCCTTCCTTTTCTCTCTCCCACTCTCGCCTTCCTTTTCTCTCTCCCACTCTCGCCTTCCTTTTCTCTCTCCCACTCTCGCCTTGCTGTTCTCTCTCCCTCTCTCGCCTTGCTGTTCTCTCTCCCTCTCTCGCCTTGCTGTTCTCTCTCCCTCTCTCGCCTTGCTGTTCTCTCTCCCTCTCTCGCCTTGCTGTTCTCTGTCGCCTTGCTGTTCTCTGTCGCCTTGCTGTTCTCTGTCGCCTTGCTGTTCCCTCTCGCCTTGCTGTTCCCTCTCGCCTTGCTGTTCCCTCTCGCCTTGCTGTTCCCTCTCGCCTTGCTGTTCCCTCTCGCCTTGCTGTTCTCTCTCGCCTTGCTGTTCTCTCTCGCCTTGCCGTTCTCTCTCTCTCTCTCCCACTCTCGCCTTCCTTTCTCTCTCTCTCTCCCACTCTCGCCTTCCTTTCTCTCTCTCTCTCTCCCACTCTCGCCTTCCTTTCTCTCTCTCTCTCTCCCACTCTCGCCTTCCTTTCTCTCTCTCTCTCTCTCCCACTCTCGCCTTCCTTTCTCTCTCTCTCTCTCTCCCACTCTCGACTTCCTTTCTCTCTCTCTCTCTCTCTCTCTCTCTCTCTCTCTCTCTCTCTCTCTCCCACTCTCGCCTTCCTTTCTCTCTCTCTCTCCCACTCTCGCCTTCCTTTCTCTCTCTCTCTCCCACTCTCGCCTTCCTTTCTCTCTCTCTCTCTCTCTCTCTCTCTCTCCCACTCTCGCCTTCCTTTCTCTCTCTCTCGCTCTCTCTCCCACTCTCGCCTTCCTTTCTCTCTCTCTCGCTCTCTCGCCTTCCTTTCTCTCTCTCTCTCCCACTCTCGCCTTCCTTTCTCTCTCTCTCTCTCCCACTCTCGCCTTCCTTTCTCTCTCTCTCTCTCTCTCTCCCACTCTCGCCTTCCTTTCTCTCTCTCTCTCTCTCTCTCCCACTCTCGCCTTCCTTTCTCTCTCTCTCTCTCTCTCTCCCACTCTCGCCTTCCTTTCTCTCTCTCTCTCTCTCCCACTCTCGCCTTCCTTTCTCTCTCTCTCTCTCCCACTCTCGCCTTCCTTTCTCTCTCTCTCTCTCTCACTCTCGCCTTCCTTTCTCTCTCTCTCTCTCTCTCACTCTCGCCTTCCTTTCTCTCTCTCTCTCTCCCACTCTCGCCTTCCTTTCTCTCTCTCTCTCCCACTCTCGCCTTCCTTTCTCTCTCTCTCTCCCACTCTCGCCTTCCTTTCTCTCTCTCTCTCCCACTCTCGCCTTCCTTTCTCTCTCTCTCTCCCACTCTCGCCTTCCTTTCTCTCTCTCCCACTCTCGCCTTCCTTTCTCTCTCTCTCTCTCCCACTCTCGCCTTCCTTTCTCTCTCTCTCTCCCACTCTCGCCTTCCTTTCTCTCTCTCTCTCTCTCTCCCACTCTCGCCTTCCTTTCTCTCTCTCTCTCTCTCCCACTCTCGCCTTCCTTTCTCTCTCTCTCTCTCTCTCCCACTCTCGCCTTCCTTTCTCTCTCTCTCCCACTCTCGCCTTCCTTTCTCTCTCTCTCTCTCTCTCCCACTCTCGCCTTCCTTTCTCTCTCTCTCTCTCTCTCCCACTCTCGCCTTCCTTTCTCTCTCTCTCTCTCTCTCCCACTCTCGCCTTCCTTTCTCTCTCTCTCTCTCTCTCCCACTCTCGCCTTCCTTTCTCTCTCTCTCTCTCTCTCCCACTCTCGCCTTCCTTTCTCTCTCTCTCTCTCTCCCACTCTCGCCTTCCTTTCTCTCTCTCTCTCTCCCACTCTCGCCTTCCTTTCTCTCTCTCTCTCTCTCCCACTCTCGCCTTCCTTTCTCTCTCTCTCTCTCTCTCCCACTCTCGCCTTCCTTTCTCTCTCTCTCTCTCTCCCACTCTCGCCTTCCTTTCTCTCTCTCTCTCTCCCACTCTCGCCTTCCTTTCTCTCTCTCTCTCTCCCACTCTCGCCTTCCTTTCTCTCTCTCTCTCTCCCACTCTCGCCTTCCTTTCTCTCTCTCTCTCTCCCACTCTCGCCTTCCTTTCTCTCTCTCTCTCTCCCACTCTCGCCTTCCTTTCTCTCTCTCTCTCTCCCACTCTCGCCTTCCTTTCTCTCTCTCTCTCTCCCACTCTCGCCTTCCTTTCTCTCTCTCTCTCTCTCTCTCTCCCACTCTCGCCTTCCTTTCTCTCTCTCTCTCTCTCTCTCTCCCACTCTCGCCTTCCTTTCTCGCTCTCTCTCCCACTCTCGCCTTCCTTTCTCTCTCTCTCTCTCTCCCACTCTCGCCTTCCTTTCTCTCTCTCTCTCTCTCCCACTCTCGCCTTCCTTTCTCTCTCTCTCTCTCTCCCACTCTCGCCTTCCTTTCTCTCTCTCTCTCTCTCTCCCACTCTCGCCTTCCTTTCTCTCTCTCTCTCTCTCCCACTCTCGCCTTCCTTTCTCTCTCTCTCTCTCTCCCACTCTCGCCTTCCTTTCTCTCTCTCTCTCTCCCACTCTCGCCTTCCTTTCTCTCTCTCTCTCTCTCACTCTCGCCTTCCTTTCTCTCTCTCTCTCTCTCACTCTCGCCTTCCTTTCTCTCTCTCTCTCTCCCACTCTCGCCTTCCTTTCTCTCTCTCTCTCCCACTCTCGCCTTCCTTTCTCTCTCTCCCACTCTCGCCTTCCTTTCTCTCTCTCTCTCCCACTCTCGCCTTCCTTTCTCTCTCTCTCTCTCCCACTCTCGCCTTCCTTTCTCTCTCTCTCTCTCTCCCACTCTCGCCTTCCTTTCTCTCTCTCTCTCTCTCTCCCACTCTCGCCTTCCTTTCTCTCTCTCTCTCTCTCCCACTCTCGCCTTCCTTTCTCTCTCTCTCTCTCTCCCACTCTCGCCTTCCTTTCTCTCTCTCTCTCTCTCCCACTCTCGCCTTCCTTTCTCTCTCTCTCTCTCTCCCACTCTCGCCTTCCTTTCTCTCTCTCTCTCTCTCCCACTCTCGCCTTCCTTTCTCTCTCTCTCTCTCTCTCCCACTCTCGCCTTCCTTTCTCTCTCTCTCTCTCTCTCTCCCACTCTCGCCTTCCTTTCTCTCTCTCTCTCTCCCACTCTCGCCTTCCTTTCTCTCTCTCTCTCTCTCTCTCCCACTCTCGCCTTCCTTTCTCTCTCTCTCTCTCCCTCCCACTCTCGGCATCCTTTCTCTCTCTCTCTCTCTCTCTCCCACTCTCGCCTTCCTTTCTCTCTCTCTCTCTCTCCCACTCTCGCCTTCCTTTCTCTCTCTCTCTCTCTCCCACTCTCGCCTTCCTTTCTCTCTCTCTCTCTCTCCCACTCTCGCCTTCCTTTCTCTCTCTCTCTCTCTCCCACTCTCGCCTTCCTTTCTCTCTCTCTCTCTCTCTCCCACTCTCGCCTTCCTTTCTCTCTCTCTCTCTCTCTCTCCCACTCTCGCCTTCCTTTCTCTCTCTCTCTCTCCCACTCTCGCCTTCCTTTCTCTCTCTCTCTCTCCCACTCTCGCCTTCCTTTCTCTCTCTCTCTCTCCCACTCTCGCCTTCCTTTCTCTCTCTCTCTCTCTCCCACTCTCGCCTTCCTTTCTCTCTCTCTCTCTCCCACTCTCGCCTCTCTTTCTCTCTCTCTCTCTCCCACTCTCGCCTTCCTTTCTCTCTCTCTCTCTCCCACTCTCGCCTTCTTTTCTCGGTCTCTCTCCCACTCTCGCCTTCCTTTCTCTCTCTCTCTCCCACTCTCGCCTTCCTTTCTCTCTTCTCTCTCTCCCACTCTCGCCTTCCTTTCTCTCTTCTCTCTCTCCCACTCTCGCCTTCCTTTCTCTCTTCTCTCTCTCCCACTCTCGCCTTCCTTTCTCTCTTCTCTCTCTCCCACTCTCGCCTTCCTTTCTCTCTTCTCTCTCTCCCACTCTCGCCTTCCTTTCTCTCTTCTCTCTCTCCCACTCTCGCCTTCCTTTCTCTTTTCTCTCTCTCCCACTCTCGCCTTCCTTTCTCTTTTCTCTCTCTCCCACTCTCGCCTTTCTTTCTCTTTTCTCTCTCTCCCACTCTCGCCTTCCTTTCTCTCTTCTCTCTCTCCCACTCTCGCCTTCCTTTCTCTCTTCTCTCTCTCCCACTCTCGCCTTCCTTTCTCTCTTCTCTCTCTCCCACTCTCGCCTTCCTTTCTCTCTTCTCTCTCTCCCACTCGCGCCTTCCTTTCTCTCTTCTCTCTCTCCCACTCGCGCCTTCCTTTCTCTCTTCTCTCTCTCCCACTCTCGCCTTCCTTTCTCTCTCTCTCTCTCTCTCTCCCACTCTCGCCTTCCTTTCTCTCTCTCTCTCTCTCCCACTCTCGCCTTCCTTTCTCTCTCTCTCTCTCTCCCACTCTCGCCTTCTTTTCTCTCTCTCTCTCTCTCTCTCCCACTCTCGCCTTCTTTTCTCTCTCTCTCTCTCTCTCCCACTCTCGCCTTACATTCTCTCTCTCTCTCCCACTCTCGCCTTCCTTTCTCTCTATCTTTCTCTCCCACTCTCGCCTTCCTTTCTCTCTCTCTTTCTCTCCCACTCTCGCCTTCCTTTCTCTCTCTCTTTCTCTCCCACTCTCGCCTTCCTTGTCTTTCTCTCTTTCTCTCCCACTCTCGCCTTCCTTGTCTTTCTCTCTTTCTCTCCCACTCTTGCCTTCCTTGTCTTTCTCTCTTTCTCTCCCACTCTTGCCTTCCTTGTCTTTCTCTCTTTCTCTCCCACTCTTGCCTTCCTTGTCTTTCTCTCTTTCTCTCCCACTCTCGCCTTCCTTGTCTTTCTCTCTTTCTCTCCCACTCTCGCCTTCCTTGTCTTTCTCTCTTTCTCTCCCACTCTCGCCTTCCTTGTCTTTCTCTCTTTCCATCTTTCTTTCTTTTTCTCACTTTCCTTGTATCCATCTCTCTCCTTTCTTATATTCACTCATGTTACTCATTCTCATTCGTTTCTAGTATAATTCAGGGGAGATAATTTAAATATCGTTTTAGGGATATTTCTCTGAATATACAGGGTGACCCAAAAAAAAAACAGGTCATTCAATTGTTTTTCTGATACATTTTACAGTCGATGGAGAAAAAAAAAGCTAAAGACCCTAGTGATGTGAGGTTTTGAATATAATAAACTAGTTATGACCGAAGTTTCATTTCATTCGGACAAAACACTAAGAAAAGGGGGCCTAATTAGAGTTTTCACCCGTTTTTGGGGGTCACCCTGTATTACCAGAACAAGTCTTTTCTTCTAAATTTCCGGTCATATTCTTCAAAAATGTAACCTGATTAATGCAGAAGTAAAAACTTTTCAAAATCTGATTTGCAAGTTTGACTTATTAACTCAACAATCCTACATATGACCTCCACATTACATACTGCCATCCGACGTTTACTTAACTCATTCTTGCAAACCACGTAAACGTTTTTTGTTGTTTTTGTTAAAAATATAAAAACATGCCATTCCGTGTTTCCAAACAAACAAAACGTCCTTTTATTAAATTCCAAAATCTGCTTCCAAACCAAAACAAGAATTTTGAATTAAAAAAAGCAAAAAAAAAAAAAAAAAAATCCATCAATCTTAGATTTTTGTTTTGATTACAGCATTCCATTCTTAGCTAAACGGAGGATTTTTTTTTTTTTTTTCCAAAACATTTTTCAATAACAATTTAATATACGATTATTGTTTCGAATTGGGTCGGAGATAAATTTCAAGTTGTTCTTAATTCCATTTTAGCTTTTACGAAGTTTATATTTTTCCTCCTTTTTTTTTTTTTTTTTTTTTTTTGTTCGTTTTTCCTCCATATTTTTTTTTTGTTCGTTTTTCCTCCTTTTTTCTTTTTTGTTCGTTTTTCCTTTTTTTTTGTTCGTTTTTCCTTTTTTTTTTGTTCGTTTTTCCTTTTTTTTTTGTTCGTTTTTCCTCCTTTTTTTTTGTTCGTTTTTCCTCCTTTTTTTTTGTTCGTTTTTCCTCCTTTTTTTTGTTCGTTTTTCCTCCTTTTTTTTTGTTCGTTTTTCCTCCTTTTTTTTTTGTTCGTTTTTCCTCCTTTTTTTTTGTTCGTTTTTCCTCCTTTTTTTTTGTTCGTTTTTCCTCCTTTTTTTTTGTTCGTTTTTCCTCCTTTTTTTTTTGTTCGTTTTTCCTCCTTTTTTTTTTTGTTCGTTTTTCCTCCTTTTTTTTTTGTTCGTTTTTCCTCCTTTTTTTTTTGTTCGTTTTTCCTCCTTTTTTTTTTTGTTCGTTTTTCCTCCTTTTTTTTTTGTTCGTTTTTCCTCCTTTTTTTTTGTTCGTTTTTCCTCCTTTTTTTTTTGTTCGTTTTTCCTCCTTTTTTTTTTGTTCGTTTTTCCTCCTTTTTTTTTTTTGTTCGTTTTTCCTCCTTTTTTTTTTTTGTTCGTTTTTCCTCCTTTTTTTTTTTTGTTCGTTTTTCCTCCTTTTTTTTTTTGTTCGTTTTTCCTCCTTTTTTTTTTTGTTCGTTTTTCCTCCTTTTTTTTTTTGTTCGTTTTTCCTCCTTTTTTTTTTTTGTTCGTTTTTCCTCCTTTTTTTTTTTTGTTCGTTTTTCCTCCTTTTTTTTTTTTGTTCGTTTTTCCTCCTTTTTTTTTTGTTCGTTTTTCCTCCATATTTTTTTTTTCTACTGCTTCTATTAGATCAGACAGTCTGAAGATACCAGCTTCCTTACCTAAAATGCACTAAATATCAATGTTATTGTTTCCCCCCCTTTGCAAAACTCTATCCTGTTCTTCAAATCAAATTACAAAAATCGATTTTCCTCTACAAAACAACCAAACCAAACATCATGAATAAATATTTGGAGACATATCATGAAGCATAAAAACTTTTTCCAAAATTTCTGGATTCGGTATTAAATAACCTTAAAAAGGGTTGATATGCCGTAAGACAAAACGATCAAACCAAATATAATTAAATATTTGAAGATATAACTTGAACTATAGATTTTTTTTCCCCCCAAAAAATTACCGGATTCGGCATTAAATAACTTGAAAAAGGATTGATATGTTGTAAAAAAAAAAAAAAAAAAAAAAAAAAAAAAATTTTGTCAATCTTTTATACTTCAAGGAAAAACTGCAATAACATGTCCTACGATTCTTCAAACAGTTTTCATTTTTATATTTATACAAGCGGGGGTACCCGGCATTGCCCGGGTGTTTAGAAGTGTGTGTATTCGGACAGGAGGGGGGTGTAAATGAAAAGAATAAGCGAAGTAATCACTCTGTTTATATATTATGTATAAAAATATTAAATATTATGTATAAAAAAAATGTTAAAACTTTTTAAAAAATCGAAAAAAAGAAAAAATCCGACGCAAGGCAAACAAACGATGTTAAAATTTCTTAAAATTGTAACAAAACAAAAAAGAAAACGCGAATGTGATGGAAAAAAAAAAACCCCAGAAAAACGAACGTTAAAACTTAAAAAAAATCTGAAAAATAAAAACAAAAAAAACGTAAAACTTTAAAAATGGCTTAAATAACCCTGTTTCAATATTAAACCTTTAAAAATCAAAAAAAAAAAAAGAAAAGGACATCTCACACCACGATTTGAACTTACAACCTTTAGATAATGACACCGCGCTCTTAGTGAGCTAAGAGGACGTTGATGAAATTGGGTCGGTTTTTTTAATATTTAAACTAAATCATGTTCCGACATCATTTGCACATGCGTAGAAGCCATCTTGTCATGAGAGGACGGTCTTTTGCTACCCCCTCCCTGTACAAAAATGGTTTAGGGTAAAGGATTTAATGTTTTGGACCAATTTTTCAATATTTTTCGGGCGAAGGTTCGAACTTGAAAATGATACCTATTTGGCAAAAATCCGTGGCCTGTCGAAAGTTTTTGGGAGACATACAAACACACATACATACATACACACATTTTCGCTTTTATATATATAGACTAGCAGATGGGCCGGTGTTGCCCGGCTTTAAAATATGCTTAAATATATTTTAATTCATGCAGATTTCATATTTCATTATTATAAAAGCAATTCTCTATTGATTATTATATTGTACCCAATATATAGTAGTGACCGTTAGTTAATATATATATATATATATATATATATATATATATATATATATATAGAATAAATGACAAAGTTTTATTCCAAAATTTATGTTGACCATCTTATAATTTATTCTTTTAATTCAGTTGACTTATACAATTCTTGACAGTATCTGTCTTATAGCGCAAAATCAATCACTTAATCAGTGAATCTATTATGCCCTTAACTCATCAGAAGAAATAGCAATAATCAATCCGTCAAAAGGAAATGAAGTGTGATTTGACATGATTAAAATCCGAAAATTGGAAGAGAAGCTGCAGTTACCTTTATATTTTTCCATTACGCCATATTGAATTTTTATCAAACAGTCATTAAACCCAACTATTAATACTAACAATTTTGATTAATTTATGAATCTTCTACTAAAATGTTCTATTTAATAATTAGTAAATTTATACTGTCAATTGTATAAGTCAACTGAATTAAAGGAATAAATTATAAGATGGTCAACATCATGAATTTTGGAATATAACTTTTTGTCATTTATTCTCTATATTGCTCTGTAATTACATTGAGCTTCTTATATAAGGATTGATATATAAGAAAATATATTTTTACAGAAATATATATACGATCAAACAGTTAATAAAACATGTTAAAAAACACTTTGAAATGAGTTAAAAACATATTTAATCTGAAAAGGAAACACTAGATAAGTGGATATATTTGGTTTTATCGGGCTTTTACATCTGGCTGAGATAACTTTATAAATATTAATTCTTTAATATTTATAATATACTTTAATTTTACTATCTTGGATCATTTTGGTAAATTTAATTGTAATTTTCATATATATATATATATATATATATTATATAATCTTATTTAAATATTAATCAATAATTACTACGTGCATAAAAGTAAGTCATCTATATACATGCATGTTTAGGAGTCTACTCCTCATCAGCATAGCTAGACTTTTTTTATTGCCAAGGATCAAACCTGTAATGGCTCGATAAGTAGTCTGGCGTTTTACCATGGGACTACCGGTCCTTAGACAATTTTATGCACGATTTTTATTGCTTATAAATCTAAGATTGTTTGAATTTTTATTTATTTATTTATTTATTTTTTTAAATTAATTGCTAATAATAAAAAAAAGTAAAATAAACGTCCTAAGATTTGGTCGAAGAAATATGTAAACAAAGGGCAAATAACTCCTTTCTTATACTAAGAGAAATCGCTCAGGGAGCGAAATTAAGAAATTAATCGCTAATAAAAAAAAAAAAAAATTCAAACAATCTTATCTATAAATATAAAAGCGAAAATATATGCATGTGTGTTCGCTTTTTCTGTGTGTCTACAAAAGGCTTCTTTCAGAAAAGCGGTCGCTCGCTTCACAACTTTTTAAAACTTTTTATATCACATATAAATCGTAATATCTCAGATGTAACAACGAAGCTCGCCTGTCTATTTAATTTGCTCGATTTCGGGAAGATAAATATTCAACATTTGTTGCTCGCCGCATGTGGGTTAGTCTTTTTCCTATAACATCTTGGGAAAATAAAAATCCCGCAGTCAAACTTGACCTCATTAAGTCATTAAAACGTGCACCTGCCAAATCCAACTAATTAAATAAATTCAAACGTGTTTCCGTTAGCATCTCGCGGTGGAGCAATGGTTAACGTCGCACTTTTTTTCTTTTTTTTTTTTTCACACTTTAATTTACAACTTTGCCTCAACGGTTCGGGTTCGATCCTCATACTTACTCTTTTTTTTTAATCCCCCATCCCCACCCCCGGAGTTTCCACATACACCTCCAAACCCCTCACCAGTATGTATGTATGTATATATATATATATATATATATATATATATATATATATATATATATATATATATATATAGGACTTGGCTAAAATAGCAACCAAAACAGTTAGCGTTCCAGCATTTTTCCTTCTTCACTACCATCTGAGTGAATGACAGCTGAACATCAAAACTTAATACATTAATAGAATTTTAGACATTATTCAAGTCTCCATAAAGTTTTTCTCATGTGAAGCCAAAATTATTTTCAGTCACCCTTCAAAAGCACAGATTTAGGCATGTGATTAGGTCTGTAGCCAATCAGTTTAGCTTTCAAAATCATATAGGGTTTACTTACTTCTAACATTTTTCAAGCTAGAGCACCGTTTGTGTGAAAAATTAGCGAAAAATGGGCCTAAATTTGTGACAAAAATTAAGGCCGTCAGAAAAAAGTCATATTCCAAATTTCACTTACCCAAGACACAAAATAAGACATTCAAGCAAGAAAGTACCATATGCAGATTGAATTAAAAAAAAAAAAAAAGACAAAAAACGCTTATTAGGGATTTGCCATGCAAGAATTCGCATTTTCGTCTGTGACGATGTTTTTGCAATTTTTTCAAAATTTGACATTTTTTTAGCTTTAGAAGGCCACAGCATCTCTAATGCATACATGAAATGTGAAATATTAGTCATTCCAATACAACAAACCATCCACTGATCAGAAAACAGTTTTATAAGAATCTGATGCAAACAGTTACAACTAATTTTGTAGAGAACGTTCGCTTTTGAAGCTGAAAATACATTTTTTTTTTTTAATTTTGTTAAATCACAGGCTTTAAATAAGTCTTAATAAAATATCCAACTCCTGGAAAAGTTTCTTACCGGTATTTTTTTAAATTTTTTTTTAATTTTGTTAAATCACAGGCTTTAAATAAGTCTTAATAAAATATCCAACTCCTGGAAAAGTTTCTTACCGGTATTTTAAAAAATTTTTAAAAAATTTTTTTTATTTATTTTTATTAGTATTGAGATTCAGATTGCACATTAATTTATCATCCAGGTCAAATTTTCTGAAAAAGGACACTTTTCATGGTGTGTATGCTAGGAAAATACTGTTAAAACAATGTAGCCAAAGTACACAATCACAGAATTGAAACTCTGTGAAATTCCTACATTACGTACTACTTAGACATGTTCTACATTTCTTACGATAATGATCTTAGATTGTTTTACTACATTAAACACAAGAGTTGAATTGTTGTTCTCTTTACTTCATGCTGTTGTTGTGACACAAGGTTATCAAAAAGCCATTTTGATGGTAGTTCACATTCAAATATCGTATGCAGTTCAATGGGATCAATTAAGTGCCACTTATAACACCACTTCTCAGGGCAGAGAGATAAACTGATTGTGAAATGGGTTGGCGAGAACAACTACAACCAGAAACCTGTTCATCATATCCAGGAACTCGGTGAAAACTTAAGTGATGCTGCAGTGCTGCACTGGCTTCAAAATCGCATATCATGCAACAGTAAAACATTGCCTTACGGATGAGATTGTCATACACTGCTTGATTAACGGTTTTTCTTTTTAAAGTGACTTATTTTGTTTGCCATCTGTATGATCGTACATGTTATTTCCGGCCCTGTCAGTGGGGCATTAGAATACACGACTGCCCCCCCTGCAGAGGGTAAAAGTCCCTCAATGGGGGTCCTGGATATGACCTTAAACTATATCCAGTGGTGAGGCCCCAGCTTGTGGGCATTGGGGAGTGTGGAGCCACCCTTTAATTACCATTGCTCCCAGGTCCACTCTGACCCGGAGTTAGGGTTTCAACTATAGGTTAAATAGAAACCGACTTGAAAATAACAAATATATTCTATTAAAAAAATTTTTCTTCAAAATCTTTGGATTCGGCATTAAATAACCCGAAAAGGGTTGATATGCCATAAAACAAAAACAACTGTTGTGAAGGAACATAACTGGCTATACACCGGTTACAAACTGTATATATATATTGGACTGTTGGGCAGACAGCGGCAGACAAGCAGTCGCAGTAAGACGGATAGTCTTACGTGTTGATTATCAGACTTTCTTCCCCATACTTGTTACTATGTACTTCTATTTACCTTAGGCGAGCAGCCTTACGTTTCTGTATTATAAATAAACCCCATTACACATACCACTCGGTGTAACTCACGTTTGTCTTTATTTCCTAAGTATTTAGGAATATAACAATGGCGACGAAAGGATGTTCTTTCTCTTAACAGAGATAAATTACCGTACCAAGGACTGTGTACAATGCAAGGATTTTTTGTTTTACGAAAAAAACAAACTACACAAGGATTTTTGACCACGTGCGTCAATGAATTTAAAAATTTTTCCTACCTAAAGTAGCGAAAAGTACGGATTTTTCTTCGTAAAGAACTCACAAGAAATTATAGAAACATGTTCAAGGTAAAGTGGAATTTATATTTATTTTGACAAGTAAAAAAAAAAAAAAAAAAAAAAAAAAAAAAATGGTCGCAAGTTGAATTCGAAACTACACTAAAGGATTACGAGTTTCGAAAGAAAAAATATAAATACAACGACTATTGTACCATTTTATGCCACGTGGGAACGGCAGCCATATATATATTTTTTTTTTGGAAAATTAATTGTTTGTTATTGCCTTTATATAAATAATTGGAACTATTTGTCGTGGGAAGTAAGAAATATTTTGTGTATGAACTTACGTTGTTGAAAAAAAAAAAAAAAAAAAAAAAAGAATTATTTTACAAAGCCTGTTGAATTACTATGGATGAACTTTGTTGAAACGTGTTGTGTCTGCATATTGCTACTAATTTACGATATACGTAAATTTACGATTTTTCTTTGGAATTATTGTGTAGAATTCGAAAAGACATTTTTGTACTAGAAGCTAACATGGAACAATTAGCAGAGTTAACTAAGGCTCTAGCCCTTAGCATCCAGGAACAGACAAAAATGACTCAACAATTTTTAGCGCAACAACAACAACAACAACAAATTCAACAACAACAGCTACAGCAACAGCTGCAACAACAACAAGAAAGAACACAAAAAACTTTAGAGGCACAACAAGAACAAACAAACATACTACAACGACAAATGTCGACACAGCAAAAGAATTTAGAAAAGCTAATTCTAACGTCGACCGGGAAGAAGACTAATTTTTCTGCCGAGGGTATTTCAAATTCACTAACGGAATTTCGTTACTCCCCGGATACTGGTGTTACTTTCCCTGCATACTACAGAAGATACGAAACAATTTTTACGAAAAGATGTTTAGACTGGACCGATGAGGAAAAAGTTACCCTGCTACTACAAAAACTGGGTACTGATGAAAACACCAAGTATGCAAATCTAATTCTACCAAAAAAACCGGAGGAGGTTTCGTTCGAGGAAACAATTAGTACCTTGTCGAAAATATTTGATAAAAGGGATAGCCTATTTCACTCTAGATACAAATGTTTGAACATTCAGAAGGCAGAAGCTGAAGACTATCTAGAATATGCTTGCACTGTGAACTGTTTATGCGAATCATTTAAATTGAATGAAATTTCCGCAGACCAATTTAAATGTTTAATCTTTGTACAAGGTCTCACAGCACCAAGGGACAAAGATATACGTTCACGGATCCTAACAATTATGGAGGCGGATCCTAACATAACATTGCAAAAAGTCACTGAAGAGTGTCAACGTCTGATTAACATAAAGAAAGACAACACTCGCATTGAAGAGAAAAATATTTTTAAGGTGCAGCAAGTAAAAAGGCAAGGGACCACAAGAAAGTCCAGGTTCCAAGAACACAGGATCCTTAAAGGATACAAAGACCCAAAGCTAAAGTGTAAATGTTGTGGTAGTTTAAGACACAACAATAAGACCTGCTGGTTTAGGAACAAAATATGTTATGAATGTGGTCTCAGAGGTCACAAGGGAACATACTGTGCCCAGAAGAAAAGACAAGGGACCGATAATGTAAATACGCTTCGCATGAATAAAGAAAAAAGCTGCGAAAGACGGAAATATGTTGATGTTCGGATAAATGGACATCTGGTTACATTGCTTCTGGATAGCGGTGCAGATATTAGTATTATAAATGAAGATATATGGAAAAGGATAGGTCGACCTGAATTAACGAAAACCAGAAAGACGGCGAGAAGTGTGTGCGGCAAAAGATTAGAGTTCAAGGGAGAATTAAAATGCAAAGTGACATTCGCTAACCAGACTCATAAATCCAAAGTGTACGTCGTACCAGGAAAGAATACATGCCTGTTTGGGGTAGATTGGATTGTCCTGTTTAATTTATGGGAGAAACCCATAAATTCGTTTTGTAACGTTTTAACTGCAGAAAAAGCAAACCAAAGGGAAGACTTCCTGAAGGATTTGAAAACTGAATTTCCCAATGTTTTTGCCGAAGGACTAGGACTCTGTATTAAGACAGAGGCAAAATTTGAATTAAAGAAAAATGCCACTCCAGTATTCAAACCTAAAAGGAATGTGCCTTTTTCAGCGATGGACGCAATCGAAAAAGAATTGGATAGACTTCAACAACTGGAAGTCATTGAAAAAGTTAACCACACAGATTGGGCAAGTCCAACCGTGTATGTAAAGAAAAAAAATAACAGAATAAGGGTCTGTGGAGATTTTTCAACGGGTTTAAATGACTGTCTATTGGACCATAATTATCCCCTTCCGTCCGCAGAAGATCTGTTCTCTAAGCTTAACGGAGGAAAAATTTTTTCTAAGATAGACCTCTCAGATGCTTACTTGCAAATTAAGATCAGCGATGAATGCTCCAAATACTTAGGCATAAATACTCATAAGGGCATTTTTAAGCTAAAGAGGCTTCCTTTTGGATTAAAGGTTGCTCCTGCTATTTTCCAGCAAATTATGGACACGATGCTGGCAGGGTTGGAATTTTCAATGGCCTACCTTGACGATATCCTAATTAAAAGTGAAAATTTGCAAGATCATAAGAAGCATGTAAAAGAAGTATTCAAAAGAATACAGGAATTTGGTTTTAAATTGAGCCCAGAAAAATGCGATTTTTTTATGAAAAAAATTAAATATCTAGGTCAAATAATCGACAAAGAGGGTCGAAGACCGGATCCACAAAGGACTGAAGCAATTGAAAAGATGCCTGCTCCAGATTCAGTGACAAAATTAAAATCGTTTTTGGGATTAGTTCAATACTATGCAATTTACATCCCTAACATACATAATTTAAGAGCTCCTCTTAACGAGTTACTGAAAAAGGGTGTTAAATGGAACTGGAATAAGGAATGTGAATCTGCTTTCCAAAATATCAAAAGATGTCTACTGTCAGACTTAGCATTGGCACATTTCAATCCAGAAAAGGAACTAATACTAGCAACGGACGCCAGTGATTACGGTGTTGGCGCTGTATTACTTCACAAGTATGAGGATGGTAGGACAAAAGCTATCGCCCATGCTTCAAGAACGTTGGTTGCAGCGGAGAAAAATTACAGCCAAATTGAAAAAGAGGCGCTGTCGATAATATTTGGAATTACAAAGTACAATCGATTTCTCCATGGACGATCTTTTATTTTGCAAACCGACCATAAACCCCTACTTACCATATTTGGATCAAAGAAAGGCATTCCCACACATACTGCGAATCGATTACAGCGATGGGCTGTAACCCTCTTAAACTATCAGTTTAAGATGGAACATGTATCCTCAAAAAAGTTAGGACACGCAGATGCATTATCACGGTTGATCCCTAAAAGAAGCGAAAGTTTCGAAGAAACGGTAATTGCTGCGCTTAAAGACGAAAGTGAATGTACAAGTTCAATGTGTAATATGATACGTGAACTTCCGGTAACTTTCGAAAAAATAAAAAAAGAGGCAGTAAATGACATTTTCATTAAGAAAATGAAAAATCAATTGGGATGGATAAAAAAAAATAAAAAGGTAGATCAAACAACGCCTTTTTCCATCTGTGAAGATGTGCTCATGTATGGTGAGAGGATCGTAATTCCACTAACGTTACAGAGGAAAATTCTGAAGGAATTTCATACAGGTCATCCGGGCATTTCGAGAATGAAATCCCTTATGAGAGGATATGTGTACTGGCCTGGTATGGACAAGGAAGTTGAAAAATGTGTCAAGACATGCAGAGGATGTCAATTAGCAGCTCGAGATCCTCCAGTAAAAACGACGCCATGGCCAAAGACGGACCTACCCTGGTCACGTCTGCATATTGATTATGCGGGACCTATAAATGGTTATTTTTACTTGATTATTGTAGATTCTTTTTCAAAATGGCCAGAAATATTTAAGTTTAGACATCCAACAGCAAAAAACACTGTGAGTGCGCTTAATGAAATTTTTAGCCGTTTTGGAGTGCCAAAAACCTTAGTGAGCGATAATGGAACAGCATTTACTGCTCATGAATTCAAAGAATTCTGTGACTCACTAAATATTCTACATATGACAACACCTGTGTACCATCCACGATCGAATGGGTTGGCCGAAAAATTTGTAGATACGTTTAAAAGGGCACTTAAGAAAAATCTTACTACGGACACAGACGAACAATGTATTCAAACATTTTTAGCAATTTACAGGGTGACACCAAATCCTAATAATAATGTCAATTCTTCCCCGGCTGAGCTAATGTTTGCAAGAAAGATAAGATCTGTCTTCGATAGGCTGCTACCAGAGAAAAAGAAAGTTTTCAAAAAAGAAAACCTTAATACCAAGTGCTTCTCCCCAGGTGAAAATGTATATTTCAAAAATTTTCAAAATGGACGAAATCAGTGGGTTGAAGGTATTATCAAAAAAAGGATTGGGAGCATGGTCTATACCATCCAAGGATTAAGTTTTGTCTGCAAAAGACACAGAAATCAAATACGTCCCAGACTGTCTCCAAATGTGGAAGAGACACCAATGGAAACATTGTGCGATATTTTTGATATACCAAAACCAGCGTGTGTACCGCAAACAATGAATATTTCGCCTGAACCGACCATACGGGCTGGACAGAAACCTTTACCCCGGGTAACGCTGACCAAAAGGAAAAGCGCAAGAAAGAGAAAAGTTACCAGGAGATTAAGCCCTGACCCTAAAAGGAAGAGGTATTTAAGCTAAAATCAGGAAGATTTCAGCTTCAGGGGGAGGTGTTGTGAAGGAACATAACTGGCTATACACCGGTTACAAACTGTATATATATATTGGACTGTTGGGCAGACAGCGGCAGACAGCGGCAGACAAGCAGTCGCAGTAAGACGGATAGTCTTACGTGTTGATTATCAGACTTTCTTCCCCATACTTGTTACTATGTACTTCTATTTACCTTAGGCGAGCAGCCTTACGTTTCTGTATTATAAATAAACCCCATTACACATACCACTCGGTGTAACTCACGTTTGTCTTTATTTCCTAAGTATTTAGGAATATAACAACAACCAACCAACCAACATGTTATTTCTGAATTTAATAATCAGTAAATCTTTCAGCCTCTTTAAAAAAGTATCTTATTTTCAATTTTAGTAAAAAAAACAAAAACAAAACAGTACAACGACTATCGTTTTATTATGTTCGGGAAATCGGTCAAAATACTAATTTTCAATTTATCAATCTGATGCACTTTGAAAATGCTAGAATATCTCTAAAACTAGGCCAGATTTTTTTTTTTTTTTTTTTTTTTTTTTTTTAATTAAAATTTTTACTCAGAAAAATGGTATGACTTACTTTGAAAAATGACCTAAATTGGCCTCCATGAGAAAAACTTCATGGAGACTTGAATAACGTCATAAATGTTGCTGCGAGACTGTTAGTGTTTACAGAAGCACGTTTGAACCAAAGTGAAGAAGAGATCTTTCTCGAAATATTATAGAATACAGATATTCCATCAGACCATCTGACGCAAGTAATCGCAAATAAAACGTATGAAATCTATAAATATATACACATGTATTTGTAATTTGTATCGATAAAACTATTCATCTGCTTCAGTTTGTGTCTTTCCGTTTCACCTCTGCATTGTATTGCCTTCTACATATTACATTTAATTATATAAATGTATATTTGTGCATGTGTAGAGGAGCACTTTAAATTGAGTTATGCATGCTAAGTTTCAATTTGTAAAACATTTTGACCATTTAGCAACTATTTTTACCAACTAAAACCAAATTGAATTTACTCCACAGGTCCTTATCCCGATATATCAAATTTCAAGTTTGGTAGTCTATTCTTTACATATAGATAAGGTCACGTTTTTATTTATTTATTTATTTATTTATATATATATATATATATATATATTCATTCAAGCACATCTGAACATAAGAGTTATTCTTTTTTCCGATTTTTCTCGATATCTTTTCCATTCGCCGAGCGGTCTTTTTTATTTCAGCTGGCATGTTGTATAAAATGGCACCCAAAAGTTTTTGTTCAGCCATATTCTATTTTATGTGCTTAAGACCAACACCTTATCTCCGATCCACAAAAACTGTGATATCCGGATTCAATGCTAAGGAAACCACCTCAGTTCTCGGTCAATTCAGCACTCTTCTACAGTGTATGGGTATCTCTTGCCAAGCTGACATACACGTAATAAAAAGTCCAGAAAGACCTGTCATCGGCTGGGAAACGTGTAAAAAGCTCAACTTACTAACAGCAAGCAAACTCCCAGTAAATCACATAATTAATTCTAACACACAAATCTCAACCCCTATCCTTAAATTTCTGGAGGACTATGCAGACCTATTTATTGGGTAAACTCAAAAACAAAATGGTTCACCTACACATAGATGAGAACATAACACCTATCACTCAGAGATACCGAAGAGTTCCCTTCTATGTGAGAAAAGACATAAAAGAGTTAATACGAAAAGACGAGAAATTGGGGGTAATCGAAAAGGCAGATGGACCAACCCCATGGGTATCTCCTATTGCTGTGGTACCGAAAAAGGACCCAAGTAAAATCAGTCTGCATTGACATGAGAGCAGCAAACAAAGCCATCAAAAGGGAACGACACCCAACCCCCACACTTGATGAGCTGAAAACCATTTTATCAGGAGCCAGTGTTTTCAGCAAACTAGGCCTGAAGAATCACGATACATAACCACTTTTGCAACGCATTTAGGCCTTTACAGGTACAAAAGGTTATTTTTCGGTGTCACCTCTGCCAGTGAGATATTGCAAGAGGAAATCAGCCAGGTACTTGCAGGAATTAAGGGAGCCATCAATGTAAGTGGCGCCATCCTTTGTTTTGGATTGTATCATCCTGATATGACCACCGATATTCAGCCGGTATACATAAACATCACAGGGGCAAATATTTTTTATTTTATTTTTAATTTTCTATTTTATAGTTTATAGTTTAATTTAGTTTCTTGTTAGTTATTGAATACTGTTAGTATATTTGTCCCGGTGTTAAATGAGATCCGGTTAAAAAGGGGCTATAGTTTTTTTGATAAGTATGGTTTCTAGTAATTTTAGTTGTGTGCAGTTTAGTTATTGAATTTTAGTCTTGTTAGTTAAGATATTTCTAATATCGGACAACTAGGTTTTTATCATGGGATGTTAGGTGTTGTTTTATGGCAATATTGTCAGCTAAATGATAGGTTAGTCATCGAGAGTGTTGTGACGTGGCCTATGTATGCATTATGAGTTTTTAGAGTTGGTTCGGAGACTTTCTTCAAAGAGGCAAATAAATTCATACACTACATTAGTTTGTTGGTGTTAGTATTATTGTTGTTTTTAAGTATTAAATTGGAGGTTTTAAATTTAGTATAATATATTAGTTTGATCTTTTTGTTTTGGTTGGTGGGTCTAGTGTATCTTTTAATTAGGTTTGTTATTTTTTCATCTGATTTGTACTTAGTGTGTAGTTGGTTTTTATAGTATACTTTGATGGTGTCGTTTTTGTTAGGGTTTATGTTTTTATTGTGGACTAGCGAGGGGTACCTGGCGTTGCCCGGGTGTTTGGAGGTGTGTGTGAAAACTCGGGGGGGGGGTTAAAATAAAAATATTTTGATAGGTAAGTATGAGGATTGAACCCGAACCGTTGAGGCAAAGTTGTAAATTAAAGTGTGAAAAAAAGAGTGCTACGGTTTTAACCATTGGGCCACCGCGAGATGCTAACAGAAAGACGTTTGAATTTATTTAATTACTTGGATTTGGCAGGTGCACGTTTTAATGACTTAATGAGGTCAAGTTTGACTGCGGGATAGCATTTCATTTACTGCGGGGACGCTTTTTTTATTTTTATTTTCCAAAGATGTTATAGGAAAAAGACTAACCCACATGCGGCGAGCGACAAATGTTGAATATTTATCTTCCCGAAGTCGAGCTAATTAAATAGACAGGCGATCTTCGTTGTTAACTCGGAGATATTACGATTTATATGTGATATAAAAAGTTTTAAAAAGTTGTTAGGCAACCGACCGCTTCTCTGAAAAAAGCCTTTTGTAGACATACAGAAAAAGCGAACACACATACATACATTTTCGCTTTTATATTTATAGATGAATGAAGGGCAAAATAGATTCACTGATTGATATAATAATTAAGTGAATGATTTTGTGCTACAAAACAGATACTGTCAACAGTTGTAAATGTCAACTGAATTAAAGGAATAAATTGTAAGATGGTCAACATCATCAAATTTGGAATATAGACTTTTTGTTATGTAAAAAGGGACAGACCTCAGTAATTAAATAGATAAGTTTGAAAATGAGATTTGGAAAAGGTTAAAATCGAACCCAGTAAGACAAGTTTAAAAAAAGAATACATATTGAAATCCGAGGAATGTAGAACGTCATTGTTTGTTGCAAATAACTAAATATTATTTATGTCTGTAAAAATTACTGTTCATTATTGACAGTCTAAGAGTTCCACATATCTTGCTTGTTGGGACCTCGGCGATGACGTCATTTTTTCAGCTGGCCGGCCATCTTTATAACGAAGGCCACGGGAATGTAGAACGATTGTCATTGTTTGTTGCAAATAACTAAATATTATTTATGACAGAGATAGATTTTTTTTTTTTTTTTTTTTACATGGGGGTCACCACTTATCAAAGCCCGAAGGCCACTCAGGGATAAGGGTTATTGTGTGTACAGTAATCAATGAGATAGTATTGTAGTAATCATTAGTATTGGGGGTTTTGATAGAGTCTTACTTAAGGGGGCGGTTTGTCAGGAGTTTGTTTATGTTGGACTTGAAGACATCCAGGTTGTAGTCAGGTGGGAAACAGGCAAGCGGCAGAGTTCCACTGGCGTGCAGTTCTAAGAAAGAAGCTTTTCTCATGGAATCTACATTTGGATTTAGGCACAGATAAAGAGTGAGTAAAATTATTGACAGTAGTTTCTGCCAGACAGGTGTTTCTTGTGAAAGATTGGTGAGGGGGGGACGAAATAATATTAATCGGTAGTGGTTGAATATATGCTTAAGTCCGAAATTGAATGAATCGAGACACATTCAAACCCCCACCACTAATTCCGTTCGCAACCAAATTTCAAACAGGTTATATAGTTGGATAGAACACCTCATTAGCTACATTTTGAAAAAAAAATTTCGAAAATTGGTTCAGTAGAAAAAAAGTTACAACAAAATTGGGTTCACAAACAGGAGAGTAAGTACATAAGTGACTAACGCTTTTTTTTCATTTTGCATAACTTTTTTTGTATATAAATATTTTTTACTGCGATTTTACCAATATGACATGTTAGCGTAACGGTTAGAGTACCGGGGGTTGGTGGAAAGATTTTAGGTTCAATCCCGTGTATCGTTTTTTTTTTTATAATTAAAAAACCGAACTTTTTTTTAATAACTAATTTTTTTTTAACTCTCCTTATGATTTTATAGCAAAAAATGGTGAATTTATCGATTGAAAATATTAGTGAATTCTATGAAATACATATTCTTTGAATGAACTCAAATTTTTCGTTATCACATTTGATGAAAAATGTAGTCCCATTTTGGCAATGCGTCTGACTAATGATGCTTTTGAACCGGTGACCAGCACTGCGATGTCATCAGCATCAGCCTGGGCATAAATATTCCTATTTTTAAACTCCTTTAAAGGAGGATTCAGCATACAGTTCCATAGTAAAGGTGATAAAATCCCACTTTGGGGGTTTCATTTAACTACTTCCCTTTTAACAGTTGCCCTTAGTTAGTTCTACTTGAACTGTTATGTGCCTCACTATATACTCAATCCATCGGATGAGTACTGGTGGCACATTGAGTTCTCGTAGCGACTTGAACATACTACTGATGGGTATGTTGTCAAAAGCTCCAACGATATCTAAAAAGACACAGAGTGCCATCTTCTTTTTTGTTAGTTTACGCTCTATACAGATCACGAATTCATGAACCGCAGTCTCGGTAGAGACCCTGGCTCGGAACTACTATGATTGAATGATAAATATTGCATAAATGTGTGTTTGAGAGCTAATTTGTTTTGACAATCATTAATAAATATTATAAATTTATATATTAATACAATAGCAATGCCTGGAAAAATCATGGATTATATGGAAAAATGCGCGCATGAAAAGTAATAAATTATTACAAATTATTAATTAAATAATAGAAAGAATTAAATGATCCTAATTATGATATAATAAAATTATTAATTTTTATGTAAATTATAAAATTAATTCCATCTACTAACTAACTAACTAATGAATTAATTTTATTCAAACAATTTTCACTACATAAATATATGCAAATAATAGGGGGGAAATAAGTTCAATCCAGCGACTGACACCCTTTCTAACTCAACAATAAACAACAACATATGCAAATAATAAATAAAATATTTATCAATATTCAAATTTTATTTTTAGCTGCAATATTTTAAGTCTAAAAAATTCTTATTTTTTACTTTACTAGAATATCTTGTTCTTTACTTTTTCAGGTTAAATTTCTTGTCCTTTACTTTTCCAGGTTTAATAAAATCTTAAGAATATTACTTTTCATGCGCTTTTTTCCATATAATATTATTTATGACAGAGTTAGATATGAACAATGCAGTTTAGAAATAATGATGAAATAAATAGGTTATAAATGAAACGATTCATTTAGGAATTTCTTTGTTTGCCAAAAGCGTATTTGGACATACATAGGTGAAATCCACGTGAATGAATTTCACATGTCGAAGCACGCCTCTGACATCATAAAGAAGGGAATTTTCAGTATATCGAGATGGGTTCGAGTCGGAAAGAGACACAGACAGGGCCAGAGAAGACGCAGTCGGTCAGACTGGGTGCTGATGCCTCTTGGAGGTGGGATGGGGGGGTGATAAGATCATGTATTCGTAAAAGCTTGAGTTCCTGATTAATCAATCAGCTGGTAGAATAAAAGAATCCTCATATATTTGTAAACTTGTCGTCATTACAACTGAAAGATAAATGTGTTTTTGTCTATCATCTGTGCAACACCCTTCAATTGTTAACTGTCTGTCACCTCCTCCGCAATCCTCAATGTATCTCTTCCTTCGATAGAAATGTCATTCCGATATATGTCTCAATATACGCATGCACGATATGCGCCCCCAAACTCCCCCTGTATGCAACATTTTGTCATTGATTGATTATATACAGATTTATATTTTTCCTCCCATCCAGAGAGAGCAGGAGCAGATCGATCGATTGTTCTAAATATTTATTTTCCTTTTCAACAAATGAATGTGTTTCTCTCTCATTTCAGTTTTTATCGTCTACAAATTGGTGAGCAGCCTGCACCAGAAGGAAATCCTGAAAGAGGAACGGCGGAAAGTGAAACAGCTGCGGAAGGAGAAGGAGCAAGGCAAGAAATTTAAGAAAAAGTAGCAGAAGATGATGGCAACGTTCAACGCTCTCTCCCCACCCTCCCAACCATCCTGATGCGTTTCATCATCCACCTTGGCATCCAACGAAGATCTTTATCTTTGATCTTCGGTAACCACACGCCAACCTTGGAGCAAATCAAATTCTGAATCTACAAAGATGGCGTTTCTATTTTGATATCTGGAACAATTGGGCTCAACAAAATTTTTTTTCCTGTGAAGAGGGTATGGGAGAGATTTTAGGGGGTTGTGGGTAGCACCCCAACCCACCCATCCACCAACCTCTGTTAATCTCTCCCTATAAAGGGGTGGGTGGAAGGAGTATATTTCTGTGATTCTTTGGTCTTGATCCTTGTCTCTCTTTTGCAGCTGGAAGGAATAATCCATTCCAAAGACTTATCTTCTAGTATGTAAAAGACGGTTATGTGTGTGCATGTTCAGCTAAAAGTCAAAAACTACGAAACAAACACCAGCAAAATTGGTAAATTCTTCAAAATAGTCCATTCCAAAGAAATTTTTTTTTCTTTTTTTTATTGAAAGAAAAAACACAAATAATACGATAATGAATGCAGGAAGATGCAAGGGGGGGGGGGTATTAGTCTTTCTATATTTCTTGTGATAAAGGGTCGCTTGGTCAGTATATACACATATTAGTGATGGGACGATTCCAATACAATTCCTGATTCCAATATTTTATAAATCTCTAAATATTTAATAATTAGTTGTTATTTTTCCTTTACCGTAAAACACGTAAAATGTGGAGATGTTTTCCTAAACGTAAAAATACACTGGGGGTGAGATGATAATCTATGGATTTTAGTTTTACTGATATTTTAAATCAATAAATATTATTTTATTATTACCAGCACTGGAATATTTTGTTTTAAACAAAATAAAATAAACAAAAAACAAAAGAATTGATTTGGCATCGGAAAATATGCATACATTTTTCCGATTGCGATACCTCCCCCCTTCTGATTTTTTTTGATTCCTTATTCCGATTAATCGTCCCAACGCTATATATATATATATATATAATCTCATTTAAAATAGAAATATATATTTTTAAAGTTTTTTTTTTTTTAATTGCCATTCATATGCACATATGATTAAAGTCGTCTGAAATTTTTCTCAACTGGGAACTGGGGAAAAGTAGACGTGCAAAAATGAATAAAATATGACTTGTGCGTTATATATTCAAGAATATATTTTATTTTAATTTAAAAAAAAAAAAATAGTTTTTAACAAATATTTAAATACTGTATTCGTATATAATGGTAATTTTAGAAATATATTTGCAAAAAAAAAAGATTTTTTTTTTTTTTTTTTTTCTTATAAAAATATATTTTAGGATTTAAAACAAACAAAACTAACATGTTTCTGTGATTTTTTTTTTTTTTTTTTTTTTTTTTTTTTTTATTACAATCCTGCCACCATGAAAAAGCACTTTCCCATTTTTTTTTTTTTTTTTTTTAAAAGATTGGTTTTCCGAGTGGATATTCCGACAGTCACAAACTCATAGGATCTTATTAGTACATTCCAATACCCAAATAATTAACAAATATTTTTATTTTTTATTTTTACTGCATCATTAAATTATGAATGTCTATGGCCATTTTACAGATTAGAAAAGACAAACGTGCTATTTTGCCGTTCAAGTTCACGTAGCATAATAAAATGTGGACCCAAATATAAGAATGGTAAGCAGTTTGTTTTGGAATTTTTTCCTGATGAGGAAAGACGTAACGGATAAAATGCTAAGTAAAATAAGTAAAACCCAGTTCTGAGTAACCTTCTGGAGGTTGAAAGTTCAATCCTCGGTGCAAGTGGTACTAAAATAAAAAAAACAATTACAAATAGGTCCTGCACTGTAAAGGTCCCCAGATGTCTTAAAACTCTATTCTAATAGCTTCTTTATTCAGCTCTCTTGTCTATAGAATTTTCATCCATGCTCCCTGTTTCTCAGTCCATATCAATGTACATAAATTTAAATGTAATGTGGACAAACATCTTGCTGCTCAAATCTCCACTTAGGTTGCTCCTGATGAATCTGTCTGTAACTGCTTATGTCACAATGGCAATATAAAAGTTTTTAAAAACACATATCAGTAATAATTTTTATTTTTTTAACTAAAGAGTTAATGTTTATCAAGGCCCAAAGGCCACTAGAGTATAAGGGTAAAAATTAAGACTACTTTTTATTCGAATACACAGGTCTTAAGAGTTTGTGCAGAGGAATATCTTATACATGTCAAGTCGACAACTTTTAAGGCTTAGAAAAAAAAAAGTGTTATTAACGTTTTATTATAACTATTTGTACGCTTGAGCGTAAAATCGCAGCCGTGATGCAAGGCAGTCATGAAATGTTATCTTCTTCCCCTCTTGGTATTTAGGTACAGACGTTGTAGTAAGCATCACTATACAGCATCACATGTTTGCTTTCTATGCTATCCAGTCCAAAGGATTGATATCGGTCGAGTTACATGCTGTCGTATTGCTTTTGACTCGCTTATATATTATTTTTTTTAACTCCTGGTGGAGGTGAATTATAAAGAAACTACAGTTTCTCATATCAACGTAAATGAGCAAGAATTGGTTAAAAAGAAAATGTCTGCTTGGTGACGGCTTCAGATTTTAAAAATGAAATTTACAAGCAGTGTCTATCAAAAAAGTTACCTATTAAATTTTTGGTTGGTTGGAGATTATTTTTGTGGTGGTGGGGGTATTTAAAAAATTTTATTTTATTTATTTATTTTTTTTCTAAGTATTAACACATGAGAAAATCAAACCGGTTTTTATAATCTACTAGCGGGGGGGGGGGGGGACTGACTGGTTGTAAAATGGGTGATCATTTTACATGAAATTAATACAGAAAAGTGATCCCCCACTTTATATCACAATAAGTACAGCATGTAGTAAGAACAGATACTACACTTTGATCTTGGCCAAAAGGCCAAGAAAAGCTGTATTTATTTGCTCCCCCACCGAGCAAATTAGGCACAAGGCCGATTTTTAATGTGAGGAGTGAAGGGGAAATGGGGACCAACTCCCCGGGGACTAGGGGAGCTGGATAGTGACAATTCGTATGAAGGGTTGCCCCTACATTGACCAAGGTCTTATATGTGGGGTTTCCGCCACATGGTTTTTGCTTGCAGTATCTGCCGGAACATATACTATACTTTGATCTTGGCCAAAAAGCCAAGAAAAGGGTATTTATTTTGTCCCCCACCGAGCAAATTAGGCACAAGGCCGATTTTTAATGTGAGGAGTGAAGGGGAAATGGAGACCAGCTACCCAGGGAGTAGGAGAGCTGGATAGTGACAATTGGTATGAAGGGTTACCCCTAGGTTGACCAAGGTCTTATATGTGTGGCTGCCCCCACATATGGTTTTTGCTTGCAGTATCCGGAACAGATACTACACTTTGAGATATTAAATCCTTTATTCATGTTAAAAAAATCAACAATCTTGGCAAAAAGGCCAAGAAAAGTTTTAAAAGCTAAGAACAGAATCTATTAACAACAGACCTTTGATCTTAACCAAAAAGGCCAAGCACAAAAGTGTTACGGACAGACCGACCGACGGAGTGATTTATAGAGTCGCATGCAAGTGACTCTATAAAAATGCCGCTAAAATAAAAGTGGTCTAAAATGAAGATTTTTTTTTTTCCATAAATGCAACTTGTTAAATTCAGATTTCAAAACTGGAAGCCATTACAAAGTAGATTTTCTCTTTAACCCAAGGGCTACTTGTCAAGTTTTCCAAACTTTCTTGTGTCAAATTGATTGTGAATAGGCAACGATTAAACAAAAGCTAAATCAAACTTTAAAAAAAATGCGCATGGGTTGGGTTGAGGGAGGACAGATCAGCCGTGCAGGTGGAACCACCAAATATAAATGGAACTTGTATACATGGGCGGGAATGATATTTGTTTACAAGGTTAGGATTGTCTAGGAAAGGGTAAAACAGTAATTTCATTATTTTTTGATTTATGCATCAAACTTTGGTTTTCACTTTGTCTTCATGACTTGGTCTTATTGATTCCCCTCGAACCTTTCATTTTGATACCAGCTTTGAGGCAGCCCTGGAATTAGCCACTGACCTTCGTTACTTAGGAAACCAAATACTCATCCAACTTGAATTTGTTAGTGTCTCCTTCCACTGCACCACGGCTACAGAAAAGCGCAAACGTTCGTCACTGTTTCCTGATTTAGAAAACCGAATGCTTCAGCTGTTCATTCGTCATGTTGCACTTGAATCTGTTGGTGTCTTGTCCCACTCCAGACCCCCACACCTTTCTAGGCTACAGAAAAAGAAGCGAAGAGATTCTAGTAGCTAGATTATGTATAGGACACATACATATTAATCAAAAACATTTAATAAAAATAGGCGAAAAGTCTTCGATGTATATCGATATCGGACGTGTGTATGTCATGTCAAGAATTTTTAACAGTCGAACGTATAGTAATAGTCATAATATGTAAGAAAGGTGAAGGAAATTAAAGTCGAAAAATCTAACCCGACCTTAAACTTTTTCCAAATAAGTTAAATTCTCCAAAAACATTTGATTTCAATTTTTTATATTTTTTCCTTTCTCAAAACATAGAATTCTATGATAATTATTCTATTTGACAAATTATATTGGGCATTAAATAGCTCATAGATGGTCAAAATGCCGTGAATCAAAACAATCCACTGTACCCCACGCATAAAGTAGTAGGAATTGCGGTCAAGGGTGCTTGTGTACAATTGGGGCTATAAAAAGCTTTTTTTCAAGAAAAAACTTTGATATACATATCTGTCGCCATACAAAGATGTCGTATTTCAAAATTTACATAAATCAATTAGGTAACTTTATTTTTTTCTATTTTTTTTTTTTTTTAAGAAAATCATTCCCTCCCCCAATATAAACTCGGGAGGGGGGGGGTCAACGCATGGGTGCTCATTTTATGTTAGATCGTGTTCATAAACGTTATTTTCGTCTTCAGCATCCCCGAAAATCTATTAAAGTGGTAATTTCAAAGAATTTTTCAAGGGTAGAAAGATCTTTTTGTTTTTTTTATTTTTTTCAAAATGGATTGTCTGTCCTTGTTGATCATTTGTAATTAAGACGGCGCACAAATCTTTCGATAAAATGTCATAAAATTTGATTTTCTTAAAATAATAAAAAAACAAATTTATGGGATTTTTTGGAATATAGAATCTTCGTGCGCTGACATAAAGATTTTTCTTGAAAAAAATTTTTTTATAGGTCCAAACATAAACAAGCACCCAGTCAAGCATACTGGGAGGACAGATGTCAGGTGAAATGTGATCGATGAAATTCCCTTACAATCGTACTCGAGTCTTCTGGCTGATATAGCAGGGAGCTGAGTTTTGCTGGCACACATATAGTCTACCTGCAGCTACTGGGTTTATCTAGTGTTTTTACGACCTTATTCAGAACGTAGGTAGTCATCTATGTTCAGCATCAGATCATCAAACGTGCGTTTTTCTTTCTGATATTGCCTTTGTAGTTGTATCCTAAATCTTGCAGTTGTTTTCTGATCGCACCTACTCTCCTCCTCCTGATTCAGTGGAAATCTAAAATTTCTTTGTTTTTGGTTCTGGTGCAGATTCCATGAAGTATTCAGCATCTCTTCCACAAATATGGAGGCTCAAAATTGTCCAAAATCAATTCTGCGAGGTCAAAAAAAAAAAAAATTCAGTGTCCTGAATTTTTCAGTTCCTTTTTAACCTGACCTGACTTGATCTCCCCTCTTCCTACTGATTTTGAGGAAGTCTAAAAAAAAAATAAAAAAATAACAGAAATAATCATTTGTGATACCATCTGTGTCCCCCTTCCTCCAAATGTTGAAGTGAGTGAGAAAGAGACAAAGGAGTATGACAAAGGAAATGGGTTTATTGGTAGAAAAATGGATAGGAAATGATTCACAATGGAACACAAAAGGAAGCTAAAATGGGATAGTTGATCAATGTGTAACGAACAGAAGACTGGACAGAAAAGATAGATATATTTAGAGTTGCTTTATGGCCAGTTTTAGGTGTGGCTGTTTGTTTTGCAATGGTTTACGACAGCTGGACATTTTATGGAGTCTTTGACAGTCTCCAGTTGAGGGAGTTACTAATTGGACACAGTTTAATACAGGTTGTGGCTTGGAGCAGATGGGAGAAAATAAGTTGGTCGACTAACTGACACGGCCTCAACAGACAGTCGACAAAGATGTAGACGTATTATACATTATTTTCATGAAGACAAGATTGACAACGAAGCTAATAAAATACAAGTAGGTATAAAATTAGTAGTTGAAACTTGTAAACAAATATCACCTGCTCACGATAATATAATATATATATAATATATATATTTATAGATATATAAAGCTCAAAACAAATTATTATGCAAATATGAAGGGTATATTTTTGTTTCAAATATTTTTAATTTTAAAAATATTTTTTGAAAAAAAAAAATTTAGTCTTATTCTGAAAAAAAAATTAAAAAATATTTACTCACCAAAACAAATGAAAATTATTTAAAAATAACAAAATTTATTGAAATTATTTTTTTAAATTGCCAACTTTATTCGTTAGTGTTAATAACGAAAAACAAAAGAATATATGAATTTATATATATATATATATATATATATATGACAAACTTATGTGCACAAATTTCTGGAGAAAAAAAATCTCAGTAAAACTTTTATGAGGGCCATTCCAAAAGTAAAGCCTCCTTTTTTTTTTTTAAATTTTTTTTTTATATAACTCAAAAAGTTAAAGAGCTACAAAGACGGGTTTGGTACCATTATAACGAGTGACCTTTTGTGCTCCAGAATTTATTTTTCTACATAGTCACCACCATTCTAAATACAATTTTGCTAGGAATTCAATGATGCATCTCTGCTTCTGACACACGTCCATGATGGGTTGCTTTCTTATTCTCACACCATCAATATCTGCAGAAGAGAAATAAACTTCCAGGTTATGAATGCATGAGTTCAGTCATCATAATAATCCAATTTGTAATCCCGTCTGATCTATTCAGGCGGAATTAACAAAAAAAAAAAAAGGAGCCATTACTTTTGGAATGCCCCTTCGTAGTTTAAAAATATAGTCATTTTTCTCTTCTCATCATCCAATTCTCTTAAGACGGTTTGTAGGAAAAAAAAAGAAAACTTCTCTTGTTAAAATTTCGACTTCATCTTTTCTGCACGTAGAGTTCAAACAGGAAATAGTTTTTCCTTTTAACTGATTGTTTTGTTTTAGAAATGGTTAAAAAAAAAAACAACAAAAAAAAAAAAACAATGGAAAAGCTCCCAAGAGTCTACAGAAGACATTCCATGTTTGTGATTTTTTTATTTTTGTGTTGTATTATTGCTGTCGTATGGACAGTGTTACAGGCAATGTTATTATCATAGTGTTGTGGTTACAAATGGAGATAAGCTGCCTAGTTAGTGAATGATTATTGCGTTTGTATTTTTTTTTCTGCAAATTTTCTTCACTTTCTTTGCAAGAACCACAAAATGGTAAACTTGGTTTCCTGCATTCCTCAGAACTGTTCTGGAATCGCTTCCTTTGTTTCCCTAGGGTCTATATCCATATGGGCATCTTAATCAGCAGTAGAACCTTGCGTCTCGGTCACAATATGACTTATATTGAATTGAATCAAACTAAAAAAAAAAAAAAAAGTCACTTGTACATTAGTGTTATTTTAAACAATTATTTTGTTTTCATTTTTTTAAGCATTCCTTTCAAAGTGGAGACAACTCAAGAAGACCCTATCAGAAAATGATAACATTTCATTTAACTTTTAGTTAAAAACAAGGGTACACTAAAGCAGGGTTTCCCAAAGTGGGCTCCGTGAATGTGGTGGAGGGGCTTCGGAAGTCCTTTCTTAAAGAGGACCAAATGCTTTATGTGGAAAATAAAATGGCTGCTGACATTTAATTATTAATCTTTTTTACTGGAAAGAGATTTGATACATAACTACAAGTTTAAAGAGTTTCAGGATGGTTTGTGAAAAAGAAAATGAATTAACAAAAAAATGCAACATTTTTTGATTTATCAAAAACCAAAAAATGGTTGTTCACATTATCATTAGTTATGTGTTGAAGTTGGAAATGTTTTTCATATTTATTTTAGAAATTATCTTAGTGCTTTGTGAAAAACTTTTGCCCTGTTCAGGGACTCCATGGTGTCCTGAAGTTTGGGAAACCCTGCATTAAAGTAATATAATAACACAAAATAAAACATTATGTGAACATGCATTTAATTTAAATGAAAGAAATTCTCAAATGAATAAAAGTTGTTATTATTGAATTCGAAAAAAACAAAAAACTGTAAAAAGTATCAGAATGTTAAAAAAAAAAGAAAAAAAAAAAGGAAAAACTATTTTTGAAGGGTTTATCTACACTAGTGATGGGACAATTATATTTTTCCCGATTCTGATACAATTATCGATTCCAATTCTTTCTAAATCTCTAAATATTTAACTGTAAAATTGTTATTTTGTCCCGATTACTGTAAAAACACATCTTAAATGTGCATATATTTTCTCAAATGTAAAAACACACTTGTGAGGGGATGATCTAGAGAGTTTAGTCTTACTGGAAATTTAAATCAAATATTTTATTACTACAAGCAGTGGAATAAAAAAGATAATTTGAGGAATAGATTTTGGCATTGGAATATAGGCTCAAATTTTTACGATACCGATGCTGATATCCCAAAAAGCTCCCATTATTTATTTTTATATATATATATATATATATATATATATATATATACATTGATGGTCTTAGTAAAACGTTTAAGAGTTTGCTGTTTACTCTATACATAAACCCTTGAAAGAACCTACAGAACCAGGGTACCCAGTTAGTCATTTATTATAATCATTTATTATGAATCAAAGAAAAAGAATGCCAACATAATTTTTCGATACTATTAAACCAAAGAAGAAAAAATGTTGCCCATCATGATGCGTATGCAAACCATACAATCTCTCGATGAGAATTAATGATTCTTTTGGATTAGGTTTTCCTTCATATTATTTAAATTCTTCGGATTACCATTCTCATCTTGAGTGTCGTTTTGCAAAATGTTTCTGTCAATGTAAATTCCGATCTTAAGGTATATTTTGTTGCACAGAATTTTGAATGGAACCTGTGGCACAGTGGATAGAGTAATTGATGAAATTTCAATTTTTTTCCTCGATTCGGATAAAATTATCGATTCTATACTAAATTCCCGATTCCGATTCGTTTATTAATCTCTCAATATTTAACCATAAAAGTTTTATTTTGTCCTGATTACTGTAATTGCATCTTAAATGTGCTTATTTTTTCTCAAACGTAAAAACATACTTGTGAGGGGGGGGTGATCTAGAGACTTTAGTCTTACTGGAAGTTTAAATCAATATTTGTTTTATTATTACTGTGGAAGACGTTTCTTTAACCAAAATCAAATAAAAAAGATACAGGAATCGGTTTTGGCATCGGAAAATAGGCACAATTTTTTCCAATGCCGCAAAAAGCTCTGATTTTTCTGATTTCTGATTAATCGTCCCAACACTAATCTACATTTTAGTTTTCACACAAAAGATAACTCGACTGGACAAGTCACAGAAAACATTTTCGAACTGATTTACTGTAATGCTTGAAATTCTATTGGTTATTTTAGCTTTTAAATCTTCGAATGAAGTAGGTTTGGTTGCATACACAATCATTGTCACATATCCCCATTAAAAAAAACGATATCATTGGTCCCCCGACAAAGGAAAAATTAAACCTAGTAATTTTCATCCATTCATCTGTTCGTTTGTTCGCATTTTTCTCAATAACCATGCCTTGAATTTTTTTTTTAAATTTTGCACAAACATTAGTCATGGTGAAAGTAAATTTTTCACTTGTGGAAGGAGAAGCCTCATGCTCGGCTTGTTAATCAAGGAGATAGATTACTTTTTTCCGCCATGGATCAAATTGATTTTGAAAAAATTTTTCTTTTTTAACTTATTTAAAAAATTATTGCAAATTTTGTGAAGAATTCAATATTAATACTTAAAACTAGTTAGATGAAACTTAATATCGTGTTTACAGATTATTTCTATTGTAAATACAAAGAAACTTGTACATTTTTTAACATGCACACAATTTATGGACACCATACATATATATATATATATATATATATATATATATATGTATATATATTATTCATCTATTTGCCTGTCCATTCTCCCTTTTCTCGGAAACTACTTGGTCGATCTGACTGAACATTTTCATGAGCCTTTGTTATAATGTATGTTATGTTCAATGCATAGTTAGGATTAATACAGATTAGTCACCACAAAACCACATTTACTAGAAGTTTTCTCAGAAACTACTGCGCCGATCTGTCTAAAAATGAATCTTTATACGGTGCAGCGAATTAAGTATTATGGTATCCATTCAATGCACAATTAAGGATTAGTGTTGGAAAAATCGGCACAAATTCAACAATATTCAACTATCAAGTTGATATAAAACACTCATTTTAAGTCGATAAGTTTTAACTTAGTCCGTTAGAAATTGAAAAAATTTTAGTTTTATACTATCTGTACTTCTGACGATTTCTTCCAATTTATATTCAGCTTATCTCCCTTTTATTGCAGCGCTATAGTAATACTACTATTACTACTACTACTAATAATAATATTGCCTGTAATAGTAATGATAATCACTCCTTTTTCTTTCTTTTTTTTTTTGTGTGTAGTTTTCTCTTAACAGCTTCACTGCCTGAATATTTGCCTCAATTTCAAGAGGTCTGATATAATTCCTTCAATTTAAGTCTCTAAAGTAAATTGCAATCGGTTTCAATTCTTTGTACCCATTCCTTTGTCCACTCCAAGAATCTGCTGAAATTTGTGCCACAAAAACCTTTTGTGTTTTTTATTTTTTTTAGTTCTATGAAATTGGTGTTTAACAGCCCATGGATTTTTTCATCTTTTTTTTTTTTTTGTCCGTGATTTGTGTGTGAAAATCCGCTTCGTTTTTTCTTATGCATGTACAAGGTCAACAAATGGGTTTCAGATCTCACTTTCTGAAAAGCAAACCATAATCAAAATCCACGTCACTTTTAAGCTTTATATGCACTTAGTAAGCAAAAAAAAAAATTAAATTTTTGAAATAATTTTTTTTTTTTTTTCGATAATACCTTTTTTTAATTCAATGAAAGCAAATTTCTATTTCTTAACAAAAATGTGTCCGTCTCATTCATGTGTTTAGTGACAGACGCAAAATTAGAATATTTACTATTTTATTAAGATGAGCAATGCATGGGTAGAGTATTTAAATTAAATCCGAGCAAGTGCTGCTAAAATTCACAATATGTCACACTGACATATGCACATGTGTAGAAAGTTAAAGACTGTAAAAACCTCTGGTACACAAAGAGGTATTTGTAAAGTTTAATCAAGACATTAAAAAAATGAAAATATCGAAAAAAAAGTTATATTGTACGTATCCGTTATGGAATGAATTTCTCAAAAAAAAAAAATTCACTTAATTTTCACCAAGTAGTTTTTTTTTTTTTTTCTTTTAACCGACAAAACAATTTGTTATGATACCGAGCAAAAGGTTTAATTTTTAGGAACAAAGGCTAGTGCTAAAGATGGGGAGGGAGGTGTCGGCGCTTTATACTGAGTTATCTCCCCGTGGCATGTTTTAAAAAAAAAAAAAAACTCAAAGATGACTACCTTTTAACGCGCTGTAAAAAAAAAAAAGTGTTTTTTTGCTAAAAAAAAACAAAAAAAACTACTCAATCAAATTAAGTGAAAAAACAGATCCGTACAATATAACCTTTTTCGATATTTTCATTTTTTAATGTCTTGATTAAACTGTACAAGTACCGACAAAGACACTTCATTTATTAGTAGGTTGTCTACGACAAATTATAAAGACAATAAAACGAGACAAAACATGCAAATGAGAATGCACAAATTATTTCTACTAAAAGTTAATGTGAATATTTACTTTTTATTGTGGCATCTTTTGTTAAGGGATGAACCCTGATAGCCGGTTGTCTCTGAAAAGAATCTGACCAGCAAATTCTTGACTATATTTGCTACGAGAGTTCTCACAAGATCTCATGTTTGTGATTCGATTCAATTTAGGAATCAATCATTTTTACCAGTGAGTCTACACTCCTTTTTATCAGGGGACATAACTCAAGACTAGAAAATAATTGTGCCAAAAAGGGAGATGACTCTAGTTCCTACAATGCTATGTCAGATGTAAAACTGATGGACGGAGCCTTTCATAAAGATACTTGGACATATCTAAAATAGATTTGATTTGTTGAATTTGCACTTTTTTTTTTTTTTTTTTATATTGGCAAAAAATTTTTTTTTTGGACTGAAATATATTAGACAGGCAGGCGAAGATGCATTTTATTAAATATTTTTTATGGTGAAAAATTTTTTTTTTCTTTTAATGCCGCAAAAATGTTTTTAGACTGAAATATATTAGACAGGCATGCGAAAGTGCATTTTATTATTATTATTTATTTATTTTTTTTCAGTGTTCGGATTGATCAGACAATTGTCCTTATTTTGAATATGATTTGCACGTTTCGGTCAATGTAATCTGTCTTTCTTATGCCAGATACTAAGATAATCGATAAAGAAAGATCTTTATATCAAACTTAAAAAAAAAACATCTCTTTAATTCGAAGTAGAACAGCTGTTCTACGATAATGTATACCTAGTTTAACAATTCTGGTTCATCTTTGGTCTCGTAATTTTGGAAATTATGTCTTAAGAACTCATGATTGGTTAATTAATCTTTAGCCCTACCCCTGTCTTTTTTTTTTTTTGTTGTTATAAATATTTTAGAAATAATATTTAATATTAATGTTTTGCTTGATAATTTTTATTTTTGTAAATGTTTTACTTTTAACTGATAGAACTTCAATACGAAAGCTGGGAACTGCAGAGTCCACTCCTTTCCCAAACATCAAACATGATGACTTGTACACCTGAGGAATGTCGGGTCTCCCTGCTAGTCAAAATATATTTGTTGATTAAATATATTTCTCATTCTATGGAATTTCCACAGATCCTGCTAAATTAAAGTAGTTTGGAAATAATATCTTCCAGTGTTTTTGATATTTTTATTTTTCATTATTTTCTAATTTTATTTTTAGCTAAAACCTAAATACAAAAACTTTCCCAATATTAAACATGGCGACTTTATACACCCGAAGAAGGTCAGAGGCTACATCGGCCGAAATCTTGTGCAAATTACACTAAAGATGAGAACAGTAGTCCGATTAATTCAAAAGGTCACTGAAGGGTTTTGAACTTGAATAGATTCTTTATTTTTGATATCTTTCTGTAATTTTAAAGCAATCTGATTAAGACATTAGGAATTAAAAAAAAAAAAAAAAAAATGACAAAATTCAAAAAATCTTTATTTATGAAAAAAATGTCTTTTAAATGTTGCCCATTTTCAACTTTGCATATTTGTACTCTTTCCAAAACATTCATGACAGATTGCAGAATCTCTGGATTGCGATTTAAGTCCCTTATTTTGTTCCTGATGTTTTCTTATGGGGATATCTTAAAGAAAGAGTTTGACAAACTTGAAACCCAGCAAGAAATAAAAGAAAACATCAAGGACGAAACAAGGGAGTTAAATTGCAATCTGTCATGAATGTTTTGAAAGAGCACAAATATGCGAAGCTGAAAATGGGCAACATTTAAAAGACATTATTTTTCATAAAGATTGTTTAAAATTTGCATTTTTCTTTCTTTTTTTTTTTTTTTTTCATTTCCCAATGTCTTAGTCAGATTGTGTTACAATTACAGAAACACATCATCAAAAATAAATCTGTTCAACGTTCAAAATCCTTCAGTGACTTTTTGGACACTCGATACAATAATTCCTTATCTCATTTCGTCATATTTTTTTTTTCTGTTTTAAATCAAAAAATAAAAAAATTCATGAACAATCAACGCTTGTAGTTTAAAAATTTTTTATATGAAACAAAAAGCAAATTTTTTAATCTGTAGAATTTTGTCTAAAAAGTACAGTGAGTACTACTTTTTTCTTTTTTTTTTTTTTTTTTTTTTTTTTAAATTATGCCTTTGTATTGTTAAAATCATTTTTTTTTCTTCATCCAACTCCTCCCCCTCCTTGTGGTGGCTTTTGTTGAAAAAATATTTCCTTTAAAATTTATTGATTACTGATCGTTTATTGAATTGTATATTGATACAGTTTCTATATTCCCCACCCCCAAATCGTTTTGGGAGGCAGTTTTCTCCCCTTGATTTTGAAGAAAGGGAGGATTTTTGCATTCTAAAATGTGATTACCATATTTCTCTATCTCTCCCCCCCCCCCGTTCATTCTCTTTCTTCTTCCTCACTTTTTTTCTGCTTCCTTGACCCATTGTTCTCTCTCTCTCAATCTTTTCCTTGCACCTCCCCCTTTCTCCCTTTCTTGCTGCTCCCCCCTTTCTCTCTTTCTTGCTGCTCCCCCCTTTCTCTCTTTCTTGCTGCTCCCCCCTTTCTCTCTTTCTTGCTGCTCCCCCCTTTCTCTCTTTCTTGCTGCTCCCCCCTTTCTCTCTTTCTTGCTGCTCCCCCCTTTCTCACTTTCTTGCTGCTCCCCCCTTTCTCTCTTTCTTGCTGCTCCCCCCTTTCTCTCTTTCTTGCTGCTCCCCCTTTCTCTCTTTCTTGCTGCTCCCCCCTTTCTCTCTTTCTTGCTGCTCCCCCCTTTCTCTCTTTCTTGCTGCTCCCCCTTTCTCTCTTTCTTCCTGCTTTCTCCCTCCCTCCCCCGTCTCTCTCTCTCTCTCTCTCTCTCTCCCCAAGTGTTGTAAAACTACAATTTCTACTTTAAATTAAATTTTTGTTTTTACTTGGGAGTGATCACTTATCAAGGCCGGAAAGCCACTCAAGGATAAGGGTTAATGAATGCAAGGTGGTAGCTTAGTAATCGTTAATGGTGTAAATTGGGTAGAATTTGATTATTTATAGGAGAACTAGTTCAGAAACTTTTCTTTTTTTTTTCCAAGTTTATGCCACTTTTGTCGTCTCTATCGATTAAATTATTTTAATTCGGTCTTAGATTAAAAAAAAAAAAAAAAAAAAATTGGCTCAACTACATGAAACTAAACGTAAAGAATAAATTTCGTTTTTTCCACAAACGTTTATTGTCTGCTGACAATAAACAACATCTGGAAAAGATTTAAATACAAAATTTAGAAATCGATTAATCATTGTCTGAAATTGATTTCTCTTTTATTCATTAACATTTTGATCAGTTAAAAACACATTTATCGTCCTAAATGTGATAGGAAAAGGCGAAATTAATTTGCCTTTTTCACTTACAATTTAGAAATAGATCGCAATTTGTTAAGAATCAAGCCAATCTGCTTAAAGAAAGGAGCATTTGAACAAAAATGCTAAATATTTGTACAGGAAATTTTTAAAAAAATTGTAAACAAAAATATTTATATTAAAATAAAATCATTGAATTAAACAATTACAATAATAGTAAATTAATAAAATATCATTTTTCGAAACCAATATGCAAATTAGTGAATCTCGTGACTGACATCGCATATACATAAACAGTATATATATAAAAAAGAACTGCACCTATCATATAGCGTTGAACCAACTTGAAATTGAGCGAGAGGTGGGGTCGATCTTTTAACATTTATTCATTTACTTATATTTCGACATTTTTTGTTTTGCTCATGCTACCAGATCAGGCTGTCTGAGGATATTGGCTTTCTGATTTAAATGCACCGTGCATTAAAGTTTTTTTTCTTTCTTTTAAATGCAACCATAAAGAAAGGAAAATAAAGAAGAAATCCATTTTACCTTTTCACTTAAAGTTTAGAAATAGGTCGCAACTTGTTGAAAATCAAGTTGATCCATCTAAAGAAAGGATCATTTGAACACAAATGTTTAATATTTGTCCAAGAATTTTTTTAAAATTGCAAACAGAACTATCTATATCAAGCGGTCCTGGATATGACATAAAACTATATCCGATGGTGAGCCCCCCCCCCTCACCTTGCGGGTCTTGGAGTGTGGAGCCACTCTTTAATTGCCATTGCTCCCAGGTCCACTCTGAGTGGTAGTACCTGTTAGGGCCCCAACTATGGGTTAAATAGAATCTGACTTAAAAAAAAATATATATATTCCATTAAAAATCGTTCCTCAAAATAACTAGATTCGGCATTAAATAACCTGAGAAAGGTTGATATGCCGTAAAACAACCAACCAACCAATCTATATCAAAATCAAATAATTGAATTAAAAAATTTTTTTTTAAATAATAGTGAATTAATAGAATGTCATTTTTCCAAACCAATATGCAAATTAGTGAGCATCGTGACTGATATTGCACATGCATAAACAGTATAAGATTTGAAAATGATTTTAAAATCTTTTTAACATTTTGGTAGCTTGAATACAAATTTATCTTTTGAAATGTGATAGAAAAAGAAATTAATTTGCCTTTTCATTTGCAATTTAGAAATAGATTGAACATCGAGCTGCTCTCTCTAAAGAAAGGGACACTCGAGCACAAATGTTACATATATTTTTGTTGGAAATCACGGATATCTGTTTTGTTCCTTGGCTTACCGTTGCTGGAAACTTGAGACGGCCATTTTTTTTTTTTTTTTCTCTACATCTTTCCGGATTTTCTCCCCTCATTTGTTAAGAGCTAAGTGTCATGGCAACGTCTGTGAAATACAGTGAGCCTCCTTTTTTTTGTCATCCTAATTCTTAACTAATCTATCTCGGTGTGTGTATTGAAGGGGGGGGGGGTAATGAAAATCACTCCAGATAAGGCAGTGATGTAGCTAGAGTAAACGTCACCCGGGGCGGTCTGCTTAAATGTCGTCCCTCCTTTGCTGTCACCCCACTGACATTGTGTCACCCCCTCCTTTGCTGTCATCCGGACCGCCCCACCCCACCCCACCCCTACATACGACACTTATATAATCAAAATCAATTGTTAGTCATTCAATGAATTTAAAAATTTATGACGTGAAATGTTTGAATTTCAAATCAAAAGATTTTTATTATTCTATACAAGACAAAGAATACATTTGAAATATTATAACTCCTTGTCCTATCGGATTTGTATATCGAGCAATTCTTATTTAGGTGGGCAAGTACTTATAGAATATTACTGCCAGTAATATCTTGTAAGACTTATAATCAACTTATAATCATAGGTTTCATACCAGTTTATTGTTAGATAATTTTATTCTGAAGTGTGTGTGTGTGTGTGTATATTATACTGAGATATTAAGGGAGGGGTTTATAGAGGTTATGGGGTGAGGGTCCTGAATGATTTTCTAAACATGTTTCATAATTAAATGAAATAAGTAAAAAAAAGTTTGAATTTTACGTGATAGTCAGAATCATCTCCTTGTAAAAAAAAAAAAAAAAAAAAAAAAAAAAGTCAGATAATTATCGAGAGAGAGAGAGAGAGATGTTGTGCTCCCTTAAAAAGAGATGGAGATTTATTTTATTATATCAATCAAAGTTAATGATCCTACAATTTTTATCACTGTCTCATTTGGTTACAGAAAAAATTTGTGTATTTCGTCAAAGATGTTACGTTATTTGTTAAAATAAATATCCTCTATTCAGTTGACTATGAAATGTTTGTGTTTTTTTTATTATTTTTTTTTATTGTCAATTCAGTTTTTGATGCCACGATTTATTGGAAAGGGACCTGTTTTCAGTGGCGTCCGTTAGTCCGGACGATTGCCAGATAACCGTCCATTAGTTTTTCCTGAAATTTTGCCACGAATTGTATTTCATTAAGTAGATGTGCACAGTAAAAAAAAACAAACAAATGTTTTTGTGAAAATTCCCGTTGCATCCCCAGGGGCTCAAGTTGTCAAAAATAACCAAAAATGGCATGTTTTGCCCCATAACTTTTGATCCATCCGTTATATTTTTCTAAAACTTGGCCAAAATGTGGAGCCCATTGTTCTTAATATAAATCCAGTATGGGTGACTCTGGCAAAATACTGGTTTGCGTCTCCCGGGGACTTTCAGTGCTAAAAACGCCCCCTGAAATGTTTGCGTTTTTTTGTTTTTATTTCTTTGTTTTATTGTCAATTCAATCTTTGACCCATGTTTTCAGCTACTACTTATTGTTGGTGTGTGTGTGGCACAGTCATGGTATATGAAGTATGTCTGCACCGTGGGGTGGAGGTGTCCCTGAGAAAAATCTTAATGTTATGGGCATCCTCATTTAGAGTGGCGCTTAACCATTTTTTTAAGCCAATATTATCTTGCGATTCCCAAAAGCTGGTGCCCATTGTCTGGTTGAATGAATAAAAACAGTCATAGTAAAGTATCATTAATTCTCTGAAGAAAATTAATTAGCTGAAAATTAAAAAAAAAAAAAAAAAAAAAGGGACCCCATTGTCGTTGGAAATTGAACACTTAACAAAATGCGAACAAGGCTGGAATTTCTTTGCTGTTCAATAAAGATCAAAACTCTAATTATCTGGCAGAAACACCTACTCTCTATCACAGATTATCAGCAATTCCATATTTCTCTCTTTTGGCAACAAAAAGAAAGAAAAGTTCAATAAGAAAAGAGAAAAACAGGTGTCAATTTCACCAGCATCAGTCGGCAGATGTTTTTACTTCTAACCTTTTGAGCACATACAACAACCTGCGATGTCGAAAAATAACCTGTGGCATCGAAAACAACCTGCATTCTTTTCGGAGAAAATAAAAACTTAATCGGTAATATAGGATGTAGCTATGTCCCTATTTACTTCCTTCCCTAAGTTAGAAACCCGATCGGCTTTTAACATGGTAAAATCCAGTTGCCACTGTTACGTTCTTATGTGACCCGATGGGGACCGGGCGATGTCGAGTGACCTTGCTAATCGACACAAATTCAGAGGAATTCGCACTGATTAATTCTAATGATGATGGTTTGATGTTGTTTAAACAGAAATGTCTATGGGATTTTGTCAGAAAGAGAAAAAACAAATGATAATTGTTCTTATCTTATTGCTGTAATATATCTGTTAACAACGGGAAGGTTGTTTTTAAAATCTCTGAGCGAGATGAAGAATGGGGGTCAAGAGTAGGGGTCGCCGCCAGGCATTGTTCGATTTGGAATGACTAATCACTCCTAATTTGATAAGTAGAAACACCTCAGTGCAAATGGGGGTTGAGGTTTGGTAGAGATAAGCTCTAAGAGGAAGAAAGGTGGTTGTAACCACTCTCTGAAGGAGGGGGGGGAAAGGGGTTGGATTTAGAAAAAGGAATTCTAAACGGAGAAGAGTCGTAACCAGCAAACCGAACGGCTGGGCTAGTCAAGTGCTCCCAGTTTGGGAGCCCTTCAGGGCCTGATGTTATGATGGGAACTTGGTGACTTTACTGGTCTGGTCTTACATCGTTCACTGCTATAGTCAGTCACCTCAAATTAGACAGTAGTTGTTATGAAGTAATGAAAACAATAAATAGTTTGTTACTGTTATAACCTGGAGTTCTGTTTGTTGTGGTGAGGACTCTTGGTTTTTGCAGCAAGCCGCAAGGACCAGCGGCATGATTGATGTACCTGGAGACTCCCTACACATGGGAAGAAAGACGATTTGATCGAGAGGAAAAGTGCCCCTTCATGAAAACACAGTGGGTAAGGACGATCAACAGGCCAACTTGTAACGAGACAAGGTACGATCAAAGGACACCTGCCACATCGGGTGGAATCCGACGAGGGTAAGGACGCCCGGTGTGTTTGTAACGGTGGGAATGCTGCAGGTACCGTACATTGGTATACTTATAGATGAGCGTGGTAGTAGCAAGACGGGGGAATCAAAACAACAGTAGGCAGAGTTGTTAAAAAAAAGGTAGTCGTAGACAGGCAGAAAAAAAAACCTGCGACATCTTAGTCACAAACATCAGAATTAAGCGTAGGCAATCGAAAAGGAAACAATGACTTGCTAAAATGGTGACACAAAAATCGACCCCTCCTTGTACAAAACGGCTGAGTTCAGGGTGAAGGAATTAATGTTTGGTATCAATTTTTCGATATTTGTCGTCTGAAGGATCGAGGTTTAAAACGATACATCGTCGCCTCTGTAAAAAGATTTTGCGAGAAACACATCTGGGCAGGAGCTGCCAAAACAGCCTATCATGCCTTGACAGAGTACAAAATAGACTTCGTGGTTTAGTGGGGGATGCCCTTTTCTCTACCCTGCAACCTCTCTACCACAGAAGAGACGTTGCGAGCCTATCCTTGTTTTATCGTTATTTTCATGGCAGGTGCTCGTCTGAACTCCAATCCCTGGTCCCCCCTCGCCAATCTTTCACGAAAAACACCCGTCTAGCTGAATCCACTGTGAAAAATTTCCCCCACTCTTTATCTGTGCCTAAATCAAAACGCGGATTCCATGAACAAAGCTTCTTTCTTAGAACTGCACGCCTGTGGAACTCTGTTCCGTCTGCCTGCTTCCCTCTGGACTACAACTTGGATGTCTTCAAGTCCAATGTTAACAAATTCCTAATGAACCGCCCCCCCCTAATTAAGCACTTCATCAAATCTCCACACTAATGTAATGCACTTTTTTTCTTTTTTTTTTTTTACATGGGAGTCACCACTTATCAAGGCCCAGAGGCCACTCAAGGATAAGGGTTAATAGGTATACATTAGTCATTGTGATTTTAGCATAGTAAACAGTGGGAATTTTGTAACTTGGATTACTTAGGGGGACGATTCAATTAGAACTTGTTCACATTGTACTTTTTCTTTTTTTTTTTTTTTTTTTTTCATAGGTATCACCACATTATCAAGGCCAAGAGGCCACTCAAGGATAAGGGTTAAAGAGTGTACAGTAGAAATTGGACAATATAATAATCATTAGTAATGAAAATTTGGTAAATTTGATAACTTATATGGAACGGCTCATCAAGAACTTATTTACGTTAGACTTGAAGACAACCATATTGTAGTCAGCCAGAAAGCAGGAAAATGGAAGACAATTCCACAGGCGTGCAGTTCTAATAAAAAAGCTTTGTTCATGGAATCTACGTTTAGGTTTAGGCACAGATAAAGAGTGGGGGGAATTATTGATAGTGTTTACAGCTAGACGAATGTTTCTTGTGAAAGTTTTGCGAGGGGGGGACCATAGATTGAAGCTCAGTCGAACACTTTCTATGAAAATAACGATACATCAGAGACAAACTCGCAACATCTCTTCTGTGAGATAGAGGTTGCAAGGAAGAGAAAAGGACATCTCCTACGAGGCTACAAAGTCTATTTTGAACTCTATCAAGGCAGGACAAGTCCTTTCTAGCAGCTCCTGCCCAGATGTGGCAACAGTATTCCATCCTTGGACGTACCTGGCTCTTATATAAATAGAGAATTGCATCAGCAGTGAGATATCTACTGGATCGATAGAAAGATCCCACCATTTTTCCAGCGGCCTTGGCAACAGATTTGATATACGTGTTCCATTTAAGATCAGGAGTAATGGTCAAGCCCAGAAGCTTGTCAAAACTTGAGGCCTCCTGAAGACGAGAGCCATTCATTTCAATTGATGCCAGATGGGGATCAGAATGTTGATGATGTAAAGAGAGAAGCTTGGTTTTAGATGCATTAAAAGTAACCAGCCACTCCTTTCCCCATTGTACTACATGCTCAAGATCAGAGGAGAGAGAATTGGAGAGAACTTGGTCGTTTACTGTCTTAGATGTGCTACCATAAATGGTAGTGTCGTCAGCATAAATGTCTACAAATGATGTAAGGATGTGATTTGGAAGATCATTAATGTAGATCAGGAAAAGAGTTGGGCCCAGGATGGACCCCTGAGGGACACCGGCATTAATACTGTGGGCTTCTGATTTTTGCCCCTCAACTACTACTCTTATGAACCTATCAGAAAGAAATGATTTAATAATTGAGAAGACATTTCCAGCTATACCATAGCTAGAGATCTTATGAAGTAAACCTTTATGCCATACCCTATCAAAGGCCTTAGATATGTCAAGAGCAATTGCCCTAGAAAGGTTGCCTCTGTCGAGAGATTTGCTAATCCTATGAGATATAACTGTAAGCACATCTGCTGTAGATCTAGCAGAACGGAAACCATATTGAGTGTCACTAAGAAGGTTATTTTTGTTGAGATGGTTGATTACTTCTGTATTTAACACAGATTCCAGCAACTTACTCATGACGCACAGGAGACTTATTGGCCTGTACTGAGAGGGAGATGAGCGATCACCTGAATTCTTAAATACAGGGCATACTGATGAAATTTTCCAGGGAGATGGGAAGCAATTCTCCTTAAGACAACGTTTAAATAGTTTTGTAAGTATGGGCGCTAGTTCAGGTTGAAGTTTTTTGAGTACTATAATTGGAATACCGTCCGGGCCAGTTGCTTTACTGGAATCAAGGTTTTTGATTAGCTTGGCAACATCACGTACAGATATACGTATATCACATAGTGTGTTTTCAGATACAGGAGGAAATATTGGGGGTTGGCGGCCTTGATCGCAAAAGGTAGAATTAGCTGCAAAGTTCTTGACAAAGAGTTTGGCTTTTCTGATGCTGACGAGATTACCTCAGGTCCATTGATAATAGTTGGGATGGAGCACACGCTTCTGTTCAGAATTCTGTTTGCTATTTGCCAAAACTGGTGGGAACCAAGCCGCTGCTCAGCTACTTTGGACTTAACAGATTGAGCATACAACCACCTTGCGCTCTTTATTACTTTCTTACAATGGTTGCTGGCAGTCCTGAAAGCGGCTTTAGTTTCCATACATCTATTACGTTGGAAACAGTGGAAAAAGTGATTTCTGTGCGCAATGGCAGCAGCACATTCTGGAGAGAACCATGGCTGGCTGTTAGGTTTTTGCTGAAACTTTTTCGAGGGTATGAAACGATCAATACCTACAATTAACCATTCCGTCAGGTCTAATACTATAGAGGACACATCCTTTTTAAATATGGAATGCAGAGGTAGATCAGTTATAAATGTACGGAAGCTATCCCAGTCAGCCTTAGTGTATCGATATACTGTACGATGGAGAGGTACGTCTGGGGACTTATTACATTTCATTTTTATCTTAATTGATACAACAGAGTGGTCGGAAGATCCAAGAGGCGACAGAACAGAAACTGAACATAGTTCAGGGCAAGTTGTGAGAAAAAGGTCTAGTAGGCTCGCATACTGGCCGTCATTGTCGGGCACACGGGTGGGTTCCTGAACAATCTGAGTGAGGTCATAGGCAATGGAGAAATCATGACAGAACCTCCCCTCATCATCGGTCTTGTTTGAGTGGGTCAACCATTCGACGTTGTGAACATTGAAGTCTCCACATACGTGAATGTTAGCTGAAGGATAAGCAGATAGGACTTGGTCAATTTTCTCAGATATGCTTTTAAAGATAGTAACTCCGCTGTTGTGGGGGCGATAGAGAGTAAATAAAAATGCCGTAGTGTGAGCTAAAGCAACCCGGAAGCACATATAGGGTAAGTTAGGATCTTCCCTGGAGACGTCCCTACCACATGGAAAGCTATCTTTAATATAGGCACATATTCCATGCCCATGGCGATCTTGGGGGTCAGATTTAGAAGTCAAGTTAGAGTATCCTTTAATTGCAAACTCTTCTAGGGAAATAGCCTGTCCAATGCCAGTTTCACTTAAAAATAAAAGGTCTGGTTTAGTCTCCTGTAATTGGGTTTCAACCTCTGGAAGGTTAGAACATAGACCCCTGATGTTGGAGAAGGAGATATGGTAGTAGGGGTCTACGTTGGAAGTTGGAGAACCGGGTTTAATCGTGTATTTTTTCTTGAAACTTGTCATGATGAAATTTTGAAATTTGTGGACTAGGTTGTCAGATTTACTTAGAGCAGGACAGAGAGGGGAAATTAAGAGAGAAAAAGAAACGAAGAATTTTTTTTTTTTATTTGTAGCTAATGATAAGGTAAAGCCGTAACAATTACCCACTGGTATGGCATCGAGAGGCCCCACCAGAAGCTACTGCATGGTCCAGAATCCATTCACCAAATGGCAATACAGCAGCCCCAGTACTTTGCACCTGCTGATAGGACAGCCTCCTTAGTGGTTAATCCATGGTTCAGGTCCCTGACTATCAGGCGGATAACGTCAGCCCAGACAAAACGTTTACCTCCAGCACCCTTACTAGTGACATGGCCACAAGGATAGACATAGAAACAGAAAATTTCCGCCATCTAAGCCAACTGTTCGCAAAAATACTGCCAACCTAGAAAACAGCTTTTTCTTCTCCCTTTGTCCGAAAAATCACTCATTGCAATAACCCTTATCCCTGAGTGGCTTCCGGGCCTTGATAGGTAGTGATCACTGTGTAAAAAAAAAACCAAAAAACACACACACACACATTTTGCCTTTTATATAATAGACTAGCGGGCGGGGGGGGGGGGACCTGGCGTGGCCCGGGTATTTGTAGCTGTGTGTGTTTGGGGGAGGGGTGATCAAAACAACCCTGTTTAAAAAAAAGAAAAAAACGTTGGCCGGGTGTTTGGATGTGTAAAAGAAAAAAAAAAGTTTTAGTAGGAAAGTAGGCTTGAACCCCGAACCTTTGACGTGGAGGTGGAAACGAAATGGAAAAAACCCTGGAACCTAACCATCTCGGCCACAAGAGAAGAAGAATGAAAAAGCATCTTAATTTAACGTTTATAAAATTAAATTGACAGGTGCGAGAAACTTAAGTTGCGTGATGTTTGACCTTTAAACATGACGCGGCTGCAAGTTTCCACTTGTTTTATACTGAAAACCGAAAGAAACGCATGACGATCAAAATATCTGGAAAAAAAGTTGGACAAATTAAATACACACGTGCAGAGGCCTACAATTACATACCGACACCGACATTGATAACAGTCTTTGTTTGCTATTCGCAGAAGCAGAGATGACCAGAAGACACCAGATCCTGATACAGACACGTCTTTCACCAGAGCTCTGTTTGTAAGGTTAAAGTCCTAATACTTGATGTCAAACCTATACGCAATTGCGTCGTTGCTGTTTGTTTGTTTGTCGGCATTTGTTTCCACGATATCTTTCTATTAACACTCAACATGAGAACAGTAGTCCAAATGATCCCGATAATATAAATTATTCATCCTCATCTAAAAAATTCAAAGACGTTAATATCAAATCCAAAAAAAAGCTTGTCGGCTGTTGAATCACTACTACTGCTACTATTGTCACTACTACTACTACTACTACTGCTGCTGCTGCTGTTTATCTGCTGCTGATGTTTGTTTGTCGAACATTTATATCGTAATACGATAGCGCGTGTGTTATTTTGTGTCACGCTTACATCTTTTTTAATTGTTATTAACCTGGGTGTCCGGCGTTGCCCGGGTGTGTGTTGAGCAAAAAAAAAAACAAAAGTTGTAGTAGGTAGGTAGACGGAAAAGAAAGTGAAAGAAAATCTGACGTCTAGAGTGGAGGAGTTAATGTTTTTGGTCGATTTTTCGATATTTGTCGTCCGAGATGTCGAGCTTCAAAATGATACTGATTTTGTCAGAATCCGTCACCTCTGTCGACAGTTTTTGCGAGGCATACAAACATGCATACAAACATACATATATTTAAACAGACAAGTGAGATTTATATTATAGACTAGTCTGGGTGCCCGGCATTGCCCGGGTGTTTGTAGATGTTGAGCAAAAAAAAAAAAGTTGTAGTAGGCAGGCTCAAACCCGTAACGCGAAGGCGGAAAAGAAAGTGGAACAAAAGAATGTGACGTCTTTGCTGTTGCGCCCATCGCCAAACCGGAAGTGACGTAGGTTTAAATTAAGGCTAGACAATCGAAAAGAGGTAATGACTTTCAAAAATATTAGCGAAAAAAGCGACCCCTCCCTGTAGAAAAGTGCCTAGTTGAGGGTGAAGGAATTAATATATTTGGCCAATTTTTCGATGTTTGTCGTCCAAAGGGTCAAGCTTCAAAATGATACTATTCTTGTGAAAATCCGTCACCTCTGTCGAAAGTTTTTGTAAGATTGTCAGACGAGTGCCACTCCCTCAGACACTTAAAAGTCCATGAGCCCAAAAATGACTTCCATTGCCATGGGACCATTTTAATAGACAAATGCCTGAGGGAGTATCTATACACAGATGATGTTACAGAGTCTTAGCTTTGTATGACAACTAAGTCTCTCTCTCGGTTCAAAATGTTGAGATCCAGCAACAAGCAAGAGCAAGATAGCCAGCAACAAGTTAAACTGCAGACCAGCTTAATGCGGGTACTGGTCTCCCGCTTTATGGGTTTTTAAATCAGAGATTTGCTTCTCCTAGAAAGGTTGCCTTCACCACGGCTTACGGGAGCCTTCTCCACCCCAACACACACATACATACACACAAACACACACGGTGCTATACATACATACATACATACATACATACATACATACATTTATAAATACATTTAAACATTTAAAGTGAGATTTATATTATAGATGACCACAATTTTATCGATCGCATCAACTTCACCTTTTTTAAAATGAAAAAAAAATATACGGCACTCCCATGACATTCGCGTTTTTAGCACAACTAAACTTTGTTGTGTTCTCTTCTTTCGTGTGCAAATTATATTCTGAAAGTACAAAGGCGTCGGATGAAAACAGATTCGTAAAATAAAGGGAAGTAACTCTTGGCCTTGTCTCACTTGCGTGAATAAAACCTAATCATGGTTTTTTATACTTCGCTCTAACAAACCAGCAGGGAGACCCAAAATTGTCTGGGACTCAGTGATCGAGAAGTGATGAACGGCCTTAGCAAATATAACCTGCTCAATGATATGCAATATGGCTTCCATTCTGAGAGATCTACAAATGATATACTAACTCTTATGTCACACAGAATTAGCGAATCTCCCGACAGTCTTATAAAAGAACCTGCTGTTGATTTTATAGGCTGGTCCTTTCTGCTTGTGCGGTGATAAAACTTCTCAAATGAAATTGCGATGTTAGGTTGTATGAAAGTGTTAAGTTTGGTCGAAATTGGGCTTTCTTCTTTAATAAAACTTTTTTTGGATTATCGATTTTCGATACTTATCAGATGCATTTCAATATAAAACCTATATAAGAACATTCCCAGACACATCAAGTACATCCGTGTGGAATTAAAAAAAAAATTGGCGCAATCGTTTCCGAGTATCTTAGAGAATGAACTCGCACACACTCACACCCATATACACATATTCACACACACTCACACACACATATACACACACACGCAGATACTCACATTCATACACATATACACACTCACAGCACCATGCAAAACTGCTAAATAGACATACACAGAAAATTTTGGAAAAATATGGTAAAATAGTCCCAAAAATGGAGTGTTTTTATTAGCCTTAAAAGAGCCCCTGGGATATACCCAAAAGTTATCACTAAGTATAGACAAACAAAATTATAAAGAAATCAGTTAGTTACAACTTTTCAGAAAGTTTTATAAAAACTCAAGGCATTAATTTTTTTTTAATAAACACAAAAGTGTTAATTTTAGCCATTTTAACCCGAAAGGCACCCCTAGGGGGAGGGCAACCAAAGTTTTCCCGGAAAATCCGTTCTGTTACTTTTTTTACTCATATCATGTTTAATGCTTGTGCAAAATTTCAAAAAAATTCAAGGCATAGTTATTGAGAAAAGTGCGGACAGACGAACGAACAAGTGTGAATTTACACGACCAATAAATTTGCTTTGTTTGAGCGTGAATTAAAATTAAACAAAAATGCAAAATTTTTGGTGAAAGTTATTTTTTTTATTTAGCAAAACCAAAATTCAGGTATACATTAAAAAAATTGAGAAAGAGAGAAAATAAAAGAAGAGTGTTTGAAATAAAATAAAAAATTTTTTTTGACAACTTCAACATGAAAAATAGTCAAAAATAGTGATTGTTGAGTACCCATGTAGGTGTTGGTGCATAAAAAGAATAAAAAAAAGAAATCCATCTGATTTTATGGATTTGTTTGGAAGAGATCCAACAGATGGATCAGTGTTTTTTTTTGTTTTTTTTTTAGGAATCAAAAAAAAAAAAGAAAAAGATTTTTAAAATTTGTCTTCCCACCACCACTGCGCCAAGATCGAGTCTTCTCTCCCAAAATGTCCAATCTTGGTTTTTCAAGGCACACATGGGAAATATTGCTGATTGTTGATTTGTAAAAAAAAAAAAAAAAAAAAAATTTAAATACGGGTATGTTAATAAAGTTTTCATTTCGAAAAAACATTTATTTGAAAAACAAGAAAATATTTAAATAGCAAAAACAAAAATTTATTTAAAAAACAAAACATTTAAAAAACAAAAAAACAAAAAAAATTATTTAAAAAATAAAAAACATAAAAAAATTATTTAAAAAATAAAAAACATAAAAAAATTATTTAAAAAATAAAAAACATAAAAAAATTATTTAAAAAATAAAAAACATAAAAAAATTATTTAAAAAATAAAAAACATAAAAAAATTATTTAAAAAATAAAAAACATAAAAAAATTATTTAAAAAATAAAAAACAAAAAAAAATTATTTAAAAAATAAAAAACATAAAAAAATTATTTAAAAAATAAAAAACATAAAAAAATTATTTAAAAAATAAAAAGCAAAAACATTTTTTTTTAAAAACAAAAAAATAAGTCAAATAAAGATAAAAAGAAATGAGCACTCGATTTTAAATACAAAAAAAATAATCCTAAACTTTTATTAAAAAAATAATATCCTCGATCTTAAAAAAGTATATATATATATATATATATATATATATATATATATATATATATATATATATATATATATATAAAATATATATGGCGATTAAGCTACGGTGAATATTCAGCGTTTCATCCACTCTAGGATTCCTCAGGCTTATGCGCGAATTCTGTGGTTGTTTATCGTTTTTATATGGTCCTCTTCTATTGAGGATTTACTAACTAGCTCTGATTGGCTAACTAAATCCTCAATAGAAGAGGACCATCTAAAATGATAAACAACCACAGAATTTGCGCATAAGCCTGAGGAATCCTAGAGTGGATGAAACGCCGAATATTCAGTGTAGCTTAATCGCCATATATATTTTATAACTTACTAACTAGCTCTACCTATGTATTGAGCACTTTTGAAGTAAATACTTAAAGTTTACGCATAAATCTATATTTTCGTATATTAATTTTATGTGAGTAAATGAAGTAGTTATATATATATATATATATAGCCGCATTGAAGATCTATAATACAGCGAAACAGTCTGTCTGTAAATTAATATATATATATATATGTGTGTGTGTGTGAAAAAGTTTTATTAATACAACTTATAAATATATTTGTAAGTTGTATTAATAAAACTTTCTCACCCGCTTCAACTTGTGTCTTTCTGTTACCTCTGCATTGTACCGCTTCCTACACATTTCATTAACAATGCTTCAAGCAAACTACATCCACCTCTGAAAAAATAAAATATTAATTACAAAAAGTAACATTGTTTTCATGCTTCAAAAAACCCTCATAACCTCTAAATAATTATCCTAGAAGCATACATGGACTTTTAACATATATAACTGAACAGATAAAATGGTAATAAAAAATAAAACGCATATTTGCTCTGCATTAGTATTGAGCACTCTATTCAGGTTTTACTAATTACCATTTTTACCATATATATATATATATATATATATATATATATATATATATGAAAAGGTTTTTAGTGGTACAAAACTTTATGAAAGTGGAGTCATTATTAGAATTATGAGGAAGATCAATGGAGAAAAAAATTAAAAAAAAAAAACTAGACAGGAGAAAAATAGTCAAAAAACTATTCGATTAAAAAAAAGAAGAGAACTTCGAGTGTTTTTTTTTTAGATTAAAAAAAAGGGTAAATGTTTCGTTTAGGTCCACCTCCACAATTTTCTTTAAAATGACGACATAATAGGTTTTCGACTATGCTGAATACGAAAATCGCATTGAAATGTTGCAGAGATAAGTAGTTATCAAGATAGAAAAAAATGCATTATGCACGGTAATTTTGGCGGCCATTTTTTACGCGCATGCGCGCGCGCCCTAAGCAATCAGAATTTTACACGAAGGAAAAAAACCAAGATGGCCGCCAAAATTACCGTGCATAATGCATTTTTTTCTATCTTGATAACTACTTATCTCTGCAACATTTCAATGCGATTTTCGTATTCAGCATAGTCGAAAACCTATTATGTCGTCATTTTAAAGAAAATTGTGGAGGTGGACCTAAACGAAACATTTACCAAAAAAATTTTTTTCCCCATTAATCTTCAAAATTCTAATAATGACTCCACTTATCCTTTTTAAAACTTTAATAAATATTTGTACCACTAAAAACTTTAATATGTGTGTGTGTGTGTGTGTGTGTGTGTGTGTGTGTGTGTGTGTGTGCAATTCGGATATATAGATCACTACAGTTCTCTTATATCCGGGCTACACTGTACATTAACACAGACTCTAATTTGGGACCAAAGAAAATCTATCTAATATTCGTTTTTTTATTTATTTTTTTTATTGGGATCTCTCATATCCGGTTTACACTGTGTATGTGTACATATTATAATATTATAAAAGCGAAGTGGGGCATTTTTTTTTTTTTTTTTTAACCTTATAAAAAAAGATGGACTATAATGTAAAAAGAAACAGGATCGACTAAAAGTAAGAAAAATAAATTGAAAAGGAAGAAGATCGACTAAAAGGGGGAGAAAGAGAAAAGAAAAGGGGGAACGGTGAAGAAACTTTAAGTACTTTTTGCCGACTGTCTTCAGAAGTAAATGTCCGAATGAAGTAATGTTGGCATGAAGTAATTTCTATGAGGGGGAAAAAAAAACAAAAAAACCACTGCATAGAAATTAACCTGGTGGCGCCTGTTTAAAAACGTTCAACAGCGTAGAAATTAATATAATATATATAAAAATTAATAGAAATTAATATATATATATATATACATACCGTTGAACGTTTTTAAACAGGCGCCACCAGGTTAATTTCTACGTTGGGTTTATATATATATATATATATATATATATATATATATATATAAAACTAAATTTAGTGTCAGCTAAAAAAGAAAAAAGGACTAATTTTACACTTAATTTTAAATATTTTAGTAAAAAAAAAAATCTAAAATTTAGAAAAAAAAAAATTCTTGATAATTAAAATAAAATCATATTAATTAAAAATCTATCAGAATATTTTGTAAAAAAAAAATAAAAGAAAAATTAGCCTCAAATAAAATTAAAACTAAAAAAAAATCGGATGTTAAAATGAAAAAAAAAATCTTTTTTTTGTTAATTTGTAGTCAAGAAAATAAATAAAAAATGTTGATAATCTTTGGTTTGGTGGAAAATCTTTATCGAAAGCAAAAGAAATAAAAAAAAAAAAAAGAAAAGAAAAACGATCTTAAATTAAGTTTTGTTAAAATAATTAAGAAAATAAATAAGTATATATAAACGACTAAACAAATATAAATAAAAGTGTATAATAAATGAAAAAATCTTTGTAATCTTTGGTTTAGCGGAAAAGTTTTGTCGGAAGCAAAAAAAAAAAAAAAATTAAGAAAATAAAAGAAAAACTAAATGAGCACTCGGTCTTAAATTAAATTTTGTTCAAATAATTAATTTAAAAAATTAATTAATGTGAAAAATAAATAAAATGTATAATATATAACATATATGATAACCATAAATAAATTTAAAAGGATAAAATTTATTGTCATCTAAAAAAAAATAAATTATCCTAAAAATAATAAATTATCCTAAAAATAAATAATTAAAATAACCCGGTGTTAAAACAAATGAGAAAATGGTGTTTATCTTTGGTTTATTGTAAACAAATTTAGAAAGTTTTTTTGTGAAATTTTATTGCAAAAAGAAAAGAAAACAATAGATTTAAAAAAAAAAAAAAGCTTTTCGTAAAACGTTATTGACAGCAAAATTTGTCTCTTGAGAAAAGTTTAAAAATGAAATTCAGAAAATTTGCTAAATGTGAAATGGTTTATGTGTGTGTGTTTGTTGGATTAGGGCTAACGTTGAGAACAACGTGTGCTATGACATCATGTATGACGTCATAGCATATCCATATATATTATACATTTATTAATTTATTTTTATTTCGGACTATTATTCTCATCTTTATTAGTTGTTGTTTTTCATCTTTTATTGGTTTTGTTTATTCACAACGTTTCGGCCAACTATTCCTCTGGCCTTTGTCAGGTGGTAACCGCGACGGATAGGAACTTCGAATCTCCTAACTGCATTCTCAGCCATCACTGCCATCCGTAGTTGTTGTCGTCTCACCACAATTTTGGCCAATTGACCTCTGGCACGCTTTGGGTGGGATTGAAACCGCTATCTTCAGACAATGTTCATCTGGAACTGTAGAGATTCAACGTCTCTATCAACTGCGCCACGGGCCCCGAAGGGCGATCAAGGTTGGATTCTTTGATCTTATAAATCCACATTTATTTATCTGATCTTCTATAGTCGGGTCTGTACCGATTGGTATATATATATATATATATATATATATATATATATATATATATATATATATATTATTCCTTAATTGGAATTCATTTTTGAGATGAGCATTATATATATTAATTTATTTTTATTTCGGACTATTATTCTCATCTTTATTAGTTGTTGTTTTTGATCAAAAATGAATTCCAATTAAGGAATAATATATATATATATATTATACATTTATGTTATAACGTTATTGGAAATAAACAAGAAACAATCAAACAGACAGGGCTATATATATATATATATAGAGAGAGAGAGAGAGAGAGAGACAGACAGACAGTCATAGACAGACAGACAGAGCGCACGAAAGCAAGAAAGAGACACATTGATATAGTTATATACATACTCATATAAACAGATAGATAAATATGTGCATGTATGCATATACATATGTCGATATGAATATTTCTTGAAATTTAGGCTAATATGCAAAGATCAGTGGAAAGGGTATAATGTATATATGTGTTAGTTTAAAATATAATTTCGTACAATTGCTGTTCCATTTTATCAAACTAAAATTGAAATCTATATAGAAATCAAAATAAAGTTTCCAGAACCGATCCAAAATTTTTACAAAGATTAATCTCAAGGGAACATCTATTGGAAACTTCTTAAAATTTTTCATTGATATAAAAAGCATAACTCACAAGTCCACTTCCTCTGTTCCGCCTTTTTGGACTGACTGCCAAAGGAGTTTACTAAAATTCCTTTAGCTTATCTCCCATTTTGTCCGGCTTATCAGTAAGAAACTGACTTCCAAACTAACCTATCTCTGACCAGGTCTTTTTTCATCCGTCTTTCTCTCAAGTCCATTTTTATCACTCTCTCCCATTTTTTGTTTTTTCCTTGGCATCATAATTAATCTTCCTTGCAGCTTAGCAATGAAAATTTATTCTAGAAACCTTTAAATCATTCTAAAAGATTCTAGAAGATTCATTCTTTTTTTCTTAAAAGACAAAAATTTTGCTGTCAAAAGTTACACCCCTCTTTTTTTTTTTTTTTAATATCTTGACCATCATTAAAAGCGGGAACAAAATCTGACCGACATAAAATAAAAACAAATCAAAATGTGTCAATGTTTTTGTTTTTTTTCTTGTTTAATTGCAACGTCAATATCTCACCAATTTAATGTTTTTTTTATTTTTTTTTACTAAAATTTTAGATAAAATCGATTGTTGATCAGAAATTATAGATTTTGTCCTGAAAATAAAATTTGATTTTTAAAGTCATATTTTTTTTTTGTTTGCTTTTTTATTTATATCAAATTATGCAGCTTTATTGTTTTATTGCTTGCATCGATTGGACTATTGTTCTCATCTTGAGTATTATTTGTGCAATGTTTTGGCTGGTGTAGCCTTCAACCTTCGTCAGGCATTGTTGGTCGCCATCTTGGAACAATAGTCCAATCAAAAACAAGTAATACAAACAATCATCTTAAAAATTCAGAATTACTTTACTTTTGCAATATTAATATCTCACTATTTTAGCGTTTTTTTTGTGTTTTTATTTTACTCATTTAACGTTTTTTTTTTCTTTTAAATAGATTTCATCCTGAAAATAAAATTTGAACTTTTATTGAAAAATTTTACACAGTACAGAGCAGGGTTTTTTTTTTCTTTTAATGAAAAATAGCATTTATCAAATTATGCATCAAATTATGCAGAATAGAAAATTGATCTTGGGTTTAATTTCAACAAACTCATAAATTTTGCTTCTCTTATTTTCATCCTTTAATCCTCACATTCTATAAACAGTGTTTCTGACAAAAGGAGAATCTATTCATATAAACCTGTTGACTGTTTTTGGCTTTTTTTTTTTAGCTCCTTACATCAAGTGGCTAGAGCGACCCCCCCCCCCCCTCCAAAAAAAAAAAAAAAACAGCATCCACAGTTATTTTATAACTGCATCAATTTTGTTTTTAAATTCATCAAATTCAATTAAAACTTGCATAAAAAGTGTTCAAAGTTTATTTTTTTAGTTTTTTTTTTTTTTTCAATTTTCGAGATGAGGATTGATAAAAAGATAAAAAGATTTTGCTGTGAAAAGCCCCCCACCCCATCCACTTAAAAAAAATATTTTGCCCAATCATCAAAAATGGGAATAATATCTGACTGAAAGATGCACGAAAATGTGTCCTTATTTTTTTTATTTTTTTTTTCTGGTTTCAATATCTGTTTTGTTTTTTAAACTCAAGTTTTAGATAAAATCTATTGTTGATCAGAAATTAATTTCGGCAAACTCATAAATCTTGCTCCCTTTATTTTCATCCTTTAATCCTCACATTCTATAAACAGTGTTTTTGACAAAAGGAGAATCCATCCATATAAACCTAACCCTGTTGACTTGTTTTTGGTTAATGATATGTTGTTTTTTGTTTGTTTGTCAATTTTTAGCTCCTTGCATCAAGGTGCTTCATGGCAGGTCTGAAGCAATTTACACACACAAAAAAAAGCATCCACAATTATTTCATAACTGCTTTATTTTTGCTTTCAAATTCATTAAATTCAATTAAAACTTGTGTAAAAAGTGTTCAAAGTTTATTTTTTTTTAGGTTTTTTGTTTAATTTTTGAGATGAGGATTGATAATTTGCATTTGGATACTTTGGACTACTGTTCTCGACTTGAGTTCTTTTTTTTTTTTGGCACAACGTTTCGGCCGATGTAACCGCTTCAGGTGCATCTTTCAGGAATGTTTGCATCAAACTTTACGTTAAAACTTAAGTAAAAATTTTTATCTTTTTTTTGGTTCTGGAATATTTTGGATAATGCATACTTTTTAGATTTACTGATTATTTCATAACGTTTTGGCCGATGTAACCTCCGACCTTCTTCTTATTGAATTTGGGAATGTTCATGCTGAACGCAAGAATTTATATGAAAGTCGGTGGTTACATCAACCAAAATGTTGCGAAACAGACAACCAAGTTGAGAAGAATAGTCCGAATTTATTTTTATGTAATTTTTTTTGCACATAATTTAATTTTTCAAAAGTAAAAATATTTTTTATTCCAAGAAAAATAAATAAAAACATGGCCGCCAATGATTAAGTAAATTAGATTTTTTTTTCTGGACAAAAAATACAATTTAAGACCAACTGATCATGTTTATCAGAAATTTGAAAAAAAAAAAAAAAAATAGATGAGATATTCTACAAGTGAACCAGATTTTTTTTTTTAATTCTCAAGTTTTATAAAGTTCTCAAAACGCAAAAACTGTAAAATAAAAAAAAAAATAAAAAAAAAAACAGATAATAAAGACACACCGGGAAAAAATATAAATAAAATTTCAAATAATGAACATAGATTTTTGGAATCTTGCAAAATTAAAGCATTCTTACCGTTATCAATAATTAAGATACTATTTAAATATTTTTCTTTTAATTTTTAAAATTGTAATCAAAGTTTTAAAAAATATTATTTTAAGTGAAAATCTTAAATATAAAAAATACTTAAAATTTAAAAAAAAATTATTTAAAAAAATTTTAATGAAATTTTTTTAAATATTTAAAATCAAAAACGAATTTTTATTTAAAAAAATTTGTTTTTAATTAAAAAAATCATTTTTCAATCGAAAATGTTAAATATAAAAAATATTGAAAATTAAAAAAAAATTTGTTTAAGATAATTTTGATAAATTTTTTAAAAAATATTTCTTCAAGTGAAAATGTTAAATATTAAAAAAAAAAATATTTAAAATTAAAAATTATTTTAAATATTTTTTAAGTTTAAATATGTTTTGATTGAAAGCTTGGAAATTTTTTATTTAAATTTTGAAATTTTTCTATAAATTCAGAAACTTGATAAATATTTGGCACTTGTTAAAAATTAATCAATTCTCGTAAACGGAGAAAAAAAAAAAAAAGAAACGGGCAGTGACATAACTGAAATTGAGGTGATTAGTTGTCTGCGGAGGAAATTTGTAAAATCGTTGTTTTCGTTTCATTTATTTAGTCAAAGAGATTCTGGTTCTTCTTTGCAATAATCCCGTTGTGAAAAAAATAAAAATAAAATAAATAAATAAAAATAGCGTCTCATTTTTTTTTTTTTTTAATTGCCCAATTTCTGGCACGGCTCCACTAATAATTAAAAATCTCAGTGAATTTCGATAACAAACAAATATTAATTTTAATTTTTAATATCACATGACCGAATGACAAGTTTATGGACTATGGTGACAAAAAAAAAAAAAAAAAAAAAAAAATGGCCACCATTTCAAAGTTTTGGTACGTGAAAAGATTTTCAGATGTCTCTGGTTTGTGAAGTTATAAAATTATTAGCAGGAAAACCCGACGTTGCTCAGGATTGAATGAAGATCCCTATGATGTATCTTTTTCACCTGTGCTCATAACACTACATTACTTTCTTTGTTTTTACTGGTCTTTTCCTCCTGGACCTGCTGCCTCAACTGTTCTACATCTACTAACCCAAACCACTTTTTCATCATCATCATCATTTTCTGTTTAACGCCCATTTTACATGCTGGCATGTGGTGGAAGGCTTTTAGAAATTAACTTCCAAACTAACCTATCTCTGACCAGGTCACCATCATCATCATCACCATCCTCCTCCTCATCACCATCCTCCTCCTCATCATCATCATCATCATCACCACCACCACTATCCTCCTCTTCCTCATCATCACCATCCTCCTCCTCACCACCACCACCATCATCATCATCACCACCACTATCCTCCTCTTCCTCATCATCACCATCCTCCTCCTCACCACCACCACCACCATCATCATCATCATCATCACCATCCTCCTCCTCATCACCATCCTCCTCATCATCATCATCATCATCATCATCATCACCACCACCACCACCACTATCCTCCTCTTCCTCATCATCACCATCCTCCTCCTCACCACCACCACCATCATCATCATCACCACCACTATCCTCCTCTTCCTCATCATCACCATCCTCCTCCTCACCACCACCACCACCACCATCATCATCATCACATCCATTTTACATGCCGGAGTGTGTTGGATGGCTTTAAGAAATTAACTTTCAAATTAATCTCTGGCAGGGTCTTTATTCATCCCTCTTTCTCTGAAATCCATCTCTATCACTTCCTCACATGTATTCCTTGTCCTTCCCCTCTCAACTGACCTTGCTGCCTCAACTGTTCTACTTCTAATAACGCTAACCAGTCATCTATTCTTTCATCATCATCGTTATCATATTCTGTTTAATGCCCATTTCACGCACTGGCATGTGATGAACGGTTTTTAGAAATTGACTTCCAAACCTATCTCCGCCCAGGTCTTTATTTATCCCTCTTTCTTTCAAATCCATTCCAATCACTTTTTAGACATCCCCTGTTAATTGACTCTGCTGCTTCGAATGTTTTATATATACTAACCTAAACAATCTCATCTTTTTCACCACCACCACCACCACCACCACCACATCCATTTTACATACCGGCATGTGGTGGGCGGCTTTTAGAAATTGATTTCCAAACTAACTTATCTCTGCCCAGGTCTTTATTTATCCCTCCTTCTCTCAAGTTCATCCATATCACTTCTTCCCCCCCCCGGTTAACTGACCCTGCCACCTTAACTGTTCTACATCTACAAATTCAAAAACTCACATCCAAAAATTTATTGTTTGGACAAAATAATACAATATTTATATTAATTTCCTTAATTCATGGATTTTCGATGTAGGCTCATCTCCTCAGAAGAAAAGGCATTATTGGCTGTTAGTTTCTTTATTTTTGTTTGTATCCCTACGAAGAAAAGGGGATAATTTTATACAGAAAAGCATTTACCTTAATGCTTGTTGGGAGTCATTTTTTTTTTCCTTACACAAATGTGATGCCCACACATGGGAGTATATATTTATAAAAATTAATCATGTTCCGTTGCATGTGACTTAGTTGTGTAGTTAGACCTCGCGAAACTAACGATCAATAATGTCTTTTCTTCTGAGGAAATGAGTCTACATCGAAAATCTATGAATCAAGGGAATTAATATAAATATTGTATTCTTTGTCCAAACAATAAATTTCTGCATTAATCAAAATTAATATCATATTTAAGCGTATTTTATGACCAGGAAATGCCGGGCAGCCTGCTAGTATATATATATATATTTAAAAGAGTGTAAGCCTTCAACAATTGTGGGTTTTTTTTAAAGTTTTTCATCATATTTTTATTTTAAAATATTTTTATAACGCGTTTCGAGCTTAGGGTGTGCTCTCTTCAGATATTTTCGTAAAAAGTTTTTCTTTAAAATGGGAGTTTGTAGAATTTCTACAAACTCCCATTTTAAAGAAAAACTTTTTACGAAAACATCTGAAGAGAGCACACCCTAAGCTCGAAACGCGTTATAAAAATATTTTAAAATAAAAATATGATGAAAAACTTAAAAAAAACAACCCACAATTGTTGATGGCTACACTCTTTTAAATATACATTTTTTCTCTCGTTGGAACTACACAACCATCACTTTAAATATATATATATATATATATATATATATATATATATATATATAAGAGCAAATAGTTAATAAAACATGTTAAAAAACACTTTGAAAAAGAGTTAAAAACATATTTAATTTGAAAAGGAAACACTAAATAATTGGATAGTCCTTAATTCGTGGAGTTTTGAAAAAATACTTTCCTTCTCATCAGAGGGTAGGATTTAGCAAAATGCGGGATAGTCAAAGATCTTACTTGATAACAAAAAGCAAAGCAGAGGGAATATGGTGAAGAAAAAGGTGATTTCACGTGAATGGATAGTCTGGTGAAAGGTAAAGTATCCCATGACAGTAAAATGCAAATCTAAGAAAGTTAGTTAAATTTCCATTTGCACAAGAAAAATCTAAGGGAATCACGTAATTGGAAGATGGTTCAAAAAATCCAAAAGGCCAAAATCCGTGGGATAATTCACAAATATGTACAAGGAAAAGGGGAAAAAATTCCAATAATATTAATAAAAGAAAAATAAGATATGCGTTTAACATGGCTGCCGAGACAAAGTGTAATTAAGAAAAATCAGTGAAGATGGTCCAAAATAATCCAAAAGGCCGAAACTTATTTTATTTTATATATATATATATATATATATATATATATATATATGATATTAGCTGAAAAACCCGGCGTTGCTCGGGATTAAATGAGAATCACTACTGCGTACTTGTTCAGTATTCTCATATCACTGTATTAATTTCTTTGGTTTTACTGGCCCCTCCTCCTGTTTCTTCCCTCCCCCTCTCCAATATAGTCAGAAGAAGTAGAAATATTGGAAAAGTCTTTGGAATAGTGTCTTATATGCACAATTTAAATTTTACTAAATATTTGGCACATCAAATAACATATAGATTTGGGGCCACTTGGAGTAGCAAGATCTTTGTTTACATTATATTTAAACTTTCCAGACCGTACTAATATGAAGAATCTACATGTTAGTACAATTAGGAAAGCAGGAAACAGGGAAGGAATTGTCTAATAGTCAGAGGGAGGGACCTCTACAGTGAAGGGGTGGGATTTTGCCTCTGTTGGGTTAGTTGTGAACAGGCATCTTGCTGCTCGACTCCCTGCATAATATCCCTGCAACTTATGTCCCCGATAGTAACTCCCTACTTCAAAGTGGCACTGTGCCTTGTTTGGGGTGAAAACTGCATTTAAAAAAAGAAAAATTGAAATAAAGACGAAACGTTGATGAGCATATAATTTGGTTTGTTTCTCTCTCTCTCTCTCTCTATATATATATATATATATATATATATATATATATATATATATATATATATATATATATTGTAATTAAAGAAAGGTTTTAATTTAAAACAAAAACATTTTGGTTAAAAAAAAAATAAAAAATAAAAAAGCATCAATAAAAAAATAAGGTGCTTTTTTTTGTTTTTCACAACGGGATAATTACAAAGCATGACCATTGTTTCTTTTTTTTTTCATCTATTCAAAGAGATTCCTCATGTCACAAAGTGTTTGAAACAAAATATCCATGAATCGAGTGGAATCTGTGATCTGAGCGGACCTCTTGGAAGAGACATGGAAAAAGATTTTTTTGTTGCCAGCAATCATGTACGAGATACCGTAACCTGTATCGGAAACTGGACCAAATCCACCACCAGGACCCAACTGCAAAACAAAGTGAATAAATTATCATTTGCGAAGGTTAAGGAAAGACGATATTGAAGAAACAGATTTGCACGAACATTCTCAGAAAAACGTTTTTCAAAGATACGAATCATGTACAGCGATCCTTCGATAAGCAAACGAGTAAAAACAATTAAATTTGTTATTTCTTTAATTGAAAAGGAGATTTATTTCTCCTTTTCAATTTTAAAAAGAAAAAATGTCTGAAAAAAAGATTTAATAAAAAAAATTTGAAAAAGAAAAATTTAATTAAAAAAATTTGAAAAAAAAAAATTTGAAAAAAAAGTGTTAAAAAGAAAAATTTGCAAAAAAATTTGAAAAAGAAAAATTTAATTTAAAAAAATTTGAAAAAGAAATGTTTGAAAAAGAATTTGAAAAAACAATTATGAAAGAAAAATTTGAAAAAAAAATGTTAAAAAGAAAAATTTGAAAAAAAAAATTAAAAAAATAATTTGAAAAAAAAAAATTTGAAGAAAAAAATTGGAAAAAGAAAAATTAAAAAAAAAAAGAAAAAGTCCATATTTAATTATCTTAGTTAAAATGGCTGTCAAATGTGATGTCAACAAGTCGTTTGCTATTTGCATTTGCTAACCCAAAAATGGCAAGAAAATTCTATATCACAAAAAATTTTAAAAAGAAATAAATTTTTAATTAAAAAATAAAAAATTTTTTTGCCGCTTCTACAGAATTGGGACGAGTTTTTGTAGTCGATAAATGGAGTTTTCAGATAAAAAAACAATGGTTTCAACTGATTTTTTTTGTTGTCAATTCCAAATAAGTTACAATGGTAGCTTCCAAATTATGTAGTTGAAATTATCTGAATATTACTGAAAAAAAGACAACTTTAATTGTGTTAGTAGGTGAAAAATTGCCGCCATCTTGTTTAAATCAAAACGGAAAATTACATCCCTTTTGAACTCTGCTGCGTCTTACGATCGTTTTTATCAAATTCTATCTTTTATTTTTATATTATAATTTTTATAATTAATTTTGTACCTTATCGATTTTTGTAAGTTTTGGATATAAGCAGTTAAAAAAATACAAGGAATATGTAGATACCATTGTTTTCATGTGAAATTCAGTTTTACGATTTCCAAAATTTCGTCCCAATAGTGTAGAAGCGCCAAATTTTCTTTTTAAAATTTAAAGTAAACATTTTTTAATTGATATAAAAATAAATTTCAAAATAAACTAAAAATATAGAAAGACTTAAAAATCAAGAAGAAAGAAATTCAAAACGAGAAACAATAAAAAACAAAACAAAAAAAAACAGAAACAATAAAAAACAAACAAAAAAACAGAAATAAAAAAACAAAAAACAAACAAAAAACAGAAACAATAAAAAAAAATAAAATGGTACTTGTACAGTTTAATCAAGACATTAAAAATGAAAATATCGAAAAAAGGTTATATTGTACATATCCGTTATGGACTGAAGATCTCCGGAAAAAATTTTAATTTAATTTGATCGAGTAGTTTTTTTTTACAGCAAAAAAAACACGTTTTTATGAGAGCACGTCGAAGTCAGCCATCTTGGAATCTTTTGAACGCGCCACGGGGAGATAACTCAGTTTAAAGCGCCGACACTCCCTCCCTATCTTTAATACTAGCTTTTCTTCCTAAAAATCGAACCTTTTGCTCAGTATCATAACAAATAGTTTTTTCGCTGTAAAAAAGAAACTACTTGATGAAATTAAGTGAATTTTTTTTTCAGAGGACTTCGTTCCATACGTACAATATAACCTTTTTTTTTTCGATATTTTAATTTTTTAAATGTCTTGATTAAATTGATCCAAAAAACAAACAAAAACAGAAACAATAAAAAAAAACATAAGACAAAAACAAAAACAAAAACAGAAATCGAAAAACATCTAATCACCTTTGCATCATATTCTGGCAAGTTACAATCGGGTGATGTCGCTATTTGCTGCTGAGGTTGTTGACTGGTTGAAAGAGTCCAGGGCAATGTCAAAGTTTGTTTTAAAAACTGACAATCCTGCAAAAGAAAACAAAATAAACCCAGACGAGATTGTGAGACAACTTCACGTGTGTCTTTCATATCAATGTTACATCGATGATTCGTTTTAATTTACCATGAATCCAATTTTTATTGAAATCATAAATAAAATCTAATTCACCATCAATCAAATATTTATTGAAATAATAACATTTAATTCACCATCAATCAAATATTTATTGAAATAATAACATTTAATTCACCATTAATCAAATATTTGTTGAAATAATAACATTTAATTCACCATTAATCAAATATTTGTTGAAATAATAACATTTAATTCACCATCAATCAAATATTTATTGAAATAATAACATTTAATTCACCATTAATCAAATATTTGTTGAAATCATAAATACAATTTCACTCACACACACACATCTGCCACTATATAGCTATTTTCCCCCTCCCCGTATTAATCACATAATCAGCATACTCCACTTTATTTCCTCACTGATTTGCTTCCTCTGGCTCTTAGATTCTTTTGTCTTTATATTTCTGCAATTAGACACAACTATGACAGCCGGAGACCAAAAGTGCTAGAGTCTAGTTTGTCTACATTAAAACTATTAACGAACAAAACAGAAGATAATGCCTGGGAGAAGTTTTTCATGATAAGAAATCGTACACTACTTCTGCCCTCCTCTTCCCCAAAAAAGATTTTGAAAATCTCTAAAGGTATGCTATCATAAATACCGTACGGATACTACATTAAAACTATTAATAGACACAAAAAAAAGGAGGCGATAATTCCTGGGAGAAGTTTCTTGTGACAACAAATTCTAGGCTGCCTGAAGATTTTGGTAATCTCTGGGAGTATGCTGCCATAAGCACATAAATTCATTCTCATGATCTACGGTAATTTAAAATCAAAAAAATATTTATAATTTTATCAGTAGCGCATCAAATCCGTTGCCAAGGTGTCTGAAAAAATGATGGGATCCTTCTATCGATCCAGTAGATATTTACCTGCTGATGCAATTCTCTACCTATATAAAAGCCAGGTACATCCAAGGATGGAGTATTGCTGTCACATCTGGGCAGGAGCTGCTAGGCAGATCTTATCCTGCCTTGACAGAGTTCAGAATAGACATTGTAGCCTAGCGGGGATGCCCTTTTCTCTTCCCTGTTTTATCGTTATTTTCATGCCAAGTGCTCGTCTGAGCTCCAATCTATGGTCCCCCCCCCTCTTGCCAAACTTTCACGAGAAACACTCGTTTGGCTGTAAACACTATCAATAATTTCCCCCACTATTTATCTGTGCCTAAACGTTAACGTAGATTCAGTGAACAAAGCTTCTTTCTAAGAACTGCACACCTGTGGAACTCTCATCCATTTACCTGCTTTCCAGCTGACTTCAATATGGCCGTCTTCAAGTCCAATATAAACAAGTACTTGATGAACCGTTCTCCTTAATTAATCCAATTTATCAAATTTACACTTCTAATGATTACTATAATATTGTCCTTTTTACCACTGTACACTCTTTAACTTATCCTCGAGTGGCCTCTGGGCCTTGATAAGTAGTGATTTCTTTGTAAAAAAAAAAAAAAAAAAAAAGGAATAGCAGTAGAAAATTAAGTTTAAAAAAAAAAAAAGGAAAGATATCATTTTTGGAACCAGAAATTTTGTATTTTTTATAATTACACTTATTAAAACACAAAATTACAGAAAATCTTTATGTTCTACATACTCGTCGTGGAATGAATATGACATATTCCAAAAAATCACATAAATTGATCAATTAGTTTTTTTTTTTTTATCTAAAAAAATCAAACTTTATGAAGAAGCAAGCTGGGATCCGGAAGCTGCCATTTCGTTTCAAAATTCAAGGGCGATAATTCAATTAAACTACAGAGATTTTGTTTTATTCGAAATAATAAAAACGTTTTAATCACTAGTTAGTTAAAAAAAAAAATATATATATATATATATATATTTAATCAAGTTACGTGATTTTTGGAATATGCCATCTTCGTTCCATGACGAGTACGTACATCATAAAGATTATTCTGTATTTTTCTGATTCTGATACTCAAAGAAATTCTGATTTTGCTGATTCCGTATTTCAAACATGCATATATATATATATATATATATATATATATATGGTAAAAATGGTAATTAGTAAAACCTGAATAGAGTGCTCAATACTAATGCAGAGCAAATATGCGTTTTATTTTTTATTACCATTTTATCTGTTCAGTTATATATGTTAAAAGTCCATGTATGCTTCTAGGATAATTATTTAGAGGTTATGAGGGTTTTTTGAAGCATGAAAACAATGTTACTTTTTGTAATTAATATTTTATTTTTTCAGAGGTGGATGTAGTTTGCTTGAAGCATTGTTAATGAAATGTGTAGGAAGCGGTACAATGCAGAGGTAACAGAAAGACACAAGTTGAAGCGGGTGAGAAAGTTTTATTAATACAACTTACAAATATATTTATAAGTTGTATTAATAAAACTTTTTCACCTGCTTCAACTTGTGTCTTTCCGTTACCTCTGCATTGTACCGCCTCCTACAAATTTCATTTAACTATGTTATTTTTTATATTTCAAGTGGTCCTCCGCTCTTGGTCACAAAAAAGTATGAAAATGAAAGACATTGAAAAAAAACTGGAAATTTGTAGTATGGACAGACTTCATTCCTTGCAAGAAACGGCTAAAATAATTCATGTGAATTTTTTTTTTAACATTGTTGCATATATGTTGCTTTATATATATATATATATATATATATATATATATATATATATATATATATATACTAGCAAATGTACCCGTCGTTGACTGAGTTCAAAAGCAGCCTACAAAAAATGGACACTGATTTATGAAAGTATGATAGGTTATGAAAAGGAAGGGTTGTAAAGAGATAGCTTCGAATTTGGGGGTATCAAAACCAAATCAAAATATGATGAAAGTAAAAATAAAATAGACAAACCCCATAATTTATTATACCATACCTGTTCACACTGAAACACTTATCACAATATTCTGTGGATCTATATTAAAAAACCTTGTTGAACTTTGTGACATATTTCCATTCTATGGAGGTCAGGCACGAATGAACACCGCATAATTTTATTATGCCATATTTCTTCAAACTGAAACAATTATCAAAGTATACTTATGCAGATAGATATGAAAAGTCTTTATTAAAGTTTGTGCCTATTTCCATTCTATGGAGGCAGGCAAAGCATTCTTATGTACATCTATATCAAAAACACTTGTAAACGTTTTTTTTAATTTTTTATTTCCATACTTTGTGGACCAGGCGCGAACGCAGACCCCACAATTTTAATGAGCCACTGTTCTACCAGATCAAACATACCCATTCCTGTGTCTCAATACATCTTCTATCATTATATGTGATCAGTTTTCTATAATAGTCAACCATATAGGAGCCTATTCGTGACCAGACACACACATACACACAAAGACATTCAGTTTTATATTATAATATATATATATATATATATTAGTTGGAGAAAGGAGGAGGGGATCAGCTTCAGCGTAACTACCTATTGTTCAATTAAAAATTTTGTTCTAAAAAAAAATATGTAAAAAATCTCAGAAAAAGAAGCGTTAATACTTACATAACCGAGTGCTTCACTTAGAACATAAAGACCAAAAAGATGTCGATCAATTCCTTTACCGTTCATTGCGTCTCGATATAAACCCTGATGTTTGTTGCAAGCCTTCCGTAGTAAACTCACTTTCTTCTCTTTGGAAACGGTCTCATCATGCATGGATCTATGAGAGAATCATCCGATGATCAATAAATAAACATGACAGACCATTATAGAGAGTTCTTTATAGGGTTATGGACATTTTGTTATGGGATTAAAGTTACAGACAGGCTCTTATAGGGTTAGTGCTACAGACAGGCTCTTATAGGGTGAAAGTTATGGACAGGCTCTTATAGGGTGAGAGTTACAGATGGGCTCTGATAGAGTTAGAGTTACAAATGGGCTCTGATAGAGTTACAAACAGGCTCTTATAGGGTTAGAGTTATGGACGGGCTCTTATAGGGTTAGAGTTACGGACGGGCTCTTATAGGGTTAGAGTTACGGATGGGCTCTTATAGGGTTAGAGTTACGGACGGGCTCTGATAGGGTGAGAATTACAAACAGGCTCTTATAGGGTGAGAGTTATAGACAGGCTCTTATAGGGTGAGAGTTATAGACAGGTTCTTATAGGGTTAGTGCTACAGACAGGCTCTTATAGGGTGAAAGTTATGGACAGGCTCTTATAGGGTGAGAGTTACAGATGGGCTCTGATAGAGTTAGAGTTACAAATGGGCTCTGATAGAGTTACAAACGGGCTCTTATAGGGTTAGAGTTATGGACGGGCTCTTATAGGGTTAGAGTTACGGACGGGCTCTTATAGGGTTAGAGTTACGGATGGGCTCTTATAGGGTTAGAGTTACGGACGGGCTCTGATAGGGTGAGAATTACAAACAGGCTCTTATAGGGTGAGAGTTATAGACAGGCTCTTATAGGGTGAGAGTTATAGACAGGTTCTTATAGGGTTAGTGCTACAGACAGGCTCTTATAGGGTGAAAGTTATGGACAGGCTCTTATAGGGTGAGAGTTACAGATGGGCTCTGATAGAGTTAGAGTTACAAATGGGCTCTGATAGAGTTACAAACGGGCTCTTATAGGGTTAGAGTTATGGACGGGCTCTTATAGGGTTAGAGTTACGGACGGGCTCTGATAGGGTTAGAGTTACGGACGGGCTCTGATAGGGTGAGAATTACAAACAGGCTCTTATAGGGTGAGAGTTATAGACAGGCTCTTATAGGGTGAGAGTTATAGACAGGCTCTTATAGGGTGAGAGTTATAGACAGGCTCTTATAGGGTGAGAGTTATAGACAGGCTCTTATAGGGTGAGAGTTACAGACGGGCTCTTATAGGGCGAGAGTTATGGACGGGCTCTTATAGGGCGAGAGTTATGGACGGGCTCTTATAGGGTGAGGGTTACAGATGTGCTCTTATAGGGTTAGAGTTACGGACGGGCTCTGATAGGGTGAGAATTACAAACAGGCTCTTATAGGGTGAGAATTACAAACAGGCTCTTATAGGGTGAGAGTTATAGACAGGCTCTTATAGGGTGAGAGTTATAGACAGGCTCTTATAGGGTGAGAGTTACAGACGGGCTCTTATAGGGCGAGAGTTATGGACGGGCTCTTATAGGGCGAGAGTTATGGACGGGCTCTTATAGGGTGAGGGTTACAGATGTGCTCTTAGAGGGTTAGAGTTACAGACAGGCTCTTATAGGGGTAGAGTTATAGATGGGCTCTTATAGGGCGAAAGTTACAGACGGCCTTTATAGGGTAAGAGTTACAGACAGGCTCTTATAGGGTTAGTTATAGACAGGTCTTTATAGGGTTAGAGCTACAGACGGGCTCTTGTAGGGTTAGAGTTACGGACAGGTTCTTATAGAGTTCGGGTTATGGACAGGCTCTTTTGGAGTTAGAGTTATGGATAGTCTTTTTTAGTGTTAGGGATGATTGAATAAAACTAAGATACGATTGTAACATTGTAAACATGTGCGAGTTGCATGTTTAGTTGCAGAGTTGTAATGTTTGTGGGTGAGAAAAAGATATTTAAATCATTTGAAAAAAGAAAAGAAAGACATATTTCATCAAATGCCAGTAGATTATAGAAAATGAGGGGACAACGAAATGAAGTTTCATTCTATATCTGTCGGGCTGATTGTCAAGAACGGATTCTTGACTGGAACGGATTCTTGACTGGTACTTTCTAAGTCTCTAAGCAATCGAAGCATCAAGCAGACTCTACCCGTATCTAATTCCAGGTAGAAGATCAGGATGATGACCGTTGGGCCACCAATGATGAACCAGCAACTATTTTTCTCAAACCTTTAAGATTTTCTCTGTTCCTCAAATCTACACTTGTAACATAGTGCATATGAGTGCATGGAAAAATATCAGCAGCAGCAGCAAAGGATAGCTGGCTTAAGAAGAGATTAGAAGCAGCAGCAGTCAAAAATGCGCATATGCAAATTGAAAAGTGTGCGCAAGAAGTAAAAAGAAAAAATAGAAAGGAGAAAAAATGCACGATGGGAGAAAACAAAATCGATATCAAAGACATGTAAAGTCGAAGGTGAGAAATGGCTGGCTACAGTCGGCGTGAGGTTGGAGAAGAAAAGTGTACACCAAGCGAGATGGGCGATGATGAGATGATGATGAGATGATGATGAGATGATGATGAGACGATGATGAGAGACTTTTGGATGGGAAAATAACGGCAATAAAAACTTTTTGTTAAAAACGAAAAAATGTCGACCCGGAACTTTATTTGTTGTTTTTTGTTTGTTTGCTTGTTTGTTTGTTTGTTTTTATTCGTTGTTTGTTTTTTGTTTATTTGTTTTTTTTGTTTGTTTGCTTATTTTTTGTTTGTTTGTTGTTCTTTTTTTGTTTGTTTGTGTTTGTTTGCTTTTGTTTGTTTGTTTGCTTATTTTCGTTTGTTTGTTGTTTCGTTTTTGTTTGTTTGTTTGTTTGTTTTTTGTTTATTTGTCACTTCCAGATAATGTCTTCCCACCCCATACACAGCAGTACAAATGTATTTCATCCGTTCCGTTGTGACCTCACAATTGTTTCCACACAACAGCGAGATGCTATTCTTCTGGCCAGGAGTTATCCATCACATATCTGCATAAATTCTTATCTCTCATTACAGACATCCGACATAAAGAACGAACGAGTGTTTAAAGGTAAATCTAAACTCTATTTCTATTTTTGTATTCTTTTGTAAGTTTTTAAAATGAAAGCTAAAAGAAATTCCAAAAACCGATAAATTACCTGACAAATTCTGCAAGGTTTGATGTGAGAGAACGAACTGTTTCGGTTCTTCCCAGGAGGTAAAGGCGGGTCATAGAAGATTCGTAGGTCAAGGCCAGTTTTTTATAATACGTATAATAGGTCAGTTGGAGAGCGCTCTGAACGTAGGCATCGGGACTCACCTGAAAATAACCGAGGGGAAGTAATTCAATTCAAGGTAAGTAACTCTTTTTCAAGGGAAATAACTCTTTCTCAAGGGAAATAACTCCTTAAAAAAATTAATAAATATATGTGATCTGAAAATTAGAACGATTAGAATCGTTATAATAAACCTAAATTATTTATTTTACAGTTGAGTTAATCAACGTTTGTTTCCCCAAAACCGATATTTATTTTTTAATAACACAAAATAAGTGTTAAAATATTTAGTGGTTTGTATTTTTTGGATAAGCCGGTTTCAGATAAATATTTTCAGTGAAAAAGATTTTACATGGTTCTTAATCAAACTAGTGGGGGTACCCGGCGTTGCCCGAGTGTTTGGAGGTGTAAAAGAAAAAAAAAAAGTATTAGCAATCAGGCAGGCTCGAACCTGTGACGCTGTGACGTGAAGGCAGAAAAGAAAGTGAAAGAAAATGTGACATCTTACCCCTACGCTACGAAGCCATAAGAAATAAAAAGCGTTCAAATTTAGCGATGTCAATCAAAAAGTTGACTTGCTAAGTGAAGAAGTTCACGCAGGTGCAAAAATGAATGTTGACTGAAGGCCAGTTCAGCTTTCCGCCGTTTCATTTATTTGTTTCCCTATGATGTTGGAGAAAACCAGCTCCCCACAAAAAAGGGAGTGTCCAAATGAATAGCAATCATCTGATATGAGGGGTTTCCCCTACATTGATCAAAGCTAATTGCTTTCTGGATGTCCCAGCATGAAAGGCTGGGAAGCTGCCTTCGCTTTGTATTAGTTTCGCTTTTATACGAAAAACACGAACAAACATGCGAGAGGATGGAATAGCGTGAATTTTATAAAAGTCGATCAAAATAAATCTAGAGATGACGTCCCTTCGCAAATCGTAGATATTATAATCTAAGGAGTATATAAAAAGTTTTAAAACATAGTAACCCCCCACCGAGAACCCCTGCGAAAAAAACCTTTGCTGGACATACAGAAACGCGTGCACCGCTTTTGCCTTTTATACATATACTATTGAAGGGTACCCGGCGTTGCCCGGGTGTTTGGAGGTGTATGTGGAAACTCGGGGGGGGGGTAAAAATAAAAAAAGTCAGTATGAGGATCGAACCCGAACCGTTGAGGCAAAGTTGTAAATTAAAGTGTGAAAAAAAAAAAAACGGGCGACATTAACCATTGCCCCACCACAAGATGCTTACGGAAACACGTTTGAATTTATTTAATTACTTGGATTTGGCAGGTGCCCGTTTTAATGAGTTAATGAGGTCAAGTTTGACTGCGGGATAGTATTCATTTACTGCGGAACGCTTTTTTTTTTTTTTTATTTTCCCAAGATGTTATAGGAAAAAGACTAACCCACATGCGGCGAGCGACAAATGTTGAATATTTATCTTCCTGAAATCGAGCAAATTAAATAGATAGGTGAGCTTCATTGTTAACTGTGAGATATTACGATTTATATGTGATATAAAAAGTTTTAAAATGTTGTGAACCGAGCGACCGCTTCTCTGAAAGAAGCCTTTTGTAGACATACAGAAAAAGCGAACACACATACATACATTTTCGCTTTTATATTTATAGATTGTAACCACCCTGTGCATCAAAAACCTTCTGCAAACGCTTAGTGAATGCTTTACACGAGCCATGAATGATGTTTTTTGTTTCTTCTTCAGATCCTCCAACTTGATACGGTGGGAAGCTGAAACTTTACTCTCCAAGATAGACCAAATATCTTGATCTCACCAATTGATTTGAAATGTTTTAGTGCTCTCCACACAAACGTTCGATTCACAGTTAAAGTTTTCGCAATGTCTCCGGCAGACTTTCCCGGTTTGAATAGCTCTAAAATGGCAATTCTTTTCGCTAAATCATAGGGCATATTCTTAAATTTTATCTAGATACCATATATACTTGTGTTTAAGTCAATGTGGATTTTAAAACCAAAAATTGTGTCATTTTAGGTATTACCTGTGTATATTTTTTTTTACACGGTGGTCACCACTTATTAAGGCCTGGAAGCCACTCAGGGATAAGTTATTGCAAGTACAGTACGTTAGTGTGGAGATTTGATGAAGTGTTTACTTAAGGGGGCGGTTCATTAGGAATTTGTTAACGTTGGACTTGAAGACATCCAAGTTGTAATCAGGTGGGAAGCAGGCAGACGGAACAGAGTTCCACAGGCGTGCAGTTCTAAGAAAGAAGCTTTGTTCATGGAATCCACGTTTTGATTTAGGCACAGATAAGGCGTGGGGGAAATTTTTCACAGTGGATTCAGCTAGACGGGTGTTTTTCGTGAAAGATTGGCGAGGGGGGACCAGAGATTGGAGTTCAGACGAGCATCTGCCATGGAAATAACGATAAAACAAGGACAGGCTCGCAACGTCTCTTCTGTGGGAGAGAGGTTGCAGGGTAGAGAAAAGGGCATCCCCCACTAAGCCATGAAGTCAAGGCCAGAGACTACTCGAGGATAAGGGTTAAAGAGTGTACAGTAGTCAATATAGTGATCGCTGGAAATTCGGTAAATTTGTTAACTTAAGTCGAACGGCTCATCAAGAACTTGTTTACATTGGACTTGAAGACAACCAAGTGTAGTCAGCTGGAAAATGGAAGAAAATTTCACAGGCATGCAGTTCTAAGAAAGAAGCTTTGTTCATGGAATCTACGTTTAAGTTTAGGCACAGATAAAGAGTGGGGGGGGGGGAATTATTGAGTGTTTCTAGTGAAAGTTTGGCGAGGAGGGACCATAGATTGAAGCTCAGTCGAGCACTTGCCATGAAAATAATGATAAAGCAAAGACAAACTCGCACACACACATTTATTAAAGTTTTAAAAAGGATAAGTGAAGTCATTATTTTTATTTATTTATTTTTTTTTTTACATAGGCATCACCACATTATCAAGGCCCAGAGGCCACTCAAGGATAAGGGTTAAAGAGTGTACATTAGAAATTGGACAATATAGTAATCATTAGTAATGAAAATTTGGTAAATTTGATAACTTATATGGAACGGCTCATCAAGAACTTATTTACGTTAGACTTAAAGACAACCATATTGTAGTCAGCCAGAAAGCAGGAAAACGGAAGACAATTCCACAGGCGTGCAGTTCTAAGAAAGAAGCTCTGTTCATGGAATCTACGTTTAGGTTTAGGCACAGATAAAGAGTGGGGGGAATTTTTGATAGTGTTTACAGCTAGACGAGTGTTTCTTGTGAAAGTTTGGCGAGGGGGGACCATAGATTGAAGCTCAGTCGAACACTTTCCATGAAAATAACGATACATCAGAGACAAACTCGCAACATCTCTTCTGTGAGATAGAGGTTGCAAGGAAGAGAAAAGGACATCTCCTACGAGGCTACGAAGTCTATTTTGAACTCTATTAAAGCAGGACCAGTCCTTTCTGGCAGCTCCTGCCCAAATGTGCCAACAGTACTCCATCCTTTGACATACTTGGCTCTTATATAGATAGAGAATTGCATCAGTAGTGAGATATCTACTGGATCGATAGAAGGATCCCACCATTTTTCCAGCGGCCTTGGCAACAGATTTGATGTACGTGTTCCATTCAAGATCAGGAGTAAAGGTCAAGCCCAGAAGCTTGTCAAAACATGAGGCCTCCACAAGACGAGAGCCATTCATTTCAATGGATGCCAGATGGGGATCAAAACGTTGATGATGTAAAGAGAGAAGCTTGGTTTTAGATGCATTAAAAGTAACCAGCCACTCCTTTCCCCATTGTACCATGTGCTCAAGATCAGAGGAGAGAGAATTGGAGAGAACTTGGTCGTTTACGGTCTTAGATGTGCTACCATAGATGGTAGTGTCGTCAGTCATTACATGCAACGAACGCAAATGTTGCTAATCAGACACAGTTACTGTTTTTAGGCATAATTTATGTCACGTACCGTAATAACGTGAATGCATGCATTGCACAAACCGTAATATACTGTAATAATGTGAACGCATGCGTTAAGTGCCATTAAATGGTTTCATTAAATAGTTGTCATTAAATTGTAAAAACTTGTTGAACTTAGGGGAGAACGGCATATCGTAAATACTACATTTCCTATCCTACTAAAAAACTGTCATATCATCACTGAATACATCATATCGAACTCATTCTTGATAACCCTCAGAAGTGTTATTTGTAATTTGATCACCCTCCCCTCCCTTTTTATTCTCTGTATTCTCTTTCTCACAGATGTGATGTTGCTAGTCTCTATACACTTGAAGATATAAAAATTCATGAACATTCACTAAATATAGATAATAATAGAAAGTTATAACAGTAAATATTGAATGCCCTGTAGTATAACAAATTCCTGTATTCCTATGTCGAGATCTCTGATTGGCCAGTGGATCAATCACTCAGCAATAAATGTGTCTGTTTACAGCAAAAGGAAAAAGTATATCAATATAGGTGACTGCTACATTGCTCCCTGCTTAGGCCAACAAGGAACAAATGGTTTACTGAGAAAGAGAATAAGTTACGGCAAAGAAGGAAAAAATGAATGTTCAATTCGTTCATACCTTAGCAGTTTTGATGAAACCTTTTCCATAAAAATCGAACATTCTCACAACCAAATCAATATTTTCTTTGCTCTGGAAAAAATAAAATAAATATTTAAAAAAAAAAAAAAAAAGATAATGATGATTAAAAAAATTTTTTTTTTATTTAAAATTTATGCAACCGTCGCGGATTCCAGGGTGAGTAACAACAGACAACATCTCACGTGGTCCAATCTAAAGGGTTTCAAGCAATGGAGTCACCTAATAAATGCTCAAGGCATTTATAGGTGTTAAATTTCCTTTAATTCTAGTGGCAATTGTTAGTGGCTAATGTCTTTGTGTCTGCAGGTATAAAAATAATAATTATAATTTATAATTTTTAGCACCTTTAGGAGTACTTAAAATTGAGCACTCTCTGGGAAATAAAAGCCAAAAGCTGTCAACTAAAGGTTATACAACGTTCCCAATTTCTGCTTGTTTGAACCCTCTCGATTATTTACTGTTATGCCCACACCTGGCATTTATAGGTGTTAAATTTCCGTTAATCCTCATAGCAATTGCTTGTCACCCGGAGGTAACGTCTTAGCAAATGGAGTTAAAGGTGACTCTGCAGCAGTGGCGTACCTATGTAAAATGGCGCCCATGGCAAAGTTTGAATATGCGCCCCTTCTTAATAATTTATACCTTAGATATACCTAACTACTAATTTTAATTTTTGTCAAGCAATTTTTGCGCCCATGTCAGAGTGGCGCCCATGGCACGGGCCATGTCTGCCATACCCTAGATACGCCACTGCTCTCCCAACCAGTAATAATTGTCATTTTCTGCAATGATCACTGCGAAAGCATAAGACACTAGTGTACGTAGGTATAAAAATTATAATTATTATTTATAAAAACATATATATATATATGTATATATATATATATGTATGTATATATATATATATATATATATATATATATATATATATTATTTTAAAAATGTAATTATATATATATACTGCTCCCCATGTGGGGGTACCAAATTGGTTAAAAGGGAAAATTATTCCCAACTCGCATTTAGGTAAAAATGCACTTTCGTAAATAATTGAATTCATTCAAAAACATATCGCTAAAACCAAAACAAAAACAACATCTATATATATATATATATATATATATATATATATATATATATATATATATATATATATATAGATGTATTTTAGAGGGAATTAGACCTGGAGTCTAAAGAGCAGAGTTTATTTTAATGTATTAGTACCTATTTACAATGCCTCCCCACGGGACAGAGTTAGACACCAGGGTCGTTTTTAACGTGGAGAAAAGGTACAAAAATAAAAATTGTCTCAGTCGTGAAGGATTTCTCCTCCACCGAAAGAGAACAAGAAATGGAAGTGCAGCATCTGAAGAACAGATGCTACACTTTGATCTTGACCAAAAGTAAATGTATAAATGTATTAATACTTTTAAGAGAAAATAGTGCCCATTGTACTGTAGATATATAATAAGCTCAATAGGGATAGATATCCTAGAGCTATTTTAATATTGAGGAAAATGATTCAGAATTGTGAATTAAAAATCAGTTTCTAAAAGGAAATACAAACAAAATCAACTCAATTGTACGATCGTTTCAGAAACGATGTTCATTTTATTGAAATTTGACAAAAGTTTTGTCCTTTAAAAACAAAGTCTCCTCATCAGCAAAAATAGTCTGTGTGGGGGGAGGGGTTTAAAGACACCAAAATAAAACTAACATTTTAGGTGTGAGTAAGGCAGATATTCCTTATTTAGCTCCGTTATAAAATTTGTTTTAAGTTCAGTTAATCTAGCTTTTGGCATGCTGCTATATGTTGTCTCAAATGGTTGAAATAATTACTTAGATTTTATATTACTTTAAAACGCTGTTCTAACGATCGTACAATCGAGTTGATTTTGTTTGTTTTTCCTTTTGAAACTGATTTTTAATTCACAATTATGAATCGTTTTACTCAATATATATATATATATATATATATATATATATATATATAGTAATTTATAAAATATATATGGCGATTAAGCTACACTGAATATTCTGCGTTTCATCCAACTATAGGATTCGTCAGGCTTATGCGCGAATTCTGTCGTTGCTTCTTGTTTTTATACATGTTGAGGATTACTAGTTGGCCACTCAGCTTTCTAGTATCCACCGCGCCCCTTCCTATCAGCCAATTGGCATGCATTTTATCAAACAAAGGGTCTGTTTTAGAACTAGGTTAGTGGTTTTAGGTGGCCGCTCTCCTTTTTTTTTTTTTGCAGAATATTCAGTGTAGCTTAATCGCCATATATATTTTATAAATTACTAACTAGCTCTACCTACGTATTGAGCACTTTTGAAGTAAATACTTAAAGTTTACGCATAAATCTATACTTTCGTATATTAAATTTATGTGAATAAATGAAGTAGTTATATATATATATATATATATATATATATATATATATATATGATTAGTTTTTTTTTTTTTTGGAAAAAGAATTCCAGCAGAGTGCTCAATTAAAAGGAAAATCCAAATTTTAAGAGCGTACTTATATTTTGTGTACAGAAAGTTGTTAGTTGAGACAGGTCATTGGTACCGTCGGTTTCAAGCCCGATAATAAGGCCCGTTTAAGGTATCCTTATCAAGCTCTCTTCAGCCAATATTCGTCTCTTTATATATATATATAGTGTTGGGACAATTAATCGGAAACTGGAATCGAAAAAATAGGAACTTTTGAGGGTATCAAAATCGGGAAAGTTTCCGTCTTATTTTCAATTCCAAAAAGATTCTTTTATTTTTTTTTCTTGGCAATAAAGGTATTTATTTATTTACTAATTAAAATTAAGGGACACAGGAATTTCTGGGTTCAATTTAATTATTTATATGGCAAAGTAAATGATCAAGAGTTCACTTACTTTTATTCCTTTTGAAATACTCTTTGAAATACTCTTTGAAATGCTCACACTTATTTTAGCACTTAGTTGATAAAAGTTGATATGATACCTCTCAGAGTTCACAGTTAAATTAAAAGATTTAAACTGCTCTGGACAAGTTTTATTTTTAAATTTTCTGGCACGACCTGGTCTCGTTTTGTCATCTTTTAAATAATTCTGTTTTGTTGCATATTTTTTTTTATGACACAAGTGAAACACACAGATAAAAATCTCATGAGTTTATAAAAATACGTAAAAATATGAGCGTTTAGAAATTTATAAAAAAGACATATCTACATTTAAAATCATCTCCAACGAGATTCTACTTTTTTTAGGCGATTATGTGTGAACACACTGAAAAAGAAAACAAACAATTATTATAGAATTTAAGAGTAAAATGATCCCCTATTTCCGGGCCATTCCAACTTTTAGGGCAGTTAACCAATTTTTTTTACCACTAACCTCAAGTTCAACTGGCAAACTGATAAAACCACTCGTAATCGTTTTATTTTTTGCATTACTGCCCACTTGGACTTGTAGGCCAGTGCCAAGTCCTGCTGCCATACCCAGGGTTTGCTAGTAGCCACCTGATTGCACCAGGGGATCACCACATGCTTCATCACATCCAGGTACACTTTGGTGTTGTCTTTTAAGCCGGCTTTGAAGATATAAAGTGGCATGATGTGGCCCTCACTGGAAACGACACTAAAGACTATAACCGTGGCTGGAAACTTTTTTCATCACCCCGGGCATGTCCCTGTTATTCATGGCAATCTAGCGATGCATTGTGAAGGTGCTGGCAATGGTCCTGTTGTCATAACTTGGATCGGTAGAGAAACCATCCGTTATGGAATGAAGTTCTCCGAAAAAAAATGTCGCTTAATTTCATCAAGTAGTTTTTTGTTTTTTTTACAGCGAAAAAACAATTTGTTATGATACTGAACAAAAGATTCGATTTTTAGGAAGAAAAGCTAGTATTAAAGATGGGGAGGGAGTGTCGGTTCTTTAAACTGAGTTATCTCCCCGTGGCGTGGTAAAAAAAAATTCCAAGATAACCTTCAACGTGCTGGCATAAAAACGTGTTTTTTCTGTTGTAAAAAAAAAACTACTTGATCAAATTAAATGAAATTTTTTCCGGAGATCTTCAGCCCATAACGGATACGTACGATATAAACTTTTTCTGATATTTTCATTTTTTTATGTCTTGATTAAACTGTACAAGTACCTTTTCAGAAATTAAAAATAAGAACATATTTTATTCATTAACAGTGTTAGAGAAGATCAAATCAAAGCAATATGATGCCGTCAGTTTGTGTAAATTCATTCCGTTAACGTCCGTCACGTTTGAAAAGTTGAAACAGGCAGGTAAAGAATCCATAACGACAGATTTACCTTGAGAGCAAAAGACAGAGCCATGTCAATATGAGGGTTGATGGATTCGGGTAAATCCCATATGAGTCGCTGGGGAACTTTCATCTTTCCCTGTTTGAAATTGGGATCTTTTACTGCAAATCCATCTTTCGTGTAAAGAGGTTGGATCAATCTGAAAAGGGAAAAATATTTTTAGAAAAATAAAATTTTTAATTTAGTACTTGTCCCCTCCACCCTGTAGGATGTTAATGCTTCTAAAGATAAAAGTCTGCAAAAAAGACAAAAAAAAAAAATAATAGAATTCACACATGGATAGGCTCCTCCTGTTAAAGAATAGTCGAGCAAAAGAGATTATCTATTTATCTATCTATCTATCTATCTATCTGTTTGTCTATATAATTATCTATCTAGTAATGAGTGGACAACAGAGATTTAAAGTCATGTTTTGACAATATGTCAAACTCTGTGACCAGTCAAGTTTGCACCAGAAGATCCAAACGAAAACTGGAAGTGACATGTCACATTTCATGTGTTCCAGTTTGCATAAGCATAGTTGTCAGTTGGATTTGGGACACCAAGAGAGACAGATGGGCTAAAAATGAGTCTCCCCATGAGGGAGGAGAAGTCTAAGAATGGAGACAGAAGACCCCCCCCCCCCAGCCAAAGATCGTCAATCCCTCCCTTCTGCAATGACGAATACCTGGGAGTGAATAAAATACATAAAATCTCACATCGTCTTGCGTTCTGTCTTGAAGTGATCCTTTAAACAGATTCCAGCTCCCCCAAGAAGAAACGATAGCAGAAAAAGGTATGTCGTCATGTATTTGTTATGTTGACATGCATGCACCAACACCACTAGATGAGATGAATCACGGGCCGTAAAATAGACATTTAGGACGAGGACAATTACACAATAAACACAACATACATACAAACAAACAAACATACATACATGCATACAAACAACATACAAACATACATACATGATGGCAGCAAATTCGTTTTCGAACATTGCCATTACTTGATATAGCACACAAAAAAAAAAGATATACAGAAACACGAAAACAAATCAGTGATGGGCCGCACGAAGGTGGCTTTTAAGCCCTGCCAAACTCTGGCATTCCTTGACACACATTGTGCAGACATGTACACCACTAGCAGCGCATTCTTGATTGTCACTTCTATGTATAATCAAATGCCGCTTCAAACCACCTCCTGTTTTGTACGTCTGCCCACAGTTGACACAGGTTAGCTCTGGCAACACAAGACTGCTTTGTGGCCCATTGCGCCGATGAGTAGTCTGGTGGCTGATCAGCCCAGCTCTGCTCAGACATAATCTTCCACACACCTCACACTCCAGACCAACTTGGCACCCCTGCTCATCCACGGCTCCTTTCACCCTCCCTTTCTGGATATCGCGCTTCAGCTGCTCATACTGGGTTTGATCTGCCTCAAACTTGCCCACATCTCCCTGCAAGGTCCTTCTCCATTCTCTGCAATCCAAAGCAAGACTCTCCCAGGTTCTTTCATCTATCTCACATCTTTTTAAGGTGGACCTCAAACAATCTTTGAATCTCATTTTAGGCTTTTGAGCCTGACGTCTTCCCTCGGAGAGCTCGCAATAAAGGAGTTGTTTGGGAGGTAACCCTGACATAAACATACATACATGATGATGATGGCAGCAACTCGTTCGTGCCATTACTTAATATATCTCTGACTCAAATGACGCAAACATGAAGTTCCAGAGCCATTATTGCCATTGACGAGCATATTTGCATCAGTCCTTATTGAATGTCCGTTTGCCATTTTAGGCTACAGCCAACCTTTTTGTTATCGAGATACACACTGATTGCAAAATGTGTATTCCATTGCATATCAAGTAATGACTCTGCTTGAAGCTTTTTATAGTGAGGAAAGACTTTACACCGAGACAATCCCACTCTCTAAACAACTGCAACATTGAACCAAAAAGAAGAGCAAGTCAACATCATTGGAAGCAGCAGTTGCCGCAGGTTTTATATCAGGGTTTTCCTTCTCCTAGAGAGGTTGCCTTCACCACAGCTTACGGGAGCCCTATCCACCCACCATGCCGTACATATGGTCCGTTTATGATAAGAACACAACAGACATTTATTAGCATACACGACAATAATCATCAACAGTTTCCCCCACTCTCTATCTGTGCCTAAATCTAAATGAAAAATTCCACAGACAAAGCAGACTACAATATGGTCGTCTTCAAGTCCAATGTAAACAAGTTCTTGTTGAGCCGACCCTTAAATAATCAATTTCCACAACTAACAATTACTATGCTGTTGCCTTAATGGCCACCATATACTTATTAATCCTTATCCTTGAGTGTCCTTCGGGCCTTGATAAGAGATAACTCCCTTGTTAAAAAAAAATCTTGGAATCTTTAGATTCCAATTTCTGTTGACACAGTTGAGACTTGATAGTTATTCAGGTTTCATTGGGTTCCGCTTTGGACAACTTGCCTGTGGAATTCCCTCCCTGCTTCCTATTTCCTCCGATTGTACCACCTGGTGCTCTCAGATCAGGCTGTCTGAAGATATCGGCTTCATGATTTAAATAACCCCCCAAAATTGAGCACTGAAGTTAAACAATGTTGAGCCTGGTCAGTACCAGATGGGTGACCAATTTGGGAATACCAGGTGCTGTATGTAGGAGGATGCCGACATCTCCTGGCAAGAGCTGCAAAAACCTAACGGGAATTTCCTACCTGCTACCTATTTCCCCGACTGTACCACCTGATGCTAAAGAATGTTCTTATGTGAACCATGTTATTTGCCAAACAATTTAAGTCAGCCATATTTGAAAATACATAGAATAAACTCCTGACGATAAAACGAAGAGTTAAAAGTTAAATCAACGAAAGCATGCAAGTGGATCATTTTATTTTTTTTCAAAGGAGTCACCACTTATCAAGGCCGAGAGGCCACTTGAGGATAAGGGTTAAAGAGTGTACAGTAGTGAATGGGACAATATAGTAGTAATCGTTAGTAGTGTAAATTTGGTAAATTGGATTACTGAAGGGGAACGGCTCATCAAGAATTTGTTTACGTTAGACTTGAAGATGATCATATTGTAGTCAGCTGGAAAGAAGGCAAACGGAAGACAGTTCCACAGGCGTGCAGTTTTAAGAAAGGGTGTTTCTGTAGAATTTAAATCAAATCAAACTGTTGGCATGGCGTCATTGGCAAATCATTGTATTGACGAAAAAATGTCATCAACAGTCTATGACTTTCCAAACACAACAAAGGAAGACATTCCATTGCTTGGGTGGCAGAAGATGTTACCAAAATTTCATTTTTATAAACACTGTTTGGGTGCTTTTTCCTTTTTTTTTTTTTTTTTTTTTTTACAAAGGATTCACCACTTATTAAGGCCCAGAGGCCACTTGAGGATAAGGGTTAAAGAGTGTACAGTAGTCAATGGGACAATATCGTAGTAATCGTTAGTGATTGGAAATTTTGTAAATTGGATTACTGAAGGGGAACGGATCATCAAGAACTTGTTTACATTGGACTTGAAGACGACCAGATTGTAGTCAGCTGGAAAGCAGGCAAATGGAACAGAGGTCCACAGATGTGCAATTTTAAGAAAGAAACTTTGGTCATGGAATCTATGTTTAGGTTTAGGCACAGATAAAGAGTACGTGAAATTATTGATAGTGTTTTCAGCTAGACAAATGTTTCTTATGAAAGTTTGGCGAGGGGGCACCGTAGATTGGAGCTCAGACAAGCACTTACCATGAAAATAATGATAAAGCAGAAACAGGCTCGCAATGTTTCTTCTGTGTGAAAGAGGTTGCAGGGAAGAGAAAAGGGCATCCTCTACTAGGCTACGAAGTCTATTTTGAATACTGTCTTATCTTTTGCCAGACATTTCAATCTTTGTTTTGCTTAAGACTTAATTAGTTTCTGAAACAAAAATACGTAAAACTCACTCGTTGGTCATGACGAATTCCTGACAGTGTCCGACAGCTGGAGCATCAGCGTAGGAATGTTCACAATTCAAACCCATGCGTCCGTTAGTAAAATAAATAAGATTGAAGCTCTTGTCAAACCAAATGCTTTTCCCGTCTCCTTGCATCAAATATTGGCCACGCTCTATCAAAGTATCCACAGCAATTGTTTCCAATGTAATCTTTAAGAAAAGAAAAGAAAAGAAAAAAAATGGATGAGAAAAAAATAATGCTGTTATGACACAAATAAAAATGTATCCAGTTAAAAAAATGGAAAAAAAAAAGAAATGGATTTAAAAAAAAAAAAAATCAAATTCTCCCTTTGGCCTCCTTTTATGAGTCGAGCGGTGAGATTTTACATCATTTTGCAAGACTACTTAAAAATGTGTAGCAGTTAAAGAGAAATATTGTCACTGGTGAATCAATGTCCCCTCTGAGTTCTTCGGCCACAGGCTGACCTATCACCTAACAGGACACATTGATTCATCTGTCCCTGAAAAGTCTTGAGGGAATGTCAGTCAGTCAGAACCGGACCTTCAGTCAAGCAACACCTATCTTCTCTCGTCCCCTGTCCACTGGACATCCTGCTATAGCATCGACGGCCTCCACTGGAGATAACTGCTATTAGCTGGGGATGACACAGTACTGACTGACCGACGACAACCTCAAAAAGAACTTTCTGTTCCTTCTTCCTTTTTCGCGGTCCGACCTGCCAGTTCCTGCTACCAATAAATACTTCAAATTGTTATTGTTAAAAAGAAGTTTGTTCTTCTTTTGTGTTGTGTTCTTTAAATATATTTTATTAGGAAGGTAAAACCAATTACCTTCCCTAAAAACGCATCCGGTTAAAAAATGGAAAAAAATCAACAAAAAAAATAATAAAGACAAGAAAGCAAAGTGACTCAGCAACATGCAACAACAGTCTTCAAGTCGTCTGCGTTCTCCTCATGACCTCCTTTTATGCATGTTGAGCGGCGAGATCTTGCACATGAGCGGCGAGATTTTGCATCACTTTGCGAGACCACTTAGTTAAAAAAAAAAAGTTGTGGGTGCTGACATCTTGATTCTTTCTCTCCCCTTCCGACAGTTTTATTCCACATGATGGACACATACGCGGATGCTTTAATGGTAAGTTACAATTTTCCCGACAGAAACCAATCTGACTGAACAGCGATATAAGATCAATATGCTCTCCCTCACTGTTCTTTCAGTTTCTTTTTGACTAGCTCCAGACACGCGGGAAGACCTGTCCGATGCTACAAGGATGTCTGCAAGTGAAACACGAAGCCAGATGACTTCGACTCAGCCACTGGCGAAAAACTGTAAAAGACACACACCAAGAAAAGTGAGGAGAGGAGAGACTAACAGTTAGGTGAGAGGAAAGAGCATAGATATCAAAGGACTGCAACAGGGCTCTCACAACCAAGCACCATCTATATCCGCGTTAACTGCAACAGAGTTTGTCGATCCAGGATAGGCTTGCACAGTCATGTTGCAATTTGCAAATAGATTAATCTGAGATGCAGAAATCAACTGGAAAGGAGCTGCTCGGAGCATCCTAACCTGCCTTGACAAAGTTCAAAACTGACTTCAAAACCTAGTCCATCGTATAAAAGTTTTCAGTTTCATCCGCCGGAACTATTAGTTTATTTTGTCCAGTTTTTTTTTATAGATTTGCAGAATTTATTTAGTTTTTTAATGGTTTGGGCTAGGTATTTCTTGTTGTGTTTAAATTTTATGTTCTTAATCGGGTTAACCAGATCATTTTCAAAACTGTTTGTGCCCCTGTTTTGTGTGTGTGTGTGGGGGGGGGTCATGTATGTTTAAATTTGTAGAATTTCGCCACATTTCTCTGTGCTTCAGCGGTTGAATTTTCCAAGTTATTTGATTGTATATCAACTGGAAAGTTATTGTCGCTACAGTGGTTTTCAAAGTGATAGGCCTTCCATTACACGTGCATAACGAATGTGTTAATACTTCCAATCAAGCTAGTCAAACACATGTCATCAGATAAGACATAGTAGATAGTTGTATACTCTACTTATGATGCATATCTGCAAATACGGAAAAAAAACTCTACCAAAATAGGGAGTTATTTATGTATTATAGAAAGTGATGGACCCGAGTCTAAAAGAGCAAAGCCCCAGTTAAATATATTTAAAGGTGCTGTGCTCGGAGTATTGCAGATATATGAGAAACTCAATAGGTGTAATGTTGTGAGCATATTTCTGCTTTGTTCATATTTTCATCTGAGCTTTAATGTGCGGTTTGCCCTTGCCAAACTTTCACAAAAAACACTCGTTTAGTTATAATGACTGTCAACAGTCCCCACCCCCCTCTCTATCTGTGCTAAATCTAAACACAAATTCCATGAACAAAGTTTCTTTCCTAGAACTGCTTGTATGTGGAACTCTGTTCTGCTGGCCTGCTTTCCAGCTGACTATAATACGGTCACATTCAAGTCGAATGTAAACAAGTTTTTGTTGAGCTGTCCCCTTAAATAATTTAATTATACGCATATTTGTGCTGGAACCTACCAAGACAGCATTCACGAAAAAAAAAAAAAAAAAAAAAAAGGGTCGATTTTTGCATAAGGATTATTTATCATTATTTATCATTATCTATTATTAACTCCGCTGTATAAGTCTTTTTGATTTTCTTGTAGAGTCCCAGATTGGGAAATTTAACATAACTGGGGGGGGTTTCTTTTTTTCTCATCGGCCATTCCGATCCTTGACAAGTTTAAAATAGGTTTTATTTGTTTGAGAAATATAGACATTGACAGGCAGCTGAGAGAGAGAGAGAGAGAGAGAAAGAGAGAGAGAGAGAAAGAGAGAAAGAGAGAGAGAGAGAAAGAGAGAAAGAGAGAGAGAAAGAAAGAGAAAGAAAGAGAGAGAGAGAGAGAAAGAGAGAGAGTAAAAGAGGGATCAACAGACACAAAGCTACTAGAATCACGTCACAACTTGTCTTACCCTTATCCTCGAGTGGCCTTCAGGCCTTGATAAGTGGTGACTCCTTTGTTAAAAAAAAAAAAAAAAGACGGAGATACCAACATAAAAAACTAAAAAAAAAAACCAAAAGATTAGAAATTTGTTTGGCCAGGAACAAAGTGTAGTACCTGTTCTGTTGTTACATTTCATCTTTCTGTCGTTGGTCTGTAATCTAGACTGAAGCAATTTTTATGTTTGTCATAATCGAGGGTGCCCTTTATTTTCTTTCTTTTTTTTTTTTTTTTTTTCAGGTGCTGGAAAATAAAACCCACCTTGCCTCTAACTCTGCCCTCGTGGGGAGGCAAGTAAATGAGAACAATGTGCGAGATGTATCGTGTTTTATCGGAAAAATCGAGGCTCATTCATGCGTCGCTCGAACAGAGCTTTTCTTACGTTCTTTTAGTTTATTTTCTTTTTTTTTTAGCATTTTTCATTTTTTACTTACAAAAAAGACGGCATTCTCTATAATATCCAGAGATTCTTTGTTGATTCCTTCGGAGAAATATTGTTTCCGGATATCCGCCCATGTTTGACGGTCGATGCATGTGAATGCTGGTAGACATTTCTCGGCATAGGAATGGTCATCTGAAACATTAAAGAGTCGGAATCGGTCAGATAAATAGAACGGTTAAAAGAAAATTCTATCTAAATAAAAATAGTGTAGTTTAAAAAAATATTCTATCTAAAACTCCCGTTGCTTTTCGGTGATCTGGCGAGAACCGGGGTGTCGACGTGATTGTGCCATAAATATATATATATTACAATAGAAAAATGCAAACATGAAAAGTAATATGGTTAAGATTAAACATGGAAAAGTAAAGGACTAGTTGTAAAAACTGAAAAAGAAAAGGACAAGGTATTCTAGTAAAAAATATAATAAATTTGTAGCTATATGTTAGCATTAAGAATTGATTATATAATGGTATATTTTAAATTTAAAAAAAAATTCTTAATGCTGCAATATTTTAAGTTATAAATTTATTATATTTTTTACTATAATATCTTGTTATTTTCTTTTCCAGTTTTAACAACTAGTCCTTTACTTTTCCATGTTTAAGCTTAACCATATTACTTTTCATGCTCGCATTTTTTTTTATTGTAATTCATGATTTTTCCAGGCTTCCAATAAATTCACTTGTTCTTTGTTTAATTTCAGTCTTATTTTTTTGCCCCCATAAACATAACATACAGATATGTAATAACAATATACGGTACTCGTCTGCTTTCAATACCCCCCCCAATTATCTCCCTTCCATTCTTTCATTCTGTTTCACTTGTTACTTCTCTTTTCGCGAGAGCGGTGAATTAGTAGCAACACTACTACATGGTTGCTACGGAACCTAGTCATAAAAAACGTCGCTCATCTCCTTACGTTTTTTTTATGATTTTGAGAACCAGAAAATTCACCATAACTTTTGTTTTACTGAACGAAAATTTAAAATTCTTTTTTTCACAATATAGCTGAGAAAGTGATCTATAAACTGTAATAATTGCTTGAAATTTGGTCAAAAAATGAGTGAGAGGTGAAGTTTTAAAGCAGTTCTAAATGGCTAAAACTGCCACTTAACCATATATTCAGACACTACCGTGTTTGAATGATTTATTTATTTATTTACAGTTGCTAAACTTCTGACCGACGAACAACATGGATATAGGCAAGCCTGTTCTTACAGCAGATATCCGAACTGTAATCTCTGAATATATATACCATACACTGGACAAAGCAGAGGAAGGTAGGGCAGTAAACCTAGATATATCTAAGGCTTTTGACAGGGTACGGCACAATTGTTTTCTCAGGGAAATCAGATCATTGGACAAATACTTAACATAATTTAATCCTTTTTAAAAAGAGAAGAATCCAGGTTGTCCTCGATGGTCGTACATCAAAGCAATATGATATAAATGCAGGTGTACCTCAGGGGTTTATCCTTGGACCTTTATTATTCCTAATATTCATAAATTACCTCCCTGATGAAATAATCTCTGAGATGGGTATATTTGCTGATATCACCAGGCTCTGTAACAGGCACGAGAGGAAAAATGAATGAACACATATCTAAGGCAATGACAGAAACACTAGAGGAAAACCTCCAATCTGTAGTGGAATGGGGACATAAATGGATCGTTACATTCCGTACTGCCAAGACTAAGCTTGTTTCCTTCAATAATTACAAGTAACCTTCTCAACCACCAATAGCAATAGCTGAAGATATATTACCTGAAAGTACTTTGTTCAAACTTCTTAGCTTAACATTCACAGGGAACATGGAACAGATATATCGAAAGCACTGCCACGTCTGCTGCAAAGAAGGTGGGCTTTCTCTACTGTGTCTAAGTTATGCCTGAAAGTATCCTGTACCTCTGTCTGTTTCCGCTTCCCTTTTCCTAGAATCTTTTCTATCTGAATCTGGCCTTTGATAGAGGTCAACATTCGACCACCCAGAAGTTAATTTCTCGAAATATTCAGTGGAGATTACGGCTAGACAGTCTCCATTCAAAACGGGCTTACCTGGGGCCTTCTAGGAAAATTACTTTTCCCAAGTAGGTCGCTGTTAGCATGATTTCCCATTTAATAAGATATTTTTTTTTTCAAACAAAGAAACCATATCTTAAGTGGTTGAACTTCACTCAGAGATAAATTCAATTCTCTGTTCTCCCTATTTTTCTTTTGGATAGGTGTCTATCACCTGCAACGTTTTCTACACAACTAAAACATGGAGCCAGCGCATGTTTACATAAGCAACTTTTTCTACAAGCGAACCCATCATAAAAATAACGTACGCAATAACGAATATCCCCGGAGAAATTCCCCCAATAAGTAACTGACCTAAAATAATGGAGGTATTTTTTTCTCGCGTTTCGATTGTCGCATTGCGTTACTGTTCACAATTACGGCACATCAACCATTTTTAAAAACGAAACCTTTTAAATCCTGCTCTGATGTCCCTTGGCCGTTTCCCCGAGTGGTTTGTGTCCCGCTGTTCATCCTGTACCTCTACAAGGTCACTATTCGCTCATGTATGGGGTATTGTTGTCACATTTGGGCTGGTGCATCTGCTACTAGTTTCTTACTCCTGTTCAGGGTTCAAAAGAGAGTCGCCAACCTGATAGGTCCTGAACTGTCATTAAAGCTTCAACCTCTGTTCCATCAACGAAATTTTGCATCCCTCTGCCTGTTCTACAAGTATTTTAATGGTGAATGTCCGAATGAACTACAAGCCCTTGTACCCCCTGGACGTAAATACCCCTACATACCCGACAAGCAGCTAAATCCCACCCCTACACAGTAGAGATGCCTAGATGTCAGAAAGCCTTCTACTGTAATAGTTTCTTCACATGAACTGCTAGACTTTGGAACTCCCTTCCGGGTTCCTCCTTTCCCAACTGTATTCATGTTTGGTGACACCGGAATTCTTCACACACAAAAGAAGAAGACATAAAATGGGAGCCATCTTTTTGGCGAACGATCGATAAACGATGCCACATTGAAAAAAAAAAAAAAAAGAAGATCGCTTTGAAGTCTTTCAGCTTCAAATAATTCAAAGGTAGGTTTTGATACGGAACTTTCAAGCGATATATGGGTTAGCAGGGTAAGGGATTTTATGAAATATAACAAAGAATTTCAGCCCTTCAGTGACATCCTGTATATACGAAATCTGGACAAAATAAAATATCGTATTTAACCCTTAGGCTACGTTGGCTGTTAATTTTTTAACACCTAGTTTTTACTTATTATTAGGGAATTTATTAAATACAACGGAATGAGCAAATAATAAATAAACATAAAAAAAGCGAACCCACCATAAAAATAACGTACGCAATAACGAATATCCCCGGAGAAATTCCGCCAATAACTAACTGACCTAAAATATTGGAGGTATTTTTTTCTCGCGTTTCGGTTGTCGCATTGCGTTACTGTTCACAATTACGGCACATCAACCATTTTGGGTGATTTATAAAAACAAAACCTTTTAAATCCTGCTCTGGTGTCCCTTGGCCGTTTCCCCGAGTGGTTTGTGTCCCGCTGTTCATCCTGTACGTCTACAAGGTCACCATTCGCCCATGTATGGAGTATTGTTGTCACATTTGGGCTGGTGCATCTGCTACTAGTTTCTTACTCCTGTTCAGGGTTCAAAAGAGAGTCGCCAACCTGATAGGTCCTGAACTGTCATCAAAGCTTCAACCTCTGTTCCATCAACGAAGTTTTGCATCTCTCTGCCTGTTCTACAAGTATTTTAATGGTGAATGTCCGAATGAACTACAGGCCCTTGTACCCCCTCGACGTAAATAACCCTACATACCCGACAAGCAACAAAGTCCTACCCCTACACAGTAGAGATGCCTAGATGTCAGAAAGCCTTCCACTGTAATAGTTTCTTCACAAGAACTGCTAGACTTTGGAACTCCCTTCCGGGTTCCTCCTTTCCCAACTGTATTCATGTTTGGTGGCACCGGAATTCTTCACACACAAAAGAAGAAGAAAAAAAAGATCTCATCATTTTATCACCCCCAGACATAAAATGGGAGCCATCTTTTTGGCGAACGATCGATAAACGATGCCACGTTGAAAAAAAAAAAAAAAAAAAAGAAGATCGCTTTGAAGTCTTTCAGCTTCAAATAATTCAAAGGTAGGTTTTGATACGGAACTTTCAAGCGATATATGGGTTAGCAGGGTTAGGGATTTTCTATTCGCCCATGTTGTTATACTTGGGCTGGTGCATCTGCTACTAGTCTCTCACTCCTGGACAGGGTTCAAAAGTGGGTCGCCAACCTGATAGGTCCTGAACTGTCATCTAAGCTTCAGCCTCTGTCCCATCGATGAAATGTTGCATCCCTATATCTGTTTTACAAGTGTCGATGTTCTAAAGGAAAAGCCAGAACATCATTTATTGCAGACTATTATCCTCATCTATTTTTCTTTTAGGTGTTGTTTCACGACGTTTCGGACAACTATTTATCTGGCTTTCGTCAGGTGGTAACCGCGACGGGATAGGAACTTTGAATCTCCTAAATGCATCCTCAGCAATTACTGCCATCCATAGTTGTTGTCGTCTCGCCACGTTTTGGCCAAGTAAGCCTCTGCCCGGCTTTGGGTAGGAATAAAACCGCTATCTTCAGAAAATTCTCACCTAAAACCGTAGAGATTCAACGTATCTATCCACTGCGCCGCTATGGATGGCAGTAATTGCTGAGAATGCAGTTAGGAGATTCGGAGTTCCTATCCCGTCACGGTTACCACCTGACGAAGGCCAGAGGAATATTTGTCCGAAACGTCATGAAACAACAACTAAAAAAAGATGAGGATAATAGTCATCTCAATAAATGAAATTAATAAATAATACTCATCTCAATAATGAATTCCAATTAAGTATTATATAAACCAGGAATTAGTTCACTGCGTACTTGCTATTCCTTTTTATCCAGTGCTTTTGCCTTGCTATCCAACAAACACAAGCCCTTGTAACCCCCCCCCCCCCCCGACGTAAATACCCCCAACAAACCCGACAAGCGGCAAAGTCCCACCCCTAAACAGTAAAGACCCCCAGATGTAAGAAAGCCTTCTATTCTAATAGTTTCTTCCCCAGAATTGCTAGATTTTGGAATTTCCTTCCGGGATCCTGCTTTCCCAACTGTACTGACATGCAGAAGTTCATAATAGTTGTAATGTGAACAGACATCTTGCTGCTCAACTCCCTACATAGTATCCCTGAAACTTATGTCCCTGATAGTAGTCCCCCCCCCACATCAGAGTGGCACTGTGCCTTGTTTGAGGTGAAAATGTAATAAAAAAAAAAAAAGAATGATAAGGTTTAGCTCATCAAGTCTGCGACGATATTAGAATTGAGTTAAGAGACTAGTCTAATTGCCATGAGACGAAGTGCGAATGCTTACCTTGGTGCTTGTCAGCATCTTCGATGATCCATTGAATTTGTTCTTCAAGGCTCGCAGGTGAGAGCAACTTATCATCCATGTCAAACATATGAAGCCGATAAATCAGTCCCTTGCGTAACACAGCAACATGCTGTCAAAATTAGCACAAAAAAATATGACGAGGAAAACATTAGGAAAGGTTAGAATTTGACATACAAAAATAAAGAGAGTATATATATATATATATGTGTGTGGGGGGGGCGGAGGTCATCGAACTTAAATCTCTAGATAGTTAAATGGACGATCAGATGTGCTTCAACTGTAGAGATTCAACGTCTTTATCCACTGCGTCAAGGGCCTTGAAAGGCAATCAAGGTTCGATTTTTTGGTCTTAATATATCTTATGAATCCAAGTTTCTTTTTTTTTTTTTTATCTGATCTTCCATTGTCTGGTCCGTATTGAATGGTATATATTATTTAATTATTGGAATTCTTTTCAGGTGAGTAATTTGCATATTTTTATTGATTTGCGGACTGTTATCCTCATCTTTGTAGTTGTTGTTTCACGACGTTTCGACCAATTATTCTTCATTATTCCTTCATCAGTTAAATCTGCATGTGTTGTCTATAGAAAGGTTAAAGAATCTACAGAAATTCTTAAAGTACATTCTATTTTTTCTTTTTTAACTTATATTCACCCCAAACAATGTGCTGCAACTTGAATGTAAGGGGGCTACTACTTGGGACCATGTCTATAAGGGACTATGCAATGGTACCAGTCGGTATTTATGTCTTAACCAGTCAATAATAATCTTGTAAAAAAGACCCGGATGTACTCATATGCATTACACAAGAATGTTAACAAATAATTGTCATGGCGTCATTGGTCTGCGGGATTCAATCATTTGTTTTTCTTTTACTATCATTCACTTTTCTGGATAATCTCTTCTGGTGATTTGAACCACTAATAGGGTGTCATTTTGCACTGATTATTACTTAGTATTTTATCCGCTATGCCACGGGTCCTTGTAAACAATTCTAGTATGAATTTTAGGTTTGGTTTGATTTTGTTTGGTTTGGTTGTTTTACGGCATATCAACCCTTTTCGGGTTATTTAATGCCGAATCCAGTTATTTTGGAAATAGTATTCATGTTGCATCCAGTTATTTTGTAGAAGGTTTTTATTCTTCAAATTCTTTGCATCTTTAATCGTTAGTTTGTAGTGTTTGGTTTGGTTGTTTTATAGTGGATTTTATCGTTTTTGTTCCCTGCCCTGCAGAACATGAATGAGTTTCGCAATGGGAGAGGGAAAAGGGGTTACAGTATCAATGTTTAGCACATTTTAAGTAAGGAAACCAGTCAAGAAGTGGGGGGGGGGATAGAAAGAGAAAGGGGAAATGGGAAGAAGGAAAAGGGGGAAAGGTGGGTTGTTTTTGGGTTTGATTTTGCAGAACATGATTAAATTTTGCAAGAGGAAGTAGAAAAACAAAAAGCATCAATGTTAGGTGCATTTCGTCTCAGGAAGCCAATATCTTCAGACAGCCTGATCTGGTAGCACCACTGATCTGAAGAACCAAATACAGACTGCAAACGTTTCATTGTATATGATTAATTGAACACAAGTTGCTTAAAAACATGGGTGCAATTATGACTCGTTTGAATGCAACCATTACAGACATGTTGAGGTCTACAAAAACTTATGAGATCCCTATTTTCCAAGGGTATGGCTTGGTTGTTTGGTTGTTTTACGGCATATCAACCCTTTTCGGGTTATTTGATGCCGAATCCAGTTATTTTGGAAATAGTATTCATATTGCATCCAGTTATTTTGTAGAAAGTTTTTATTCTTCGAGTTCTTTGTATCTTCAATCGTTAGTTTGTAGTGTTTGGTTTGGTTGTTTTATAGCGGATTTTATCGTTTTTGTTCCCTGTCTTGCAGAACATGAATGAGTTTTGCAATAGGAGAAGGAAAAAGGATTATAGTATCAATGTTTGGCACATTTTAAGTTAGGAAACCATTCAGGAAGTGGGGGGAGATAGAAAGGGAAATGGGAAATATGAAGAAGGAACGGATGGGTTGTTTTTAGTTTTGCAGAACATAAGTTTTGCAAAAGGAAGCAGAAAAACAAAAAAAAAACGCATCAATATTAGGTGCATTTCATATCAGGAAACCAATATCTGGTAGCAGAAGGACAAGTAATATAACTCCAATCACCCTTCATTGAACAATACTGTTGCAATATTTTGGAGAAGTAATGAGGTATGATCCCACACAGTCGGACGATTCTATTTATAAACGATGCTGCTAAGAACTGATGAATCAAATTAATTCACGTTCTGCTACAAACCAATCAGAAACCAGAGTTGCTTCATAAATATTAAACCTTTTCTGGAGCAATTTCACATGTTCTTTCCCGGGTTTCGACACGGTAAGAATATTTTGTTCTGTGGAACTGTCTACTACAAACAAGTCACCTCCCAGGACTTGTGTGTAACAGCGGACCATCTGAAACTGTTCTGAAACTCAAAATGGCTTACACTTCTAGAAATACTCTACAGAGTTTCATTAAAACTAAAAGGGTGTACATATACAGATTCCCATAGAACAAGCAATTACACCCCCCCCTCCCCACATCGTCATTCAAAATCGCATATTGCTAAAAAATCGCAATAAGGGAAAGTCAGAGATGAAAAACCTGATGGGCATCCATTTCTTAAAAATTAATTTTTCAATAAAGATAAATACTATTATTACTAAATATTATGCTTAATTTAATTTTTTTTTTTAATTTTTCCTTCCATTAATCGAGCATATCTTTAAAGTTACGGCCATGTTTAAAAAAGTTCCTTCCAAAAGTTGCTTTCAAAATCAGGAAAAAATATTTTGTGGTGTTTTGGAGTCTAATCGATCGTTTCTCTTTTATTATAATTCACTTTTCCGGATAATCTCTCTTGGTGGTCCTAGCTGTAGGGGAACGGAGGAAATAGATAGTCTCGCCCTGTTTTACCTTTCAAGTGTTGTTATGTGTAAGAATCAACAAATCCAAATAACAAAAAAATTAATTATTTGCGGACTATTATCCTCATCTTCGTATTGTTTCACGACGTTTTGGCGACCAATTATTCCTCTGGCCTTTGTCAGGTGATTAACCGTGACGGGATAGCCCACCTTACGAAGGCCAGAGGAATAATTGGCCAAAACATCATGAAACAACAACTAGAGGATGGGGATATAATAGTCCACAAATAATTAAATAAAATAAATTATATAAATTTACTCATCAAAAAAATAATTCGATAAAATAACATTCGGTACGGAACCGACAATTGGAAGAACAAAAATATAAAAATTTGGATTTATAAGACCAAAAATCCAAACTTGATTACCCTTTGGGGCCCGTGGCGCGGGGGATAAAGATGCGAAATATCTACGATTCCAGGTGAGCATTGTCTGAAGGTAGCGGTTTCAATCCCATCCAAAGTCGGCCAGAGGATTAGTTGGCCAAACCGTGGTGAGATGACAACAACTATTGAAGACAGTAATTGCTGTGGATGTTGTTGGAGGATTCGACATTCCTATCCTGTCACGGTTTACCTGACGAAGGCCAGAGGCATAATTTACCGAAAACATCGTGAAACAACAACAAAAAATTCTTGAGATGAAGATTGACTTTTATATTTTTTTATTTTAATTACACTCTGGACAAGGCATAAAGCCACTTGATGTAAGATACTACTTCAAGGTCAAAAACTTGCCAACAATAAGAGTTAGATGGAATAGGTTATGATCCAGAAAACATCAATTCTTCCCTCTTTGTCAGAAACATCGTAATGAGCGAGTGTTCCTATTATTTACAATGCCTCCCCACGGGACAGAGTTCCTATTTACAATGCCTCCCCACGGGACAGAGTTAGACACCAGGGTCGTTTTTTAACGTGGAGAAAAGGAACAAAAATAAAAATTGTCTCAGTCGTGAAGGATTTCTCCTCCACTAACAGAGAACAAGAAATTGAAGTGCAGCATCTGAAGAACAGATACTACACTTTGAGATATTAAATCTTTTATTCATGTTAAAAAAATACAGAAAAAAAATCAACGATGAACAAAAAACTTAGGCACATGGCCAACTCAAAAGGGGGGATTTTGGGGGTCGTTGGTCATCCTTGTCACTCCAGAACTAAACAAAGTCAAAAGTTTCTCCCAGCTAGTATCTTCTTTCACCATAATACCGCATTCACCCTTTCATATTGGGGGACGTCCTAGTAACTCCCAATTTTTAAAACATTTTTTATTGACGTGTAAAAACAAAAAAGATAACAATAAAATGGTAACAATAATTCATTTGTGTCGAGGGAGGGGGAAGAAAAAACAAAAGGTGATTAGTAGGACCCTCCCAACCCCGTCTAGTTGATAAACTGCCCGTTCCACTAGGTTTGTAAAAGGAACCTCGCTTCTGCGGGTCAGTCTCTAGGTGGGGATGCCCTCTAGATGGGGGTGAATGGAGAAAAGAAAATTTTGTGGGTAAGGGATGGAGGTTAGTTTGTATTTCTTTTTCTCCAAGATGGGTAAAATTTAGAGGAAGGGGTGAAAACAAAAAATGCAGGTAAGAGGGGATGGGGATCTTGGAGGCTTCCTAATCGGGGAGGGATGGAACACACACTCAGCTAGCTGAGAGACTACTTGTTTAATTTAACTTTACAGAACTGCGCGTTCCACACCTAGGCGGGGAACACGTATTCAAATTTGGCTCCTCTTCGTACACACAGACTTGCCACATGTATCCATCTTCTGTCAAATGCCGCGCGATGCAGCCTTCTTCTATCACATCTGATCTTCACCCGTAGTTGGTGTTTAAAGAACGCGATCAGATCTTGATCAGAAAAAGACAACACCCCCCGGCAACCTTGCAGACGCGACGTCCAAATCACCATTCTCGCCACGGCCAGAATCGTAACGTAGACCATTTGTCTTTCCCGGTCCCACGGCGGCCTCACGTTGTCCACAACATTGGATACAGTAATTGGGCGAGGATGCTCAGGATCGATGCGAGCCGTCACCCCACTGACATACGACCAGTACTGGCGGAGTTCGCGGCAATCGAAGAAAGCGTGATCCGTAGTTTCCACAGCCGTTGTCCCACAACGGGGACAATCAGGCGACTCCAGAAACCCAGAACTGCATTGTATGTTGTTGAGTGGAAGTGCATTTCGGGCCAATCGCCAGGTCAGAGAGAACTCCGAATTGTTCAGATGACTCGAACCTGGCGCCCAGCTCCACGCGGAGCGGATCTCACTCTGCTGCCACCCCAAACGCGCGCATAGCGGGTCGTCAGCGGCCCCCTTCACTAGATCCCTGTGGAGTTCCCTACGGGTAGCAGTCACAAGGTCACTGGATCTTGGTAGTCGTTTTAGCGCGGCTCAGCACTCTTTCATGTAGGCAGATTCTCCCCGCGGCCTGCGACGGCTCTCGATGGAAGGGTCGAGAACGAGGTCGGGGAAGGTGGCAGTAACCACGGGGTGCCACGGTTGGTCCTCCTGCATATAGCGGCTCAGGAAGGCCAGCCTCTCAGCATCTCGATGACACTTCAAGTCCGGCATTCCCAAGCCTCCCTCACACGGACGTTGAATACAGACCTGTCTGCTCACCCAGTGTCTTCCTCTGTCCCAAAGGAGCGAGGACAAGAGTTCGACAAGAGCTTTTAGGTGTTGTGCAGGCAGGGGAAGTACGGCCAGTCGGTAAAGGATGAGAGGAAAGACGTAAGTGGCGCACGCCTCAGCTCTACCCTTTAAGGAAAGTTTCCTAGGAAGCCACGAATTGACTGCAGCCTCCACCTTTGACCGTACCTCCAACCAATTCTTGTCAAGCTGGAGACCCGGTCCGAACCACACGCCGAGGATCCGGACCGGGCCATCTGTCCAGCTGAAGGGCGCAGGGAGGTTTGCGTTGCCACTCCATGCGCCCAACCGCAGTCCTACCGACTTGTTGCGGTTTATCTTGGCCCCTGTAATTCTTTCGTACTGTGTGAGTGCCTCCGACACGACCTCAATGTCTCTGAAGCCCGACACGAAGATCGTGACATCATCGGCGAACGCGGATACCTTGGCAGCTGAGCCGCCAGGCAGAGCCATTCCGCGCAGGGCCGAATTTGCCTCCCCATGTCTCAGCTTGCGGAGAAGAGGCTCCAAAGCCAGGACATAAAGCAGGGGCGACAGCGGACAACCCTGACGAACCGACCGAGAGATAACAAAGGGTTTCGAGCGCTTTCCGTTGACTTGCACGACAGCCATGGGCTGTCGATACATTATGGAGATCCACTTGCAAAAGTCCGGTTTAAAACCGGCGGCCTCTAAGACAGATGCCAGGAAACGATGGTCGACCCTATCGAAAGCTTTGGACTGATCTAAGTTTATCAGCGCGGCTTCCGTGTCGTCATCTATTCCCCCCTCTAGGATCATGCGGATCAGGTGCAAGTTGTTCTGAATCGATCTCCCCTTCACAGCGTAGTTCTGTTCCGGTTCAACCAACTCGTCGATAACAACCTGCAGCCGATTCGACAGGACCTTGGCCAAAATCTTGTGTTTAGCAGAGTTATGGGCCTGTAGTCGTCTAACTCTTCCCCTCCATGCCCGTCACCTTTCTTCAGCAATGTGATCACTCCCTTGGTCACCTGCCCTGGGATGGATCCCTGAGCAAACCAATGGTTGAACATATCCGTCAGAAGAGGCAGAAACATGGGCGACAGCCTCAAGTACAGTTCGTATGGCAGACCATCAAGTCCTGGCGATCTGTCACAGCTGACCTGCTTCAGCGCAGTAAAGACCTCCTGCTCCGTCACCCGGCCCTCGCAACCAGCCGCTCTAGCCGCCTCGAGGCGGGGAGAGTCAGCCAAATAGTCGCTAAACTCAAGGACCGGAAGATCGGGCTGCTGCGTAAAACGCTCCTCGAAATGTTCTCGAAACCCCTCGCAGATCTCCCGAGTGGATTCCAGGGTGCGTCCATTCGGATGTTTGATTTTTGCAATGTATTTGTCCGAGCCACGCCTAGAAACCTCACGGCGCACGTCTGCATCAGAATTGACTGCTTCGTTGCCTATCTTTCTAAGCCTAGCTCTAACTACTTGGCCTTCGTAACGCTCGCTAGTCTCGCGTAGAAGGTCCTGCTTAGCTAGTTCCTGACTAACCCTATCACCCTCCCCCGTAGCCTGGGCTAGTTTCTGCTCTAGCTTCTTCTTCGTCTTGGCCTTATCTAGTGCGAGGCGCTGGGCATACTTGACGGAGAAGCTTCTGATCTTGGCTTTGAGACCTAACCACCACTTACTCCCGGTAACCGCCCCCACTAGTGCCTTTTTAATCAATTCTCTTAACTGATCTTGGAAGTCTTGTATCTCCAGAAGGGAGGTGTTTAACTTCCAGTACCCCGCTAACTTAGGCCTATTTCCTAGCTTCAGCCGGGCCATAACTAATTTATGGTCCGTCTGGCCTAGCCAAGTGAACGTGGGACAAGATAAGAAGTCTACTTCGCCTCTCCTAACTAACATCCTGTCCAAATAGGTATTTGGATAGGAGGAAACACTATTGGTCCACGTCCACATCTCCCGCCCTGGATGCTCGAACCGAAACCTGTCGACCAGACCGCATCTAGCCATCAGATCAGCCAGGCTGGACTCGCACCTCTCCGATCCTCTAGCTCCGCCTCCTACCTTATCTATGTCGGGGTCTAAGATGGAATTCCAATCCCCCATTAGCACTACCCGCTTCCGACAATCTACAAACGCGTCAAGCTGACTGAAGAATGAGACCCTCTCACGAGCGGTGCTGGGCGCATGAACCGCAATCACCCGAAACACAGAATCTTTTACGGCAACATCGGCCACAACCAGCCTACCCACCGCATCTCTATGGACAACGTCGACCGTCGCCGACAGGGTACGTTTAACCAACACGGAAACTCCCTTCCCCCGCGGGCTGCCATATGCTGAGAAAACCTCAAAGTCTCGGGCCAGCACCTGACAGTCCACAGAGGAAACGAAATGCGTCTCCTGAATCGCAGCAACATCCACTCCCAGGGACAAGAGGTCGTGCCGGAGGCGAGCCGCCCGGCCCGATGATCTCAAGCCCCTCGCATTCAGACTAGCCAAATTCAAAGCCATGGTACCTACCTTAAGGTGTGTTACACTCAGCTCCGAAGTCAGCCGGGGAAAGGACACCGACGTTGTGTGCAATGCTCAAGGTGGTCAGGTTTTTCATGTCCTGACCTTCTCTCACAATGCCGCCGACATCCAAAGGGTAGGTCAATTTAAGGGCCCTATAGAGTGACGGATGGACCAACACTGGGACCCTTCCCTTGCATTGTTTTGCGAGTTCCTCAAGGGAAGGGTCATTTTTCCTAATCAGTTCAATTCCCAGACTAGCCCCTTCAGCGGCTTCCAGCATTGTCCACACGTTGGTTTTGCAGGCCTCAGGAAGCCTGACGAAAGTTGTTAGCCGTGGGGCGTCCGGGAAATTAGAGGGGACATTAACGTCTTTTCCCCCTATCTGTTGGAAGTCCAGCAGAGGTTTTAAATTTTTTCTCTGCCGGTGTGGTAAGCCCATTGCCACAGACAGGGGGTCTACAAAACAAAGTTCCTCTCTCGTTTCGAGGGCGAGAGTCCCTGTTGGAGTGAGTCCGTAAGTGGGAGAATCTGAAGGGTCTCTCCCCCTCCCGGATTCATTCTTTTCTTTCTGGGATGGCGGCTCAATTTGCATTGGTGTGGGGACGAGTGTCTGTGTGGTGTCTGGTGTTGGTGTTGGTGTTGGTGCGGTGTCTGGTGTTGGTGTGGTGTCTGGTGTTGGTGTTGGTGCGGTGTCTGGTGTTGGTGTGGTGTCTGGTGTTGGTGTTGGTGCGGTGTCTGGTGTTGGTGTTGGTGCAGTTTCTGGTGTTGGTGCAGTGTCTGGTGTTGGTGCGGTGTCTGATGTTGGTGTTGGTGTTAGTGCGGTGTCTAGTGTTGGTGCAGTATGTGGTATGGGGGTGGAAGTGGGTTGTGTTGTTGTTAGAGGTGGTGTATGCTCACAGGGAGTGGGGGCTGCCTTTTCTTCCCCTTTCCTTTTCTTTTTTATTCTTTTGAATGAACCGGGGAGTGGTGAGGTTGAGTTCCTCTCCCTCTCACTAGCAGATTCATCCTCAGAGGAGCAGTGTTTTCTTCGCTTGATCCCCGTCTCAATTGGTGTGGGGACCGTTGGTTGTTGCTGCTCCTCTAGTTGTTGTTTCTCCGGTTGGTGCTGTTGCTTTTCTGGTTGCTGCAGCCGTTTTTGTTGCTGCTGCTGCTGTTCTGGCTGTTGCTGCTGCTGCTGTTTTTGTTGTTGCCGCTGTTTTCGTGGCATTGGTTGTGGCATTGGCCGCGGCAGCTGATGTTGTTGCTGCGGCTGGTTCAATGGCTGGTTTGGCTGCTGCTGCTGTGTCTGCTGCCATGGCTGTTGCTGCGGCTGTTGTGGAGGCTGCTGTTGTTGTTGCTGCCTCAGTTGTTGGGTTGGTTGTGGGACGGTGGCAGATGGGATTGTGGGCTTTCATTTCCGCCTCATTACCGTGATCCATTCCTCCCCTTTGGCCTCCTGCACAGTTTTGGGTTTCCTCGGTGCTGGGGTTGGTGCTCCGGTTGCAGGAGTTGTGACAGCCTGTTTGGACACTGGTGCTGTCTCAGAGGTTGGGACCGCCTTTAGTGTCACTTGAGTAGGAGTTGACCTTTGAGGGCAGCTCTTGGCCATGTGACCCTGTTTTTGGCAGAACCAGCAGTGCGGACGACGCCCCTCCACTACTACAGATACTACACTTTGATCTTGTCCCGAAGGTTGATATTCCTACTGTGAGGCTTGCATACCTTTTGACGTCTACCAGTCAATATTTATGGCTTTGCCAGCCAATCATAATCTTGGAAGAAGGAAAGACCCGGATGTAATTATGTTCATTATATCAGAAAGTTAACAAATAATTGTTATGGCGTCATTGGTCAATCAATCAGCTGTTTCTTTTTTTATTATCATTCACTTTTCTGGATAATCTCTCCCGGTAGTCCTAGCTGTAGAGGGAAGTGGGGGCAGTCTATAGTCTTACACTGAACAAAGCCGATTTTCATAAATCCAGATATCAATATTAAATATATGATAAATTGTATATAGTAAAATTCAATAGTCAAACAAACAAACTAACAAAAAATAACGCAAAAAAAAAAAAATAGGAGACATTACATTTGGAACTTCCCTTGTAACTCTTCATTTTTGATTATCTTAACAAGTCGTCAATGGAATTTTCTGTTATTACATTTTTACCCCAAACAAGACAAAGTGCCACTTTGAAGTATGGGCCTACTAACGGGAACATAAGTTGCAAGGATATTATGAAGGGAGTTGAGCAGCAAGATGTCTGTTCACATTACATTTGAACTTCTGCATGTCAGTACAGTTGGGGAAGCAGAATCCCGGAAGGGAGTTCCAAAGTCTAGCAGTTCTGGGGAAGAAACTATTGGAATAGAAGGCTTTCTTACACCTAGGGATCTCTACATTGTAGGGGGTGGGATTTAACTGCTTGTCGGGTTTGTCGGAGGTATTTACGTCGAGGGGGTACAAGTGCTTGTAGTTCTTCAGAGAATTCACCATTAAAGTGCTTGTAGAACAGGCAGAGGGATGCAACATTTCCTCGATGGGGCAAAGGCTGAAGCTTAGATGACAGTTCAGAAATTACACTGACCATGTGACTATTTCTTTTAATAAAGTTTTTTTTTTTTTAATTTTTTTTATTCAATTTTCACCCCAAACAAGGCACAATGCCACTTTGAAGCAGGGGGCTACTATCAGGGACTTAATTAGCAGGGTCATTATGAAGGGAGATGAGTAGAAAGATGTTTGTTCACATTACACTTGAACTTCTGCATATCAGTACAGTTGGGAGAGCAGAATCCCGGAAGGGAGTTCCAAAGACCCGCAGTTCTGGGGAAGAAACTATCGGAGTAAAAGGCTTTCTTGCACCTAGGGATCTCTACTGTAAAGGGATGACACTTAGTAGCTTGTCGGGTTTGTCGGGGGTAGTTACGTCGAGGAGGTACAAGTGTTTGCAGTTCATCAGAGCATTCACCATTAAAGTATTTGTAGAACAGGTAGAGGGATGCAACATCTCGTCGATGGGACAGAGGCTGAAGCCTAGATGACAGTTCAGGACCTATCAGGTTGGTGACTCTCTTTTGAACTCTGTCCAGGAGCGAGAGACAAGCAGCAGATGAACCAGCCCAGATGTGACAACAGTACTCCATACATGGGCGAATAGTGGCCTTATAGAGGTACAGGATACTGTCAGGCGTAAGTAGTTTTCTTGCACGGTAGAGGGAGCCAACCTTCCTTGCAGCAGCCTTGGCAATGCTCTCAATTCCAGTTCATATTCCCTGTAAACGTTAGGCCGAGGAGTTTAAAAGAAGTACTTTCAGAAGTGCTATCTTCATGCAATTTCTATTCATAAATAACTAGCAGAAAGACCCGATGTTGCTCGGGATTAAATGAGGATCAAAAATATGTACCTTATTGATCTGTGGAATTCAATCGATCAGCTGTTTTTTTTTTTTTTTTATCATTCACTTTTCTGGATAATCTCTCACACTGGTCCTAGCTGTGTGTGTCGGGGATGGGGGTGGGAGGAGTGGGGTAAGTCGATAGTCTCACCCTGGACAAAACCGATTTTTATAAATAAACTGATGCAATTCTCTATCTATATAAAAGCCAAGTATGTCCAAGGATGGAATACTGCTGCCATATTTGGGCAGGAGCTGCTAAAAACAGCCTATCCTGCCTTGACAGAGTACAAAATAGACTTCGTGGCTTAGTGGGGGATGCCCTTTTCTCTATCTTGCAACCTCTCTCCCACAGAAGAGACGTTGCGAGCCTATCCTTGTTTTATCGTTATTTCCATGGCAGGTGCTCGTATGAACTCCAATCTCTGGTCCCCCCCCCCCGCCAATCTTTTACGAAAAACACCCGTCTAGCTGAATCCACTGTGAAAAATTTCCCCCACTCTTTATCTGTGCCTAAATCAAAACGTGGATTCCATGAACAAAGCTTCTTTCTTAGAACTGCACGCTTGTGGAACTCTGTTCCGTCTGCCTGCTTCCCACCTGACTACAACTTGGATGTCTTCAAGTTCAACGTTAACAAATTCCTAATGAACCGCCCTCTTAAGTAAACACTTCATTAAATCTCCACACTAACGTACTGTACTTGCAATAACCCTTATACCTGAGTGGCTTCCGGGCCTTGATAAGTGGTGACCACCGTGTAAAAAAACAAAAAAAAACAAAACATGTTTTACCTTTGAAGCGTTGTTATGCAACAAAACGTCGATTTCGTGGCCTGGAATTCTGTGAAATTAAAACGAAAAATAAATCATTGTTAAGGGCTTTGAAAGTGAACCCCTTGAGATATCGAGGCAGAAATAAGAAATAAGAAAATAGGGATAAGACATAATAAAATTAAACAGAGCAGGTATAAAAAAGGATTGTCAATCAACAAATCTAGATGTCAATATAAAATCGATATATATATAAAAGTCAAATTGTCTGTGTGTGTGTCTGTGTGTGTGTGTGTACATTTCCCTACCAAACTACTCTGTCAATTTTTAGTCTACAGATTCGAGATTTGAAATAAGGGGTATTGAGATTTGGAAAAAAATTTTTAATCGATTTTCGGCCCAAAATTTGGCTGTCAAGGGGTCAAAGTTCAACGATTTGACCTTTGGAAACTCTACCAAACTCCACTGCCAATTTTGGGTCTAAACACTTGAAATTTTAGATCTAGGTTACTTGGACATGAATCAAACTTTTTAATTTGATTTGAGCCCAAAACAATGAATGTTGAGGAGTCAAAAGTGGGGGTCAAAGTTTTTAAAAAATTGACCTTTGCGGTCTCTACCAAATTCTCAGCCAATGTTTGGTCTAAACATTTGAAATTTTACATAAATTGTAGTCAGACCAAGGGCAAGTTTTTTCATCGGTTTTTGGCTGAAATTTTGGCTGCCAAGGGGTCAAAGTTCAAAAGATTTAACCTTTGCGGTCTCTAGCAAACTATTCAGCCAATTTTTGGTGTAAATATTGGAAATTTTACATAAAGGGTATTCAGACATGCAGCAAGCTTTTTAATCAGTTTGTGGGCGAAAATTTAACTGCCAAGAGGTCAAAGTTGAAAGAGTTGACCTTTTCAGACTCTATCAAATTTCTCCACCAATTTTGAGTCTTAACACTTGAAATTGTAGATGTAGGTTACCTGGATATGAGTCAAACTTTTTAATATATATACACATGCACATAAAGTTATGAACAGTACATAGGGCCTGAGCAAAGCCGGGCTGAACTGCTAGCATATAATAAATTGTAATTGGTAAACGTCCATATTCAAAGGCAATATAACCAACTCACAAAAAGTAACATGTTTTTTTTGTTTCAGAATTCTTCAGTATCAATAGTGAAATGAAAGTATACAATACTCCTGTAAGGTTGTACGCGTTAAAATGTAGACATTCGGAACCCAACACGTTGTAGCAGAGTATGTCGCAAGGAACATAAGACAAGTAATAACTGGACTGCTTTTTTTTCTGTTTTGTTTTTGTAACAACAGCATTAATTTCCGGGTACTTTCCTGAATAAAACATGATCGTACTCTCAAATGTCCTCCACGTCTCTAATGTGACGGTCTTCTCTAACATGATTGCCCGGCTGAATTTTAGAGGAATCTTAAGTTTATTATTATTATTAATAATAAAAATATTAATTTGCGAAAATCTGCTAAAAAATTGAAACGTTTTGTAAACATATGAACTAGCAACCAAACCCCAACACTTGTTGAAATGTTTAGAAGCAGCAAAATCCCACCCCTATACTCTAAGGATCCCTAGATGCTGAAAGTCTTATTAAATTCAGGATGTGGCAGAAATAGCCCCCCACATTTTAACTTTCAACTATATGTTGCTAATGAACTTATGCAAGTGCCAATTTTTTCTCCAGATACGACGGCATGATGCTGCTCCAGATGGATGGGTTGCAAATTTCAGAGCTACAGATTTGACCCTTAAAAGAAAACCACTTAGAAGGCCTCGAAGCGCTCGAATGCCAGGCAGTATTCAAGCTGTGAGACTTTCAGTTACTCAGTCTCTTACACGTTCAGCTCGCAAACATACTTCGGCGTTGGGATTGTCTGATCGAACAGTCAGAAGAATTCTACACACTGATATGCAGCTACATTCATACAAATTAATGATTGCTCATAAACTGCACGAGCGCCACTGGGAAGACCGCATGTCAAAATGTGGGAGATATTTCTGCCACACCCTTTAGTTTTTTACCTCGAACTGGTAAACATTGGAATTCCTTCTCAGGCCCCTACTTCCCTGATTATACTGACACCTTGCTGCTCAACTCCGTACATAGTATCCATTTGGTAAACTTAATCTCAAATAGTAGTCTCATACGTCAAAATGGCATTGTGCCTTGTTTGAAGCGAAATAACAAAAAGAAAAAAAAAAGCATCCAACAACGCAAACAATACATTGTTTAAAAAAAAAAAAAAATGGAGTCGCATGGATAGATGTTAAGAAGATGTCCACAGGGAAATATCATCCTGTCTAAGAATTTGAATTTGATTTCTTGCCATTTGTTGAGGATGGGGCATTCTACCAAATACTAGCGGGGAGGGAGGGGGGCACCCAGCTTTGCCCGGTCGCAAAATATGTTTAAGTATGATATTTTAATTTGTCCAGATTTCGTATATATTATTATAGAGTCATATATTATTATAGTATCATATATTATTATAGAGTCATATATTATTATAGAGTCATGATTTCAAAAGAAGAGTCATATATTATTATAGAGTCATATATTATTATAGAGTCATGATTTCAAAAGAAGAGTCATATATTATTATAGAGTCATATATTATTATAGAGTCATGATTTCAAAAGAAGAGTCATATATTATTATAGAGTAATATATTATTATAGAGTCATGATTTCAAAAGAAGAGTCATATATTATTATAGAGTCATATATTATTATAGAGTCATGATTTCAAAAGAAGAGTCATATATTATTATAGTGTCATATATTATTATAGAGTCATGATTTCAAAAGAAGAGTCATATATTATTATAGAGTAATATATTATTATAGAGTCATGATTTCAAAAGAAGAGTCATATATTATTATAGAGTAATATATTATTATAGTGTCATGATTTCAAAAGAAGAGTCATATATTATTATAGAGTAATATATTATTATAGAGTCATGATTTCAAAAGAAGAGTCATATATTATTATAGAGTCATATATTATTATAGAGTCATGATTTCAAAAGAAGAGTCATATATTATTATAGTGTCATATATTATTATAGAGTCATGATTTCAAAAGAAGAGTCATATATTATTATAGAGTAATATATTATTATAGAGTCATGATTTCAAAAGAAGAGTCATATATTATTATAGAGTCATATATTATTATAGAGTCATGATTTCAAAAGAAGAGTCATATATTATTATAGAGTAATATATTATTATAGTGTCATGATTTCAAAAGAAGAGTCATATATTATTATAGAGTAATATATTATTATAGTGTCATGATTTCAAAAGAAGAGTCATATATTATTATAGAGTCATATATTATTATAGAGTCATATATTATTATAGAGTCATATATTATTATAGAGTAATATATTATTATAGTGTCATGATTTCAAAAGAAGAGTCATATATTATTATAGTGTCATATATTATTATAGAGTCGTGATTTAAAACAAAAAAAAAAAGTATTTGGGTGCCATCAGCTAGAATCGAAACCGAAAGCAAAACTGTAGCATTCAAAGTCGGTAGCTTTACCACTGCACCACCGTGACATGCGTATGAACTGATCTAAAATTAAAAATTAGAAATAAATTAAGATGAATGTACAAAATGTATAACGATTTTTTTCAATTTTGACCCCTTTTTGACCCCTTAAAAACTATTTAACTAACTAAAGACCTATAAAAGAACAGTTCATAAACATCCAACTACCTACATAGTATCCATTTGGAAAATTTGGTCTCAAATAGTAGTCTCATACGTCCAAATGGCATTGCGCCTTGTTTGAGGCGAAATAACAGAAAAAAGAAAATAAAAGATGAGAATCGTAGTTCTAATAGTCCAAATATTTGTTGGAAAAATGGTGGGATCTTTCTATCGATCCGGTAGATATCTCACTGCTGATGCTATTCTCTATCTATATAAAAGGGAAGGTACGTCCAAGGATGGAATACTGTTGCCACATCTGGGCAGGAGCTGCTAGAAAGGACTTGACCTGCCTTGATAGAGTTCAAAATAGACTTCGTAGCCTCATAGGAGATGTCCTTTTCTCTTCCTTGCAACCTCTATCTCACAGAAGAGATGTTGCGAGTTTGTCTCTGATGTATCGTTATTTTCATGGAAAGTGTTCGACTGAGCTTCAATCTATGGTCCCCCCTCGCCAAACTTTCACAAGAAACACTCGTCTAGCTGTAAACACTATCAATAATTCCCCCCACTCTTTATCTGTGCCTAAACCTAAACATAGATTCCATGAACAAAGCTTCTTTCTTAGAACTGCACGCCTGTGGAATTGTTTTCCGTTTTCCTGCTTTCCGGCTGACTACAATATGGTTGTGTTCAAGTCTAACGTAAATAAGTTCTTGATGAGCCGTTCCATATAAGTTATCAAATTTACCGAATTTTCATTACTAATTATTACTATATTTTCCAATTTCTACTGTACACTCTTTAACCCTTATCCTTGAGTGGTCTCTTGGCCTTGATAATGTGGTGATGCCTATGTAAAAAAAAAAAAAAAAGAGGCGGAATCGCATGGATGTTGAGAAGATGTCCACAGAGATTTATCGTCATGTCTACGATGGCTGTTTTCTCTCTTTTTATATTTTCTTATGTTTTGATATTTGTTGAGGATGGGGCATTCTACCAAATATTCCACTCACTATTTCAGAGACTCCAGCTGGGAGATCTCTTTAGGGTTCTAACCGTCCTTTTAAGTACAATAATTAGTATCTCACTTACACTTGGTTCACCGGGTATAAATATTGAAGTATCAAATAACTATTAGAACTCCAATGTAATAGTATGCATGTTAATTAGTAGGCATAGTTTATAAATGTAATCACATAGAAAGATATAAAACTAGGGTATACAAAGGGTCGACAGATTGTCATTTTAAATCAAGGTATAGAAATCACTTCAAATGAAGCCCAATATGATTAGCTAAATATAATAAGTATAGAAATCACTTGTCTTAATTTAAAACAGGATCAAATGTTGGCTCAAATGAAGCCCAATATGATTAGCTAAATATAATAAGTATAGAAATCACTTGTCTTAATTTAAAACAGGATCAAATGTTGACTCAAATGAAGCCCAATATGATTAGCTAAATATAATAAGTATAGAAATCACTTGTCTTAATTTAAAACAGGATCAAATGTTGACTCAAATGAAGCCCAATATGATTAGCTAAATATAATAAGTATAGAAATCACTTGTCTTAATTTAAAACAGGATCAAATGTTGACTCAAATGAAGCCCAATATGATTAGCTAAATATAATAAGTATAGAAATCACTTGTCTTAATTTAAAACAGGATCAAATGTTGACTCAAATGAAGCCCAATATGATTAGCTAAATATAATAAGTATAGAAATCACTTGTCTTAATTTAAAACAGGATCAAATGTTGGCTCAAACAAAACCCAATATGATTATTTAAATATATTAGAGAACTACAAAATGATAATATATGCAACCCCTCCCCTAAAAAGGCATCGGTCTGGACTGATACTACATGCTAGACATTAGTAGGCAGATGTCTCTATTCAAACATAGTTTATAAATGAAATCTCATAGAAGGAAATAAAACTAAGGCACTGTTCTTCAGATGTACACTTCAATTTCTTGTTCTCTGTAAGTGGAGGAGAAATCCTTCACGACCGAGACAATTTTTATTTTTGTTCCTTTTCTCCACATTAAAAAACGACCCTGGTGCCTAACTCTGTCCCGTGGGGAGGCATTGTAAATAGGTACAAAAGGTACTTGTTTCTTATCGTTGAGCACTGTCAGTTGAAATAAAATGTCGGTCAAGTATATATATATATATATATATATATATATATATATACTAGTCGGTTGTACAGTATGCTTACACATTATATTTTAATTTATATGCTTTGCAACTATAAGTTTGAAAATATAGAGACAAACAGACAGACATAATGAGTTTTATAAATTAGAGGAGACATTTCGGCAGAGAGATCTCTTTAGGATTCTAACTCTCCTTTTAAGTACAATAACTTGTATCCCACTTGCACTTGGTTCACCGGGTATAAATATTGAAGTATCAAATAACTATTAGAACTCCAATGTAATAGTATGCATGTTAATTAGTAGGCATAGTTTATAAATGTAATCACATAGAAGGATATAAAACTAGGGTATACAAAGGGTTGACAGATTATCATTTTCAATCAAGGTATAGAAATCACTTCAAATGAAGCCCAATATGATTAGCTAAATATAATAAGTATAGAAATCACTTGTCTTAATTTAAAACAGGATCAAATGTTTGCTCAAACAAAACCCCAAAATTTCTGACCCCCCTCTACTCGAAGTCATCACAATCTGAAGACCGTCTCTGTCCCTCTGTCGACTCCAACTGACTCAATTAATTTCTACATATCTCAAAATGACCATCTCTTTCTCTAAATGACGTCATTAGTATAGGTCACTAAGATAATCACCTGATATTTTTACATGTCATTATTCTAAGTTGTCAATTAAATTGTTATAAAAACATTAACATTCCTGGTAACTATTAAATGTAAATAAATATTTAAATATTTTGATTATTCTAAAACATATTTTAGCTGACAAAACTTTTGGGCTTGAATAATCACAATAATCGTCGACCAATATCTAACAATTAAAACGAAAAGTTCTTTAATGCAGGAAGCCAGACTCTTCAGGCAGAAATATAGAAGAGAAAGAAAGAAAGAAAGGAGAAAGAAAGAAAGAGGGGAGGAACTTGATTGTTATTTTTATTTTGAGTTTTGAAGAACATGATTAAGTTTTTCAAAGAAAAAAATAAATATGTAACAGAGCGTTCACGAACGAAATCAGCAGCAGCCATAATATAGCTGACTAGAAAAAATATTAGCAGCAGCAGCCGTTATAGCACATATGCAAATTAAGAAAGTGTGCACGCACTGATATCATGGAAAGAAGAGGGAGAGAAAAAGAAAACGAAAAAAAGGATAACATGTGGTCAAACAAAGGAAGCGATCGGAGAAAATTTTTTGTTAAATGTATTTTGGTTTCTGAAAAAAAACAAAAAAAAAAACAGAATATTAGAAAAATGTTTGGAATTCCTTACCGTGTTGTTGCATAGATCCGTTCATATTGGTACATGCAGGACGGAATCGTATTTCGGATCAACAAAGGTCGGACTTCTTCATGATCAAGTTTTTGCTTGAAGACCATGAACTGATTCAAAGTAACTGCGGCTCTGAAAAAAGAAGAGAGGTTTGTTGCAAAAATTCAATTCACTAAATTTTTTTGGGGGGGGGGGGAAAGAAGGAGCTAGGAGAGAGGACATCTTTCTTTGTTCGTGTTGGGAAACTATCTAACTGCTCTCTGTACTTCCCAAAGGGGCTGGAATAGTCCTTCCAAGTTCCAGATGAAATTAGTACACCCTGGAGTTTGATTGGTCCTTGAATGAATGACCAACTCACCTCACAGGGGTTGTTCTCCACAAGGAGAATTGTAACCCAACAGGAGTCAGGTCACACACACAGGCAGGAAAACATGTGCTAACCCTAAGTCCCTGTGGCAACACTTTTACTCCATTGAGTGCTGGACCCCTCAAAATGCAACCAGGCGGTCTCTGGTCACTAGAAAATAGCACTCTGATGTTTAGAGTGTACAACATGCATAAATCCAAGTCCGGGGGTAATACCTGTGGTACTGTTGGGTGGTTGTCTAACGTCAGCCTCTGTGGTTAAATTTCTCCTGCAGGTGTACTAGTGTCAGCAGATGGATGCTCCTCACAGTTGCAGCTGGAATATCAGGGTTCAGGGCAGAGCTGAAAATCAATTGGTTCTGAAATGTTTTTGACTCCTGATGGGGGGTATGAGACCAATGATTTCGACGATCGTTTTTATAACCACCGGCTGGGCTAACCAAAGTTACTATAAGACTTGTCAAATTTTGGATTCAATCAATTCGCCGTTAACTAAGTCACGGACTGCATTTGATTCTTAGCCGCCATCTTTGTTACTAGCAATTACTTTACACTCAGTATTGGGACTGCACTGCTTCTCCACCGCCATCTTTGTTCAACAGGATGTCTCAACACTTAACAGGTCCTTCTTCAGCACAAGCACAGGTATCAATAATGAACAACGCTGAGGATGATTTACCTGCTTTCCAGCTGACTACAATATGGCCATCTTCAAGTCCAATGTAAACAAGTTCTTGATGAGCCGTTCCCCTTAAGTAATCCAATTTACCAAATTTACACTTCTAATGATTACTATGATAGTCCTTTTGACCAATGTAAACTCTTTAACCTGTATCCTCGAGTGGCCTCAGGGCCTTGATAAGTGCTGATTCCTTTGTAAAAAAAAAGAAAAAAATTATTTGACACAAAAAGAAAAAAAAAAAAAAAGAATTCAATATATATCTCATAGTTTAGATCATTGTGTCTGTCTCTAGACTTAAGCAATTCGGTTTCTGGATTTAAGTGCGCTTTCTTTTAAGACGATAAAACAAAACCTGTCAGTATGGACCCCGGTAATCATACCTCCTCCTCCTCTCTCAGCAGGGCTCTTGGCATTGTCCGGGATCCCGTTACAGAATTTCATTCAATTGTGTAAAAAAAATAAAAGCATATTTCAGTTGCCATGTAGGAAATGTGACACAGGCATCATCACATTATCAAGGCCAAGAGGCCACTCAAGGATAAGGGTTAAAGAGTGTACAGTAGAAATTGGAAAATATAGTAATCATTAGTAATGAAAATTCGGTAAATTTGTTAACTTATATGGAACGGCTCATCAAGAACTTGTTTACGTTAGACTTGAAGACAACCACATTGTAGTCAGTTGGAATGCAGGAAAACGGAAGACAATTCACCATGTGAACAGTTCTAAGAAAGAAGGTTTGTTCATGGAATTTACGTTTAGGTTTAGGCACAGATAAAGCGTGGGGGGAATTATTGATAGTGTTTTCAGCTAGACGAGTGTTTCTTGTGAAAGTTTGGCGAGGGGGGACCATAGACTGAAGCTCAGTCGAACACTTTCCATGAAAATAACGATACATCAGAGACAAACTCGCAACATCTCTTCTGTGAGATAGAGGTTGCAGGGAAGAGAAAAGGACATCTCCTACGAGGCTATTTTGAACTCTATCAAGGCAAGACAAGTTCATTTTCAAATTCACCTTGAATTCCTATGTCATTAGCGCTTTTACCATTTACTGCATTTCCTGCAAGTCCATTCCCTGTGCAATATTTCTGATAAAGAAGGAAGAACTGCTGTTTTTTTTTTAGTTAGATGCAATTAGTAAACCCTGGATTTCCCAAAGGAGTTGGAATAGTCCTCCCAAGTTCCAGATGAATTTAGTACACCCTAGAGTTTTATTTGTCCTTGTATGACTAAATCACCTTACAGGGGTTGTTCTCTACAAGGACAATTTAATTCAATCTATATATCTGTAAAAGTGAAATTGTCTGTTTGTGTCCATGTGTGTACATTTCCCTACCAAACTACTCTGTCAATTTTCAGTCTACAGACTCAAGATTTGACATAAGGCGTACTGAGATTTGGGAAAATCTTTTCAATCCATTTTCGGCCAGAAATTTGGCTGTTAAGGGGTCAAAGTTCAACGATTTGACATTTGAAAACTCTACCAAACTCCTTACAAGGATGCGACTGAGGTAAAATAGTTTTGCTTATTTTCTTTTCCTTATAAGGGAAATGTTTTCCATAATGTTTTATTCTTAAGTGTTTTTTATTCAACAAGCCTGAAGAAAGGCTGTTCTTGTGAACATATTCAAACGACATAATGTTTGAATTTGTCCAAATGGTCTTGAAACAATTATAACTAACAATGAAATACACTTTTTGTTGCTATCAACCCATTCTTTGACGTCCTGGTTTTTGTTAAAGCAGTATATATATATATATATATATATATATATATTATATATATAGATATATATATATATACACACACATATATACACACACACCCACACACACATATATACACATATATATATACATACACATATATACACACACACACCCACATATATATACACACACACCCACACACACATATATACACATCCACCCACACCCATATATACATACACACCCACCCACACCCATATACACACACCCACCCACATCCACACACATATATATATATATATATATATATATATATATATACACTACAAGGAAATTTTGAAATAATTTCAGATTACAGACCGTCAATACTATAATACTTTAAGTCCATATTCTTTGTTGAATAATAAATTTGTTACAATATTTTTGCACTATAATGGGGGTATGATCCCGCACAGTTGGGAGATTCTATTTATAAACGATGCTGCTAGGAACTGACGAATCGAATTAATTCACGTTCTGCTACCAACCAATCAGAAAATAAAATTGCTCCATAAAAATTAAACCTTTTCTGTAACAACTTCACATATGTTTTCTTTGTGTCAACACGGGAAGAATCTTTGCTCTGTGGATTCCAACTCGAGAACAGTCTACTTGCGTAGAACAACGAACCATCGGAAACTGTTCTGAAACTAAACATGGTTTACACTTCTAGAAAATTTGTCATAAATTTTAAATTACAGAATTTAATTCCTAATATATATATATATATATATATATATAAATACAGAGAGAGAGAGAGAGAGAGAGAGAGAGAGAGAGAGAGAGAGAGAGAAATGTATAAAAGACAGATATACGATGTACAAAAGAGAAACAGAAATAAAAAACAGAGTAATAAAGAGAAAGAGATACATATATATATTTCTAGAGAAAGAGAGAGAGAGAGAGAGAAAGAGAGGGAGAAAGAGAGAGATAAAAAGATTATTTACCTGGAAATTTGGCGAGAGGTTGGCTTCCAGAAGGAATGATCCATGGTGTAGTAATTACTATTAATTGGAAGAGAACTCCGACCACGTAAGTAAATATACTTCTCCCTGGATAACGATACAGAATTGCAGAAGACAAAATTATTCAAAACCATCAAAACCATACAGACAATATATAAAATTACTAACATGACCTGTGGAAATTCCACAAGTTGTATCCTGCATCCACCATATTTTGTCGCTGTGCAGCCTATGGATGCCTGGCGCAAACTCAGACCCCACAATATTATTGTACCATTTTTTGATCAAACTTAAACATACTCATCTAAGTATTATGGTTCGTGTAGTTTCAGAATATATCTGTTCACAGGAGGAAGGAAGCCAATATTCAAAACCTTTTATGGGCATGGGATGTGAACACAAACCCCATTCTTTGGACAAAACAAGATACGCCACTTATCCAAAAGAGTGTGTATTACTTAAAGAACTGCCTGTCTGTGAAACATTGTGCCATGGGATTGCTTCTCAGCTGACTATAACATGGTGGGTTTCTAGTCCAATGTGGTTTTTATATATGCCCCCAGATAAAAACATAGACATTTATATATATATATATATATATATATATATATATATATATATATATGGGGGGGCGTTTCTTTAAAGCAAATATGTTTATAATGCATATATTTAATAAGGCTATCTTAAAATTGCAACGATTCATTAAGCTCAATGAAAATGGATTTACACTTTCAGAGCATATCTAACTTGATTAAATATTTCAAAATCACAGAAATATACACTTAATTCACATTCATATTGTTTAACTTAGTTCATCTTACACGTGTTTCATTGAATGGCATAAAAACCAAACAGATCCTCAGAGACTTTACATGAATTCATTAAAGAATATATTGTACAGTTTTTATTTTTTTTCTTGGTTCAAAACTAATTGGAAAAGTTTAAAAGACATAAAAGTCTGAAATCCAGTAAAAACATCCACTTGTTATAGATAAAACTAATGCAGAAGAAAGAAGTTTAGTTCGTAGACCACGACCACTCTTAATGCCATATTTGAATTCATATATAGTGGGGAAAGGAGGGGGGCGCCCAGATTTGCCCGGTCATAAAAAACACTTATAACCTCTTGTTTAGCTCCCCCTTACCGAAACTCTAAAAAGAAAATATGACGACAGTACAATCTAAAAATAAGCTTAAACCAGGATTAGGGACAAACAAATTCAACTTGCCTCCTCCCTTGAGGCTCTCATTCACAAATATCCGTGGGCTTAGAACTAACTTAGCTGATGTTGAAGCATTTCTCTTAACAAATACCCCGGATATTTTAGCACTAAGTGAGACTAACCTACACTCCTCCATTCCCTCTAACCACTTTAACATGCCTGGATATCTCCCACTCTGCCGTAAGGACTCTGACAGACATATGCACGGACTTGGAGTTTACATTCGTAATACCCTTCCCTTGACTAGAGAAACAAACCTAGAAACAGATGATCAAGCCTTTATGTGCTTTAGACTAAACGTGCAACACAATATTAGCTACTATTATTTTCTCTACCGCTCTCCCTCGACTCAGAACTGCTCCATAATAAACAAAGTATCTGACAGCATAGACACGGCACTGTCCCTCGACACTAGCACACAAATACATGTGTTTGGTGACTTTAATGTCCACCACAAAAACTGGCTTGGATTCTCTACTCACACAGATGCAGCGGGCAGCACAACCCATAGCTTCGCTATATCTCACTCCCTATCACAAATTGTTACGTTTCCAACCCGTTTCCCTGACCAGGAAGAACAACACGCATCACTTCTAGATCTGTTTTTGACCACAGTTCCCGATGACTGCATAACGAAGGCCCACAGCCCACTCGGGAACGCTGATCATGCAGTGATAATGGTTGAAATCGCCCTAAACTCTAGACCCAAAACTGAAGAGCCAGTGCTCAAAACAACGAGATATTATAATAAGGCTGACTGGGAAGCCATCAGGGAACTAATTAGAGATGCTCCATGGAAAAATATTTTCTCTCTCCCTGCTGAACAATGTGCAAACGAGACCACTGACTGGTTCAAAACTGCAATCGAAGCGCATGTTCCCATGCGGAAATTTTATAGTAAGCCCCACTCTCCCCAATGGTTTACGTCGACTTGTGCATCTGCCATTACTCAAAAGCAGCATGCATACCGTAGGTTTAACCGACATAAGTCCAGTTCAAACAGACTGAAGTATATAGAAGCTAGAAATAACGTTAAGAAAGAAATAGCGACAGCTAAGAGAGAATTTACGGAAACCACTAAAAAGCGCATCGAAGCACAAAAACTAGGAACTCGAGACTTCTGGAAAATCTACAACAGTGTAGTAAATAATTGGCAATCAACAATTCCCCCACTAACGAACAATCACGAGATTGTCTCCTCAGCAACCGACAAGGCTAACATGCTTGCCAGTCGGTTTGCCTCAAACTCCACACTGGACACTTCCAACCACCCCCTACCTGACTTTCCTATGCGGACAGACGCCACACTAGACGATCTGAAAACCACCCCTGCTCAGGTGCATGCTATCATAAAAAACCTTGACAACTCAAAAGCATGTGGACCCGATCTTATCCCAGCTGTGCTATTAAAAAGTGCTCAGCCGAAGTAGCTCCAGTTCTCTCCAAACTCTACAACAAATGCCTTAATGAAGCTTGCTTTCCGGGCTGTTGGAAAACTGCTTCTGTCGTACCAGTATTCAAGAATTCTGGCGAAAGGACAGACCCATCAAATTATCGCCCCATTAGCTTCCTCCCACTTTTTGCCAAAATATTTGAGACCATAATTAACCATGCTCTAGTCCATCATCTTACAGATGCTAAACTACTGACTGACAAACAATATGGATTTAGACAAGCCCGTTCCACAGCAGACATCCTCACTGTGATCTCTGAACGTATATACCATTCACTGGACAAAGCGGGGGAAGGCAGAGCGGTAGCTCTAGATATATCTAAGGCTTTTGACAGGGTATGGCATGAGGGTCTCCTCAGTAAAATCAGATCATACGGTATCACTGGTAGAATACTTAACATAATTAAATCCTTCTTAGATAAGAGAAAAATCCAGGTAGTCCTCGACGGTCGCACATCTAAACAATATGATATAAATGCGGGAGTGCCCCAGGGTTCTATCCTTGGACCTCTATTGTTCCTGATATTCATAAATGACCTCCCCGACAACATTGCCTCTGAGATGGGTATATATGCTGATGACACTACACTCTATGGCAGACACGACAGGAAGACGAATGAACACATTTCTAAAGAAATGGCAGAAACACTAGAGGAAGACCTCCAATCTGTAGTGGAATGGGGACAAAAGTGGTTGGTCGCGTTCAATGCTGCCAAGACTAAACTAGTTTCATTCAATAATTACAAGAAACCCTCTCTACCACCCATAGCAATGGCCAACGACTCTTTATCTGAGAGTCCATCTTTCAAACTCCTTGGCCTAACGTTCACAGGAAACATGAGTTGGAACAATTACATTGAAGGCATTGCCAGGGCCGCTGCAAGAAAGGTAGGCTCTCTCTACCGTGCTAGAAAACTACTAACACCCGAAAGTATCCTGTACCTCTATAAGGCCACCATTCGCCCATGTATGGAGTACTGCTGCCACATCTGGGCTGGTGCATCTGCTACTAGTCTCTCGCTCCTTGACAAGGTTCAAAAGAGAGTCGCAAACCTGATAGGCCCTGAACTGGCATCTAAGCTTCAGCCTCTGTCCCATCGACGAAATGTTGCATCCCTCTGCCTTTTCTACAAGTATTTTAGTGGTGAATGCTCTGACGAACTGCAATCACTTGTGCCCCCACGACGCGAGCACCCTCGACAAACCCGACAGGCTACTAAATCCCACCCCCACACTGTAGAGATCCCTAGATGTAAAAGATCTTTTTACTCCAATAGTTTCTTCCCCAGAACCGCAAGACTCTGGAATTCCATTCCAGGTCCCTGCTTTCCCAACAGTACTGACGTGCAGAAGTTCAAGTGTAACGTGAACCGACACCTTGCTGCCCAAATCCCTACATAGTACCCCAGTAGTTGTTGCCCCTGATAGTAGCCCCCTACACCAAAGTGGCAATTTGCCTTGTTTGGGGTGAAAATGTAATAAAAAAAAAAAAAAAAAAAAAAAAAATTTTGTATATTTTTATAGAGTCATGATTTCAAAAGTAAAAAACAAAAAAAAATTTTGGATGCCATCAGCTAGAATTGAAAACAAAACTGCAGCATTCAAAGCTGGTGACGTTACCACTGTACTAACGTGACATGCATATGGACTGATTAAAAATTGAAAATAAACTAAGATGAATGTACAAAATGTATAACGATGTTTTCAATTTTGACCCATTTTTGACCCCTTAAAAACTATTTTAACCGGCTAAAGACCCATGAAAAAAAAACGGTCCATAAAAAATTCAATCATTTGAGATCCCTAATATTGCTCTGCATCTTGCAGTTTCAGAGAAGATAGTTTGAAAATATGGAGACAGACAGACAGACAGACAGACATACAACCTTTATATATATATATATATATATATATATATATATATATATATATATATATATATATATATATTGCAATCATTTAAACCAAAATGCCAACTTTCTGAACTTTTGAGTACAATTCATTTTATTTTTCATGCAAGAATTGAATTTTATTTCAGGATTAAAAATTAACTTGTTTGAGCAAAATTGAACCTAGAATGTTAGACTATTCCACAGACATGAAAGAAAAGAATAAACACTAAGATAACTCTTAGAACTGCACGCCTGTGGAACTCTGTTCCGTCTGCCTGCTTCCCTCCGGACTACAACTTGGATGTCTTCAAGTCCAATGTTAACAAATTCCTAATGAACCGCCCCCTTAATTAAACACTTCATCAAATCTCCACACTAACGTAATGTACTTGCAATAACCCTTATCCCTGAGTGGCTTCCGGGCCTTGATAAGTGGTGATCACTGTGTAAAAAAAAAAAATATATTTTTCCTAAGATTTATATATACTTATTTATATTTAAAGATAAGAATAATGTTTGAATAACTTAGAGTATCTCATAACTACTGTATCTAACATCATTGAAGTATGCCACGGACCAAAGGAGTATGAAAGGAGATCTATCAGAATTTCTGCGAGGACGAATTGTAGATCAACATGAACATGGTTTTAGTCAAAACAAAATAGCAGGAACTTTTTCAATACCCCTTTCTTCTGTTAATAGAGTGATCATACGATTCACAAGAGAGGACAAAGAGTGCACAAAACCTTATCCAAATCGCCCACGACCCTCTGAAAGAACTTTGCATCTTGTGAAAAGAAATGCTGAAGAGGATCCTCGGTGCAAAGCCTATGACATTGCAACACAAGCTGGTGTCAGTCCTGGAACAGCTATCAGGTATCTTCACAAGCTGGGCTACTGTGGTAGAACTGCAAGAAGGAAACCTCTCCTTTGTCTTGCCAGTATCAAGCACAAAAAAGATTGGGATCGTGAGATGGTAGAGAAACCTATGACCTTTTGAACCAATGTTATTTTCTCTGATGAGTCAGGATTTGCATTATTTCCCAACAGTGGAAAGGTATAGGTATGGAGGCTCCCTCAGCAAGAGTTTGACTTAAAAAGTTTTCATGGGAGTTTCTTGATTATGGTATGGGGTGCAGTTTGGAGTGTGAAAGAAACATTAATCCTGCTTACTTTGTTTCCATATTACATGAAGGACTCCTACCAATATTTTCCAGTGGTAAAATGAATCAAGTTAACTCCCCATTTATGGAATAAAAACTCCTTGTCACTCTGCTACGACAATAAAACATTGGCTGAGTTCAGATGGGATTAATAAACCTCCATGGCCAAGTCAGTCCCCAGATATGAACCTACTAGGTTTGAGCAAAAATAATGTCGTTTTTTGACTTGAAGTTGAATGTCAAAAAACGACATTATTTTTGCACCGACCCAATAAAAGGGTCGTAGCATTAAAAACAGCAAAGGGAATGTCAACTAAGCATTAGTTATTAAATTTGCTTTTGTTCTATAAATTATGTTTATTGAAATAAACTGTTTCTATTTTTTTCTGTCATGTCTGTGTACATTAGATAACATTTGATCCACCTTTCCTGATGGGATTTTGAGCTTAAATTTTGAGCTCACATTTGGAGCTTAAATTTTGTGCTTAATTAACCACAACAAAAAAAAAAAAAAAAAAAAGAGAAAATAACTTACCACCAATCAGTGACCCAATTTAAAGCCCACCATGATTTTAAGACTAAAATATGCTGAAGTTTTGGTCCAGGAGACACTGCAAATTCCTAGGAAAAAAAAAAAAATCAAGAAAACATTTAATTAATTTTAGCACGAAACACTGCAAAAATAACACCCAAGATGAGGACAGTAGTCTGAAGAATCCAAATACCAATCCTAATCTCCAAAATTCAGAAACATAATCTTCTATTATATAAAGAAAATGTGTATGTCCAGCAGAATGTTGAAAACTACAAAACAAACACCAATAAAGTTTATGTACTTTACTATATTATTAGGGATGTTTCAAAAGTAATGCTTTCTATTTTTTTATTCTGTCTGAATGGATTGGAGGGGCTAACAAATTGCTTTGCTATGATGACTGAACTTACACATTCATGACCTGAAAATGTCACCTATCTGTTGCAGATATTGATGGACAGTGCGAGACTCTAACAAAGCAATCCCTGTTATGGAGATGCAGCAGAAGCAGAGATACGTCATAGAATTGTTCTATGCAAAAAGAATTGAACTAATCAACATTCACAGGCGCCTGTTGAATGTTTATGAAGCTGATGCAGTTGATGTCAGCACAGTTAGGAGATGGGTTCGTTGATTTTAGAGTGGTGGCAGAGATGTGAGTGACAAAGCGCACTCTAGACTTTTAATTGTACTACTCCTGTCTTCATTACTTTTCGTAACACACGATTGCCGTTCTCTTTTTGCCTGTGTCTAATATTTTTAGTTGCATGGTTGACGGGTTTTATCACGTTTCGCTCTCCTCTGCAACAAAATAGAAGATTCCTACACCGACTATAGATACCTCAAACAGAGCCCAAAACAACATTAAGAAATAAAATTAATCAATAGTTATTATTATGGGTTAACATGACCAATTAAAAAAACATTAAAAATATAATACTAATCCATAATTGTTATGGTTTAACATGACCAATTAAAAAAACATTAAAATATAATACTAATCCATAATTGTTATGATTTAACATGACCAATTAAAAAAACATTAAAAATATTAAATGAATCAAAATTATTATGATGGTTAAACATGACCAATTAAAAAAGATTAATTAAAAACGTCACAAAATTAGAATAAAAGTGTATTTTGAAAAATAAAAATAATTTTTTTAAAAACCTCAGCTTGTTTTTTCAAAGCGATGATTTCATTAGAATTTTCGCCATAAAGAGGAATGAGAGAATCGATGAGTTTGGTGAGGGTTTCATTTAATGATGGCACCGGAAGGCGGGGTAGACTTTGTTGACAACTGTACAAAAGGGGCGAGTAACCGCTGACTAAGCGCACGGTTAAGCCCCACAGTTTCGTACATAATCCCTGGGAGCGAGGAGTCTCATCTGAAATAAAAGATACAAAAATTATTAAATAACTACCCAACGTTGTCCGGAATGCTGTGGCGACATTCTACTTTTTTTTTAAAAACTTTTATTTGTTTGCACACATTTTAAAAACATATACAGGAAAAGAAATAAAAAAATTTGGTTGTAAGGGAGATAACTCTTTATATTTTTCAAATCTTGATGATTGCGATTTTTTCAGTCAAAACTGAAAATTGCTACTATATTACCAGTTGTTCGAGTGGGACTACATAAGTTTTTTTTTTTATTATTATTGCTGAATTTTGTTTTATTTCTTTTTCAGTCATAATTGAAAAAATATTTCCATAAAGTCAATTGCCCAGAGATTGATTGATTTGGAAGTTAATTCCTAAAAGTCGTCCAACACATGCCAACATGTAAAATAGATATTAAACCGAATATGACGATGATAATGATGATGAAGGATCTCCTTGATGTCTTCCACTTTCTTTTAAGTGGATGACATTCTGCCTTTTTGACGTCATTCACTGTGCACGGACACAAATAAAACATGATCGTCAGAGTTTTAGTTTTTTTTTTCTGATGGAAATGCAATGTACTTAATGAAAATCAACAAAGGATGCTGTTACGTAAAGATGTATATTAAGTCGAAACTCCTGTTTCTCCTTTTAATATGCACCTGACGGCACCAAATTGTGTATGTTACGTATTGCTATGTTTAACAAATGAAATTATAATTTCTTTGTTTATAAAAACAGTCGCTTTTATTTGACAGATAGACGTGTGGCGTGGAGCAGGAGAGAGAGAGAGAGAGAGAGAGAGAGAAAATAGGGTGGTAGGCTTTGGTGCCTACAGGCAAAATTCAGTGAACTTGGCCTTCGGGACAAGATCAAAGTGTAGCATCTGTTCTTCAGATGCTGCACTTCAATTTCTTGTTCTCTGTGGAGGAGAAATCTTTCACGACTGAGACAATTTTTATTTTTGTTCCTTTTCTCCACATTAAAAAACGACCCTGGTGTCTAACTCTGTCCCGTGGGGAGGCATTGTAAATAGGAACACACGTCTTTATATTTACATACATCTGTGAGTATTAGTATCTTTTTTTTTTTTAATGTTAGGTGCAAGCACGCTTGGATCCCAGCACCTGTTTCGTTAAATAGATGACCAAACTCAGCAGTCAAACAACAAGCACAAGTTCTTTATCTGAGAGTACGTTTTTCAAGCTCCTTGGCTGAACGTTCACAGGAAACATGAGTTGGAACAATTACATCGAGGGCATTGCCAGGGCCGCTGCAAGGAAGGTGGGCTCTCTCTACCGTGCTAGAAAACTACTAACACCCGAAAGTATCCTGTACCTCTATAAGGCCACCATTCGCCCATGTATGGAGTACTGCTGCCACATCTGGGCTGGTGCATCTGCTACTAGTCTCTCGTTCCTTGACAGGGTTCAAAAGAGAGTCGAAAATCTGATAGGCCCTAAACTGGCATCTAAGCTTCAGCCTCTGTCCCATCGACGAAACGTTGCATCCCTCTGCCTGTTCTACAAGTATTTTAATGGTGAGTGCTCTGATGAACTGCAAGCACTTGTGCCCCCACGACGTGAACACCCTCGACAGACCCAACAAGCTGCAAAATCCCACCCCCACACTGTAGAGATCACTAGATGTAAAAGATCTTTCTAATCCGGTAGTTTCTTCCCCAGAACCGCTAGACTTTGGAATTCCATTCCAGGTCACTGCTTCCCCAACTGTACTGACATGCAGAAGTTCAAGTGCAACGTGAACCAACATCTTGCTGCCCAAATCCCTACATAGTACCCCAGTAGTTGTTTCGCCTGATAGTAGCCCCCTACACCAAAGTGGCAATGTGCCTTGTTTGGGGTGAAAATGTAAAAAAAAAAAAAAAAAAGTTCATAAGTTGAGTTTATAGTAATCTTTCTATAAGAATTCATTTTCAACCTATTTTCATACTTACCCATTCCATTACTAGCAAGCAAAAATGTTTCCCCAAAAAACATTCCCATCGACTAAATACAACAGTAGTTGCCTCCATAAAGAGAAGTCGACAATCAGCAAATCATGAAGACAATTTTGTAACTTCCTTCATTGAAGATGAATCTAAATACTATGAATCACATCAACAAGATCATGTTGCCACAGAGACACATGAGTTAGAACAGGCTGAGCCTATGGGCATAAACACATCTGCCGAACATATTCCTCAGTCAAGTTTCTGCACGTAATTATTGAGATGTGCAACTAGGTACCTGCAACTTCTTTGCACGTATTCAACATATCGTCGTTAGCTGGCCGGTAAACAACACTTCTCATCAGTCTTTTCATCTGGTTTATTCCTGGATGCCCTATGTTAAAGTCCTTGAGAATCCGTTTTTGAAGGGTTTTGGGGATGGCAACCGTTTCGCCATATAGCAGCATTTCGTCGCAAACCGAAAAAATATCTGAACCGGTATAACCCAGTTTTAATGGTTTTGATGAACGCGTCATTCACGGATTCTGCCTTAATTTCCTGAAGTGTGACCGGCAGGTTGCAGATGATATTATTAACCATGGTTTCAATTCACTATTAATACGTAGTGCCGTGATTACTGAGTCTTCAAGAGGTTCCATTTTGGCAGGAATTAGTCTCGACAGACCCTAAATGAATCCAGGAACAGACGTCATCAATCTGCAAGAAAATGGATTAGAGAATCACCAGGTATGTGTTGTTCGGGTGGCAAAGTTATTCTTCAAAAAATAGGAACCATTAAGGTCACTTATTGATAACACTTTGCATAATTCTTTACATTTTTTGAAGCACATTCACAGTTATAATAACTGCTTTAGTACGACCAGCTTCGATGCTGAACAAATACGTAAAGATTCCTATATCTGTAGTGGAATGGAGACAAAATTGATGGTCACATTCAATGCTGCCAAGACTAAGCTTGTTTCCTTCAATAACTACAAGAAACCTTTTCTACCACTAATAGCAATGGCCAAGAACACACTGCCTGAAAGTACTTCCTTTAAACTCCTCGGCTTAATGTTTACAGAGAACATGAACTGGAATATATACATTGAGAGTATTGCCAAGGCTGCTGCAAAGAAGGTGGGCTCTCTTTACCGTGCCAGAAAATTACTTACGCCTGAAAGTATCCTATACCTCTATAAGGCCACCATTCGCCCATCTATGGAGTACTGCTGTCACATTTGGGCTGGTGCATTTTTGGAGTTGTAGTAGCATTCATGTACACCGATGAGTGGCAGAAAAGATGATTGCCACATGCTCATTGTCTGGTTTGGCTTGAACAAAAGTTGAGATCCTTTGACAATGACTCGGTTATCAGTGCGGAAATTCCCGATCCTGTGACAGATCCAATTGTACATGATATCATTAGACATTAGATTCATGGAAACTTAAACAAGTCTTGACCATGTCACAGAGAAGGCCAATACTCTAAAAGAAATCCCAGAAAGTTTCTGAATGAAACTCAGTCGGATAAAATTGGTTACCCACTATATTGACGATTATCTACGATAGCTGGGGGATTCGAAACAACAGTTACCCTTTTCTGGCAATGTAAAATTTTCTGTAGACAACCGATGGGTTGTACCATATAATAAACCCTTTGTAAGACTTTTAATGCGCATATCAATGTTGAATGCTGTAATCGTGTGAAAGCAATTAAATACATTCGTAAATGTGTGAATAAAGGTAGTGATGGAGTTGTTTTCACAATTGAAAATAATGTCTATGATAAAATTCAGAGATATGAAACTGGCCGTTACATTTCTTCTAATGAAATCATTTGGAGAATACTTAGCTTACCCATACATGTGTTACATGATAAGGGCTGTCCCCTTTTCATGTAAGTATAAAAATAGAGAGATTAGTTAAAATGAAAATGAAATAGCATAGGCGAAATTCGAACCTCGTAATCTAGGTTTAGAAATAGATTACGTGTGAGAATTTAAAAATGTAAAACAAACATTTGTTTAGAATATAGATGAATATTTCAAGGAAAGAATGTTAACTATCAAGTTTGTTATGAAATTTTAAATTGAAAGAATGCAGCTTATAAGATAATGTTTTAACATATTGAATATAGGTTAAAATTCCTTTTGTAGAAATAGGAAAAGTTTTGGACACGTATGTCCAGGACACGTGAAAGAAGGCACATGTTTTAACATGTGTATGACGTCACGGAAAATAGAAAGTTCTAGGAATAGAGAAAAAACTTGAGAGTTAGTCAGTCAGTGAGAAAACTCGGAGAGAGTCAGGTCTAGGAAGCGAGACGTCACTTCAAGAAAAAAATGTGAAGCCTTGAATTCTTGGTGATGGAAACACGGCCGTGTGACGAAATAAACCATCATGTGTTTTGTAAAGCTCGTCTTGTCTTATGATTCTTACGAAAAGGTAAAGTGAAATTGTATTATATATTTGTGTTATAAAATGTCTTTACATACACGTCATGAAAGCATGTCTACACAATGTCCGAACTGTCTGAACACTATGTCATCACTCAAAGAGCTTCTTCTTCTTCTTCTTCTTCTTCTTCTTCTTCTTCTTCCATTCAACACAATTAAGGAATAAACATTTAATATATAAGAATCGTTATAAACGAACACTCTCCCTAAGTCTACAACAACATCTCTTAATAAATCTGTCACTAAGAAAAAGCATCACCTCTAATAAGACTCTAAGACTCACCTCTCAATGAAACCCCTATATATAACACATGTACTTCACCTTACAGTCCATCTAGAAAATGGACAGCGGATAGACTTTACTGAAAGAAATGAGGCGGATAGAGTTGCAAATCCATCTGCAACAACTCTTTTCAACTTACGTTTTTTTTTTTTGTTTTTTTTTTACAAGGTGGTCACCACTTATCAAGGCCCGGAAGCCACTCAGGGATAAGGGTTATTGTAAGTACAGTACGTTAGTGTGGAGATTTAATAAAGTGTCTACTTAAGGCGGCGGTTCATCAGGAATTTGTTTACGTTGGACTTGAAGACATCCAGGTTGTAGTCAAGTGGGAAGCAGGCAGACGGGACAGAGTTCCACAGGCGTGCAGTTCTAAGAAAGAAGCTTTGTTCATGGAATCTACGTTTTGATTTAGGCATAGATAAAGAGTGGGGGAAAGTTTTTGACAGTGGATTCAGATAGACGGGTGTTTTTCGTGAAAGATTGGCGATGGGGGGACCAGAGATTGGAGTTCAGACGAGCACCTGTCAATGTGCAAGAAAGCTTAATATGCCAGACAGAGCAATAATAAAAATTGAGTTAAATTATATATAAAACAAAATTTCTTGGTTGACAAAGGGGTACAGATAATTATTAAAGTCTTTTTTTAGATTTTCAATGAATGGCTCATCTCACCGGAGAAATGATTGATTACCCAATATACCTTGTTGGATCTTACCTTCCACCTCGGAATATGTTTAAAAAAAAAACGCAATTCATTCGAAAATGATTAACAAACTTAGGGGTAAAGACGTAGGTTAATATTAAACATGGTTGCTATGAAACACTTGCTTACAGTTGATATTAATGCCTTCTTGAGAGTTATTATGAGCAAAACGTTTATTTAGAAAACGTAAACTGTTGAGCAAATTGATTAGATTGCTCTACATCAACGTCGATAAAATGCAAAATCATCCTAGACTGATTTAGTCAATATATTAATTAAATTCTCTAAGATCCCACATATTATACATGGGACACTAAAAATAAGATCTTCAAGCGAAGATTACAGGGTAAGGCAGTTCCAGACTATCCGTGTGTTTAAAAAAAAAAAAAAAAAAGAAGTTTTGGACAGAGGATACACAGTGCATCCAAATCAATTCGAATGCTTCTACACCATGTTATAGGTCCACAGAGCTTTAATGACCACAAACATATCAATGGTCAAGTTGGACTACTTGATGGTGATAACACCTGGGATGCTACATTACAGGAAGCATCTACATCAGCACATAATTTGAGACATTTGTTTGTCATCATGTTGACTACATGTGCAGTGCTTTCTTCGGCAGGACTTTGGCATACACACAAAGACGCATTTTAAATGCCTATTAGACACTATCCTCGAGTGTCTAAGGTCTCTCTGTACAGGGGTTTGTCAGAACAATCTGGCATGAGGATACTTTTTCCACTAGAAGTAAACCCAAATATTCAAAATCACATAGTATTCGCTGCCCAAATAAGATCTCCTCACTACGACTAACTCACATTAGCTTTTATGAGGAATGGTGCACCTTCTCCAAGTGATGTTACCTCAAGTAATAGCACGAAGCTTGATACTCCACCAGACTAGATAAATTCTTGTCCTGGAATCCAGTAAGACCATGAGACTAACATGAAAGATATACTACAACGTATGAAAACGGTTAATTGGAGAAAGGAAAATTATGTTCTCAATTTCTTTACTAACTCTGTGTTTGAGAGATAAAGAACTTTAATGGAACATTCGAATATCTATGTATCTCATATAGACTTCAAGTATTAGCCCCAGGTCGTGGGCCCCTTGATTTCTGAGAACTTCGACTGAAGTAAAATTAAAAAAAAAAACAAAAAGAAAAACAACTTGCCATGCCAGTGCTAACATATAGTTTTGGCATTATTGAATGGTCTCAGAAAGACATAAATTGGCTTGACACAAAGACAAGGAAAATGTTAACCTTGTACCGAGTTATTTATCGAAATCAGTACATGCCTTGTTTGTAACTATCCAGGCGAGAAGGAGGTATGGGAAACGATTGCACTGAAAGGGACGACTAGAATCCTGAAAAGATCTCTTGGTTGGACTCACTAATTTGACAAAAATGTTTGTTTACCCCCCCTCCAAAAAAAACGAAGTTCCAAGGGGAGGTAAATAGCGTGTAACTATTGCCAATTTTTTTAAAAAATAGTGCTTTAACAATCATAAATATGAGTTATCTTGTTTTTAGCATAACTGAGTTATTTCCCTTGTTATTATATTACGTGTTCCCGAAAAAATATGTTGAGTTTTTTTTTTTTTTTTACGATAAAGATCAAAAATTCATATTTTTAAAAAAGAATAATGCTGAGATGCCAATTAAGTAGATATCTTTGCTTTTAGTTGCAATTTACACAAAAAATCAGTAGAGAACAGGAACGACCGATGAGACAGGTTAGGAAAATTGAAACACCAATCGTTATGCGGTATTATAAATTCAGCGCTAGTCTCAGACTCGGCAGACTTTTAAGTCCACTTTACATGGCGCTACGAACAGGATCCATTTCTAAAGGATTTATTTTTACCGGATTATTTTCGTACTGAAATTTGGACAGTAAATGCGCAGTCGTGAAACAGTTGACAAACAGATAAAAATCGATGACCCCTAAGTACCAACTTTTCTATTTTAACCACTTAGCAGCCAATTAAAAAGTTTTCCACATGTCTTTTTATACATTTTATACCAAATTTCAAGTCTGTAGCTCAAAAATTCTTTGAGTATATAGGTTGAGAAGTGTCCTCACACACACATTCTTACTTTTATAGATATATAGATTTGATGACCATGTTGTAGTAGGTTAGAAAGCATCTTTGTAGAATAGTAATGGTGTCAAGAGAACGCGATGACGAACATTACTTGCAATCAGTTCAGCAGTTGATACATTTACAGAAAGAAGACAATGAGATTTGGTGCCGACAAGGAAAATGTGACCCCACACTAAAAAACCAGACAGACCTGTGATTGAAGATGGTTACACCGACAGGGACTGGGCGTTGTTGATCGACACATGGACCCAGTACAAACAAATGTGCAGTTTAACTGACCCCGTGGAGATACACAATGAATTAAGAACAGCTTACTCGAACGAGGTAAACAGACTTTTGTTCAAACTAATAGGCAGAACAGCTCCTACAACATATACAATTCATTGCGGTGAAAGGTCTACATCAAGAGGTGCATATAGATTCCACTATACAAGACAGCAAAAAGGGGAGGGTCCCGCACAGTTTTTAGCAAAGCTTCGGTCGCAAGCAAGGTTTTGCAATTTTACTGTCCAGTGTTCTAATGAGAGTTGCCAACTAACTTTAAACTACTCATAGCTGGACTTGCAAATACAGAATACCAGTGTAAGTTGTTGGTCAAAGCCAATATTTTGACAACAGTGAAACAGAAATTCCAGAGACTAGTTAGTCTATAGACAACGGATATCTCGACTCCTCATTTGCAAAGCAGCCTAAATAAGTGTTCGACGTTTGGCTCAATAAGGTCCGAGAAGGAACCGCCTCAGGTTGAGGGAGTAACCCAGAACCCCTTGAAATAAACCATGTGAAGGGTATGGAAGGACATCCCACCCCAATGAGCTAAAAAGATGGAAGAACTGTCCGGCGAGGGAACTCAGATGCCATAATTGCGGACTTACTGGACACTTACGAAAAATGTGTCAAAAACCAGAAAGGTTGACAATGGAATCAACAAGCGATTCAACACGACACGAGTAAAAAATACTTAGCAGCAGAGAAGGGGGAAGACCAGCATTTGGTGAACGAAGACAGAGATTAGCAGCACATCTTTTATGGAGCAGAGTTGGATTCAATAGAAGCTCCCCGAACCACCACCCTCCATAAAAGTAGAAGTATACTTGATACTGGTCTCCCATGCTGAATTTGGGTGCAACTTAGATAAAGGGACTTGCCGTTAAATACACCATATCCAGACTGTCACGGATACTGGTGCTTAAACATGTTCGCATAAAAGTGAAACTAATGTGAAACTAACGAGCTGTTCTCGGCTAACACGGAAACAACGAAAGACAGAGAGAGAGAGACGAAATACAGGGAGAGAGAGAGGGAGACGAAAGACAGGGAGAGAGAGAGACGAAAGAGTGGGAGGGAGAGAGAGAGAGAGAGAGAGAGAGACGAAGTATTGGAATGTACTAGTGACATGCTAATACTACCAACTACCCATAGGATATGTGGGGGAGTATGGACGACCTACTACTCATTAAGGGAATAATTTTTACATGTATTAAAGTTCTTGACCTTCGGGCCGGGATCAAAGTGTAGTATCTGCCGGAACAGATACTGCAAGCAAAGACCATATGTGGGGGCGACCCCACATATAAGACCTTGGTCAATGTAGGGGCAACTCTTCATGCCAATTGTCACTATCCAGCTCCCCTACTCCCCGGGGAGTTGGTCCCCATTTCCCCTTCACTCCTCACATTAAAAATCGGCCTTGTGCTCGGTGGGGGAGCAAATAAATACGTCAAAGTGTAGTATCTGTTCCGGATGCTGCACTTAAGATAATTTGTACCAGTCAATGGAGGGGAAACCCTCTATACTGGGACAATTATTATTTTTGATAACCAGAGTGCCCCCTTTTTGCCTACTTTTAGGGGAGCTGGTTTTTACCCCACATTAAAAACGGCCTTGTGCCTAATTTGCTTTGGTGGGGAAGCAAATAAATACATTAAAGTTGGTCTTAAAGAAACCAAACAAATCGTTTACATATCAGAGAACATGTGGGGATTTTACTTATCCGAGTTGGCGCTGAAAGACTCAGAGTTAATTCCTCGCGACTTCTCACACCAGATATCAAATGTAAATGTCCCCAAAGAGAAATGATTCCAAACAAACCTACAAGAATCCTGTTTACCCCTATTGGAAATAATAGGGAACGTTTAGAACAATGGTTACAGGAGCACTTTAAATCAAATGCATTCAATACCTGCCCCCATGAACTGTTACAAGTGATGTCAGGGAAACCACTGGATATAATGTTCACGCCGGGAGCAAAATCATCAGCTCTGCACACGCCTATTTCTGTCTCCCATTATTGGAAAAAGAAGGTGAAGAAAGATTTAGATAGGGATGCTGCATTGGACATCATCGAGCTAGTATCAGCAGGTACGCCTATGATCTGGTGTTTGAGGATGGTGGTTGCACCAAAAAAGGATGGGTCACCAAGAAGGATGGTGAACCTACAAAAAATGAGAGAAACCCATCACACTCCATTCCCATTTAACCAACTTGTGCCTGCGTGAACCAAGAAAACAGTTTTAGATGCATGCAACGTATATCACAGTTTATTGCTCTCCCCAACGGCCCAAGACACAACTACATTCATAACAGAGTGGGACCGTTATCGGTACCTTAGAGCACTCCAAGGATTTCACATCTCGGTGATGGGTACACTCAAGGACATTACGGCAGACATGCCCCAAAGGACTCATTGCATTGATGATACCTTTCTCTAGGATAAAATTGTGGAATCTACTTTCTAGTACATAGTGGACTATATCACCCATTGCAGCAGAAATGGAATAGTCTTCAATTCTGATAAGTTACAATTTGCAGGTGATGAAGTCGAATTTGCCGGCTTTTTAATTACGGTGATGGCATAAGGCCAACTTAAAATATGACTGAAGCCATTCTCAACGTCCCGACGCCAACGAACATCACTGGCATCAGATTGGGGTTCGGATTGGTTAACCAGGTATTGTATGCATTTTCAGAGGCCGATATCATGTCCCTCTTTCAAGAATTGTTGCGAATGGAGGTCCGTAAATTCTACTGGGATGCTGTTCGGAAAATCGAGGAGTGAGTCAAAACATTTGAAATGAACAGGGCATCTTGTCTCTGAACATCCGTCTCTGGCGGATATTTTCCGTTTCAGAACCACTGCCAATGCTCAACGAAATTAGGACCTAACTGTGGTAAGGACCACTGGAAAATGATTTTGGCCAGTTCCCAGTTTACGAAGAATGTAGAATCTCGCTAATCCCCAATAGAGGATGAGTCTTATAGGATGTTCGCTTTGGGGTGCCCAGATTTATTGGTTACAGTGGACCATCAGTCACTGGTAAAAATGTTCTGAGATCAGGTCTTGGAAAACAAAGAACCTTCGCTTGTTTTCTTTCAAAGAACGGTCGTTAATTTATAGGTTCTGGATTAAGCACATTTCTGGAAAACTTAACAACCGCACCTCTCGATACCATGATTCAAGTTAAAATAAAAAGATTTTTATTTTAACTTGAATCATCATTAGACGATATGGGCGGATAATTTTTATCCTGTCTATAGAAACAATTTGTAATGAATTAAGTTAATAAACTGAAGTTGTAATAATAAAAAAAAAAATATTTGGCTGTCTAGCCACACTGATGAGCTGTGAAACAGGGAAACAATACTGTATGTGGATGACTATAATGCTCCTCATCTTGAGCTGAACATATTGAGAAGTGATACACGAATTACCATTAGCGTATAAAGCGATGCTCTTTATGTAAACAAATCGAGCTTAGGTATTTCGGACGATGTCAAAACATCGTTAATTCATGACTCACACAGCAGCCGCCGATTAGCGTAATGGTTAAGAGCCTTGACTGTCGTGCGAGTGGTCGGTTTCAATCCTGGCTTGAGGTAGTTGCCTGTCTAGCCACACTGATGAGCTATGAAACTGCGAAACAGTACGGTATGTGGATGACTATAATGCTCCTCATCTTGAGTTGAGCATATTGAGAAGTGATACACGAATTACCATTAGCGTATAAAACGATGCTCTTTGTGTAAACAAATCGAGCTTAGGTATTTCGGACGATTTTTTTTTTTAACTACATTTTCACCCCAAACAAGGCAAATTGCTACTTTGGTGTAGGGGGCTACTATTAGGGGCAGCAACTACTGAGGCACTATGTTGGGATTTGGGCAGCAAGATGTCGATTCACGTTACACTTGAACTTCTGCATGTCAGTACAGTTAGGGAAGCAGGGACCTGGAATGGAATTCCAGAGTCTAGCGGTTCTGGGGAAGAAACTACTGGGGTAGAAAGATCTTTTACATCTAGGGATCTCTACAGTGTGGGGGTGGGATTTAGCTGCCTGTCGGGTTTGTCGAGGGTGTCTACGTCATGGGGGCACAAGTGTCTGCAGTTCGTCAGAGCATTCACCATTAAAATACTTGTAGACTAGTCAGAGGGATGCAACATTTTGTCGATGGGACAGAGGCTGAAGCTTAGATGCCAGTTCAGGGCCTATCAGATTGGCGACTCTCTTTTGAACCTTGTCTAGGAGCAAGAGACTAGCAGCAGATGCACCAGCCCAAATGTGACAACAATTCCTGCCCAAATAGAATGTTATTCTGGCAAAAAGAAAAAAAAAGGTCCTTGTTAAGGGAAATAAAAGGTAAGTATTTTTGTATTTATTTGCATACGCACACATCTAATATATAAAGTTAAAACAATCAGATTCTTGAAATGAAACATCCTACAAAATCAATATTTTATTCTGAATAGCCTGTCAATTATGAAATTGTGTTGTTGTATACCGATGCTATTATTAAGCATTATAATAATGAAAGTAACAATACACAGGGAAAATGAAGGCGATTAATATCATAAAATTTTGATCGATGCTTCTGTTCAGTCTTGAAAGACAAAGGATACCCCCCGTAGGGTAGCTGCACATGTAATCATGAGGCAAATGTTGTGCAATCTGTTTGGGTCCAGTGGCAAGGAGACGTCAGGACAACTGGAAACAATGCTGAGATAAGCAGAGAGCACATACAGCACCTAGAAGTCACAAATCGTCACCAATTTGATACTGACCAGGTTCAACGTTTTTTTTTTTTTTTTTTTTTTTTACACAGTGATCACCACTTATCAAGGCCCGGAAGCCACTCAGGGATAAGGGTTATTGCAAGTACATTACGTTAGTGTGGAGATTTGATGAAGTGTTTACTTAAGGGGGCGGTCCATTAGGAATTTGTTAACATTGGACTTGAAGACATCCAAGTTGTAGTCCGGAGGGAAGCAGGCAGACGGAACAGAGTTCCACAGGTGTGCAGTTCTAAGAAAGAAGCTTTGTTCATGGAATCCGCGTTTTGATTTAGGCACAAATATAGAGTGAGGGAAATTTTTCACAGTGGATTCAGCTAGACAGGTGTTGCTTAACTTTGGTGATCCAGCTGGAACCATACTGTCAATGTAATTATGCCGTATATATCATGAAATTTATGTGATGGAAAATCACTGAAAACGTTTCTTCTCACATTCCACCAGCGATCAAAAATCGATGAAATATTTGGAAAAATAACCAATAATAATAATAGATATATAAAAAAAAAAGATGTTAATTTTTATAAAACCTTCGATTACAAAATGACATTGATTAAATACAAAAATAAAAAAAAAATAAAAAGAAGGAAATTTCTGTTTCTGCGATTTTTAAACACATTTTTCTAAATGGTCACAGTTCTGCCTGGAATCTGATCTCCAACCAAAAAAAAAAAACAAAAAAAGAAATCAAAAAACATTCTGCCGACACTTGACACTCTTCTCCCCCCCCCTCCCCAAAAAAACTCCTTTGAAGTGATCACAGATCAATAACAACTGAAATGAATTTCTTCTTTCAGACAACATGAATCGGAATAAATACATACTAGACACTGCCAAGTCTGCTGCAAGGAAGCTATCGTCCTAAAAAAAAAACAAAACTTTTTACACCTGTCAGAATCTTATATCTCTACAAAGTCACCATTCACCGATGCATGGAGAATTGTGAGCACATTTGGCATTAAGCTCGCCTCATTTAACCTAATAGGCCCTGCACAGTCTGTCAAGCTCAAGCAGCTGTCCCATCGCTACAGTCATATTTTTGTTCTTACAAACACGTCCACGAACTTGTTACACTTGTGTCTGTGGCTTGAAAAAATATTAAGATGGTTGCCAAATAACTTTTATCAAATGCAAGAACTTGTATATTATTTTTGAGTTTTGGAACGTTTAAGTGTTTTTCTTTTTTTTTTTTGCTTTTATAGAGGTTTTTTTTATTATTTTTTTTTACTTGGGAATAACCAGTTATCAAGGCCCGAAGGCCACTCAAGGATACGGGTTAACAAATGTAAAGTGGTAGTTTAGTAATCGTTAATGGTGTAAATTGGGTAGAATTTAATTATTTATGGGAACGGCTCAACAAGAATTTGTTTACATTGGATTTGAAGGCTACCCTGTTGTATTCAACTGAGAAACAGGCCAATGAAACAGTGTTCTACAAACGGGCAGTTCTGGGAAAGAAGCTTTGTTCATAGAATCTGCATTTAGATTTAGGCATGGATAGAGAGAGGGGAAAAATGTATATAGTGGTTGTAGCTAGTCGAGTGTTTTTGTGAAAGTTTGGCAAAGGGGGAATCATAGATTGGCATTCAGTCAAGCACTTGCCATGAAATGATGTTCTACTGTTGCCTTTAAAGGCTTGTAAACCTGACGGACTCAACACGGCATCTTATTTTACTTGATGTGAAGCCTCGATATCATATGTTCAACAACAGACAAATTTTACAAATCTATCTATCTATCTATCTATCTAACTATCTATCTATAAAAGTGGACGTGTCTGTGTGCCTGTTTGTCTGTGTCTGTCTGTGTGTCTGTGTACATTTCCCTACACAATAACTTTGTCAATTTTTAGTCTACAGACTCGAAATTTGATATAGAGGGTACTGAGATTTGGGAAAATCGATGGGATCGGTTTTCGGCCAGAAATTTGGGTGTTAAGGGGTCAAAGTTCAACGAGTTGACCTTTGAGAACTCTACCAAACTCCTCTGACAATTTTCTGTCTAAACACTTAAAATTTTAGATATAGGTTCCTTGGACATGGATCTAACTTAATAACTTGATTTGAGCCCAAAACAATAAATGTTAAGGGGTCATAATAGGGGTCAAAGTTAAAAAAATTGACCGTTTATTTTGCTTTATTTTTTTTTTGCTCACCATACACCACCAAATGCCCGGGCAATGCCGGGTACCCATGCTAGTATACTAGTATATCTATAAAAGTGAACGTGTCTGTGTACATTACCCTAAGCAATAACTCTGTCAATTTTTAGTCTACAGGCTCGAAATTTTATATACAGGGTACTGAGATTTGAGAAAATCTTTGGGGTCGGTTTCGGCCAGAAATTTGGCTGTTAAGGGGTCAAAGTTCAACGATTTGACCTTTGAGAACTCTACCAAACTTCTCCGCCAATTTTCTGTCTAAACACTTGAAATTTTAGATATAGGTTCCTTGGACATGGATCTAACTTAATAACTCGATTTGAGCCCAAAATGATATATTTCAAGGGGTCATAATAGGCTGAAATGCTAGTTAAAAATAAAAATGAAAAAAACACAAGTAATAACTAATCGATAGAAAATTTACTCAGGGAAGATCAGTGACAGTTATTTCTGCTTATATATAAAACGCACTTTACGTGTGCGTGTGTGTGTGTATGTGTGTGTGCCTGCGTGTGTATCTGCATGTGTGAGTTCATTTCCTATGGACTGCACAACAGCTCGGCTTTTTTTTTTTTTTTACATTACAAACAAATGTACTATATGCGTCTGGGAGTGTTCTTAGATAGGTTTTGTATGGGAATGCTTTTGATAAATATTGAAAATTGATAATCAAAAAAAATCTGCTTAAAGAAGCAACAGTCTGATTTTGACCAAAGTTAACACCCTTATACAGCCTAACATCACAAGTGCATTTGAAAAGGTTTATTACCGCACAAGTAAAAGGGCCTCGCTTATAAAATCAACAGTAGGTTCTTTGATATAACAGGGGGGGGGGCGATCGATCGTAATGATTGCATTTGATTAAAGCACAATTGAACCATAATACTTGATTTTATCGGAATTGGAACAATTTTGGAATCGTCCCATCACTAATATATTTAATTACTATAATTATTAAATATCTACAGAGACTAGTCTTTCATCCTTTCGGGAATCACCAGTGATTCTATAGATTCGAATTCAGCAACAGAAGCCAACTCTGGCTCCATTAGCAATGACCCAATCAATTCGGCCACCGTTAACTGCGAGAAATACTGTTGAAATTTAAACATTTATTTTAAAATGTTTTTAACGTCTGTCAGAGTGATCTAATCATTATATGATGATCTGCACATATATATATATATATAGTGTTGGGACGATTAATTGAGGATCAGAAAAATTAGAACTTTTTGAGGTATCGGAATCGGAAAAATTGGAGCCTAATTTCCGATTCCAAAACGATTCTTTTAATTTTTTCTTGATGAAATGAAATGAACACAAAATCATTTTTTTAGGAGAAGTTTTCATTACCAATATGAGAGCAAGGACCCCAAAATGAGTTATAAATCCCATTCCCAGATTTAACATTGATTCTCAGTCTCATTCATTTCTTTTATTGGTGCACTTGTCAGTTAATGACAGAGTAGACCCAGGAAAGTAGGAAAAAGTATAAATACATGCAGTGTAGAATGGTGTCGTAAGAGGTCTTACGTAAGAGGGGGTAAAATTTGAGCTACTTCCTCTGTAGGCTATGATGATGATGAAGATGGTGCTCCTAGGAATAAATGTAATATTTTAATATTACGGAATAATGTGTCTGTAATGGCTAATAGCATGAACATAATACATTTTTAAGCGCCATCTGTTGGTGTAAACCTACGGTATTTTGGTGCAGAGGGGAAAAACTGTGCACCTTTTATTATATACAAGATTACTGGAAACATCTCTGATTTATTTCTTTTATTCGTCAATTATTGTAAACAAAGTAAACATTTCAGAGTTAACTTGCCTATTCACTTTGTAAACCTGTTCACTGTTCACTAAATATCTCAGCAAGTTCACTCCTGATTATTAAAAGATTTAAAATGCTCTGGAAGTTCATTAGCGCCGTCTGGACACCGTCATTGTCTGTGATCGGCTTCTGAAATAATTTCTGATTCTAAAACGATTCTTTTAATTTTTCTTGATGAAATGAAACGAACATTTATTTAGGAGAAGTTGTTCATTACCAATATGAGAGCAAGGGCCACGAAATGGGTTATAAATTCCATTCCCAGATTTAACATTGATTCTCAGAGTCTAATTAATTTCTTTTATTGGTACATTACTGTAAACATCCCTTTGTAAACCTTTTCGCGTATATTCGCTAAATGTTTCAAGCAGTTCACATTTGATATTAAAAGATTTAAAATGCTCTGGACAAAGTTTTTCAATTTCGGTGGCGCCATCTGGACCCTGTCGTTGTCTGCCGTGGACACAAGTGAAAAATAGATTAAAAAATCTTAAAGCAGAAACAATATGTACACTTAATCTTAGACCTTTACCCCTAAAGAAGAATGAGATTCGGACATTTATTACTATAGTTGCAGTAACAAATGCCCGAATCTCATTAAAAAAAAAAAAGATGAAAAACAAGTCTGCAACAAAAGAATTGTTACCAAAGGCAAGATTCTTCTATCTACCCGGATAAGTTTATTTGTGTTTAAACTTATTTGAAAGCATGTTTCTAGTTAAAAAAACCCCAAAAAACTTGGGGGTTCATTTTGTTGAATTAGAATAAAAAATGGCTGTCCATAAACCCTTCAGAAGGACGCTGGAAAAACGTTCAAAATCGAAAATGAAACAAACGCTGGTAAAAACACATCAAATATACGTAAACAATCGAGCGAAAATGTTTTACGAGTATTTTGTTTCGATTTTTGAGCGATTAGACAAGATTTTCAAAGTTAGAATAGTCCGCAAATGATTACCATTTTACGTTAAATTTATGTGCGAAACTGCTTCCCTATTTTAAATTCTAAAATAATTGTATTTTTTTTTTCTTTTCGTCACGTAATCATCTAATATATATATATATATAAATATATATATATATATATATATATATATATATATATATATATATATATATATATATATATATACTCTCATTTGTGGGGGAGTGATTTAACTAAAGTTGTTGTTATTCTCCTCCTCCTCATTCTTCTTCTTGTATCATGGCATCTTCATGCCGTAAATGAAATCCTGGTTAGTGTTTACCGATGTATTGGAAAATTCAAAATGGCGCGCGACTCTCTCTTTAACACGGTAAGTTTGGGAAAAGGTGTTATAAATAAAAAAACTAGACAAAATACTGTTAGAAACTCGCTCAATATATGTTACTGTGACATAGGTTGACATACTCGGTGAGTTTTTAATAGTATTTTATCTAGTTTTGTATTTATAACACCTTTTCCCAAACTTACCATGTTAAAGAGAGAGTTTGAATTTTCCAATACATCGGTAAACATTGTATGTTTTTCGAGCTGAATAAACATGTTACATTGAATAAAAACACAAAAAATATATCCAGTTTGGTAGAAAAGTAACTTATCTTGCCTTTGATAACATTTATTTGTTATATATTTGTTTTTTGACAACTTTTTTGAATCTATGTGTACAGTAATACAAACCCAACTCTTGACATCCAAGGTTTTGATTGGATATGACATAAAGGTCTACTTCACAATAGCTAGAAATGTCAATTATTAAATCCTTTCTCTCTGATAAACTTATAAGAGTAGTCGTTGATGGGAAGAAATCAGAAGCTCATGTTATCAATACTGGCCTCCTCTTAATCGTCATCAATGATCTCCCAAATCACATTCTTAGATTATTCGTAGACATTTATGCAGATGACACCACAATCTATGGCAAAACTTCAAAGGCCAGCAATGGCCAAGAACTTTCTGATTCTCTCTCTTCTGATCTTGAGCACATTGTGCAATGGGGGAAAAGGTGGCTGGTTAATTTTAATGCATCTAAAACCAAGCTTCCCTCTTTTCATCATAATCGCTCCGACTCCCATCTGGCCCCAATTGAAATGAATGGCGCTCGTCTTGGGGAAGCACTGTGTCTTGACAAGCTTCTGAGACTGACCTTCATTCTTTATCTGAGATGGAACACATGCATCAAATCTGTTGCCTAGATTGCTGGAAAAATGGTTAGATCATTCTACTGCTCCAGTAGGTATCTCACTGAAGATGCAATTCTCTACCTGTGTAAGAACCAAATAGTCCTAAAATGGAATACTGTTACCACATCTGGGCAGGAGCTGCTCGGCACAACCTATTCTGCCTTAATAGTTCAAAACCTAGTAAGCGATGCATTTTTCTGTTCCCCACAATTTCTTTCCCCACAAAAGAGACGTTGCGAGCCTGTCACTGTTATTTTCATAGCAAATGCTAATCTGAGCTCCAATCTATGGTTCCCCTCTTGCCAAACTTGCACAAAAAAAACACTCGACTAGCTGCAACTACTATCAACAATTTTCTCCATTCTCTGTGTCTAATTCTAAATGCAGATTCCATGAACAAAGCTTCTTTCCTAGAACTTCCCGCATGTGGACCACTGTTCCACTGGCTTGCTTCCTGGCTGACTACAATACGACAGCCTTCAAGTCCAATGTAAACAAGTTCTTGTTGAGCCGTCCCCATAAATAATCAAATTCTACCCAATTTACACCATTAACGAGTACTAAACTACCACCTTACATTCATTAACGCCTCGAGTGGCCTTCAAGCCTTGATAAGTGGTGACTATGTTGTAAAAAAACAGGCATTAACAACGACCAAATGCAAATGAGATTTATTTTAAAAGAAAAACAAATCTTGTATCACAATTTTCAATCAATTACAAAGAAAACATTACAGAAATTATTTAGAAATATTTACTCTTGTAATTACCCCCCCCCTTCTCAAGTGTATTTTTACGATTTGTAAAATATATGCGGATATTACACGAAGGGGTGGGGGTTTACAGTCACTTGAACATCTTTTAAAAGCATAGAATTTTTTTTAGTAAATATTAAGAAATTTTAAAAGAATCGAAATCGGTACTTATATCGGAATCGGGAATTTAGAACAGAATCGGTAATTGTGTCGGAATCAGGAAAAATTTTTGAACCGACTTATCACTAACATACGTGTGTGTGTGTGTGTGTGTGTGTGTGTGTGTGTGTGTGTGTGTGTGAGCTGCTTGGCAATGCAGGCCTGAAATCCCGTGGATACTTATTTTGAAAGGCTCAGAAAGAAAGACGTCAGGTGATGGAAGGGAAGAACAGTTAAATTGAAATAAAGATTTATTTGGGAGAGGGATGGTGGGGTCGCCTAAAGGAAATGTGTGTGTGTGTGTGTGTGTGTGTGTGTGTGTGTGTGCGCGCATGCGCCTGTGTTATTATCTTCCTTGCCGCCATCTTGCTAAAAGCCAAGAAATACTGCGAACAGGAAATGCGCGTGAAGGTGTGTAGGAGCGGGGAATTTAGCGGTCGTTCCTTGGTGAAAACTGTCTGAGAGACACTTAACGCCTCTGCGGTTGTTGCCACCGCCGCCACCACCGCCGCCGCCGAGACAGGCGCCGGGTATAATTGGTGCAGACAGAGAACGGAATCTTAACAGAAAAAAAAAATATGAAGACATGGCATGCAGGAGCGATTCCACCAGGAAGAAGACAAAACGTAGCAGAGACAAAACTAACGTGACAGCGTCGAATAATGCATTAAAAGTCCGTAATTAACGACCCTGGTGTCTAACTCTGTCCCGTGGGGAGGCATAGTAAATAGGTACAATGCCTCCCCACCGGACAGAGTTAGACAGTAGGGTCGTTTTTTAATGTGGAGGAAAGGAACAAAAATAAAAATTGTCTCAGTCGTGAAGGATTTCTCCTCGACTGACAGAGAACAAGAAGTTGAAGAGTATATCTGAAGAACAGATGCTACACTTTGATCTTAGTCCGTAACTATTATTACTGCCAGACATAAATTATGTTATAGGAAATACGGTTCTTGTCGAGAATTTCCCCTCTATTAATAAATAAATAAAGAAAAGAAAAATCGGTATTTTTTTTTTTTACGAAAGAACTCAGCGTAGTATAAACACCTTCAACCTCCCCATATTAAGAACGGCTTTCGAGAGTGGGGTGTGTTTATTCCGAAAGCCGTTCTTAACAAGGTGAGGTTGGGGGGGGGGGGTTCTGGGTACTCTCGTAAAAAAAAAAAAAATACCGAAAAATCTGTATGATGTACATACCCGTGACGAAACGAAAATATCTTATTCCAAAAATCACATAAATTTGTCAAATCGCAGCAGCACTAGCAGACCAGGCAAATATATAAATAAACATTAAAATTTAAAACTAATGCTTTATCTACGGCTTATACCCATCCTTGGACGGGTATTCTACTAGTTAACTGTATTACTAAAGCTAGCAATAATATTTTATTTGCATCTAAAAACAGTTTATCTGTTTATTCTATATTTATTTATTTACATTAATTTAGAAATTATGTAAAAGGGGTTTGTATTACTGTACACATAGATTCGAAAAAGTTGTCAAAAAACAAATATATAACAAAGAAATATTATCAAATGCAAGATAAGTTACTTTTCTACCAAACTGGATACATTTTGTTTTTGTTTTTATTCAATGTAACATGTTTATTCAGCTCGAAAAACATGCAGTGTTTACCGATGTATTGGAAAATTCAAAATGGCGCCCGACGCTCTCTTTAACATGGTAAGTTTGGGAAAAGGTGTTATAAATAATAAACTAGACAAAATACTATTAAAAAAACACCGAATATATGTCAACTTATGTCACGGTAACATATAATGAGCGAATTTCTAACAGTATTTTGTCTAGTTTATTATTTATAACATCTTTTCCTGGACTTACCGTGTTAAAGTGAGTGTCGGGCGCCATTTTGAATTTTCCAATACATCGGTAAACACTGTATGCTTTTCGAGCTGAATAAGCATGTTACAGTGAATAAAAACACGAAGATTAGGTAGAAAAGTAACTTATCTTACCTTTGATAACATTTATTTGTTATATATTTGTTTTTTGACAACTTTTTCGAATCTATGTGTACAGTAATACAAACTCTGTAAAAGTCACTTTGTATGCATGTGTGTGTGTGTGTGTACGTGTAAGAGAGTTCCTTCCTCATAGGTTCCGAAACGGCTGAGCCTATCTTTTGTAAATTTCACACAAAGGTAATTTATACGTCTGGCAGTGTTCTTAGATATGCTTTGTACAGAAGTTCATCCGATAAGTATCGAAAATCGAAAAAAATCCGATCTTAAAAATAGTTTCTTTCTTATAGATAAAAATACTTTTTACAGAGGAATATTCAACGTTATACTGGCCAAGGTTACACTGGTTTAACGTAAAATATTCTCCTAATAAAATTCTTCTTTTTTTATCTACAAGAAAAGAAAGTCTATTTTTAAGATCGTCAAGCCCAAATATCAGCTGACGTCATATTGTAAACAAACACAGACAGAATTTGATGAACGACATTATCATTATTCTTTTTTCATTTTTTATATTTTGTGCAAATTATTCCTCGGCCAGCTAATTTATAATTTTTTTTATTACTTCTAAAATTTTAATGTTTAAAATGTTTAATATTTCTAAAAAATTTTATTATTTTAAAATTTTCAATATTTAAAATTTTTAATATTTCAAAATTTTGAATACTATAAATTTTTTAATATTTCAAAATGTATATTTAAAATATTTTAATATTTAAAATTTTTTAATATTTCCAAATTTTTAATATTTAAAATTTTTTAATATTTAAAAAAATTTTAATATTTAAAATTTTTTTAATATTTAAATTTTTTTAAAATTTTAAATCGTTTAATATTTTAAAATTTTTAATATTTTAAAATTTTTAATATTTTAAAAGTTTTAATACTTTAATTTCTTTAATATTTAAAATTTTTTAATATTTAAAAAATTTTTAATATTTAAAAATATTTAAATTTTTTTAATATTTAAAATTTTTTAATATTTAAAATTTTTTAGTATTTAACATTTTTTAATATTTAAAATTTGTAACATTTAAAAATTTTTAATATTTAAAATTGTTTAATATTTTTTTTCATTTTATTATTAAATTTTATTTTAATTCTGAGTTTTCTGTATTACTTGGATTCATCAGACTACTGTTCTCATCTTGAGCGTGATTTTTACAACGTTTCGGTCGATGTAACCTCCGACCTTCTTCAGGTGTATCTTGTCGAACTCGGAAATTTGGACGGAATTACGAGCAGAACCCTTTATTTACTTCACGGGGGCAGTATGCTCTTGTTCCATCAGTCATGACTGGATAGAGATCCTAAGTAATTTACAAATGTAATTTGAAAAAAAAAAAAAAAAATGAGGCCTCACCATCTGATATAGTTTAAGGTCATATCCACGTGGACCTAAAGTGTGTAAAAGGTCACACATGCACCCAAAGTCAAATCGATATATATGTAAAGTGTCGGAGTTTGTGTTTTATTTCGTTTTTACCCTTGTGCACCCGTACACTCCCCCTTGACGGATGGCAATGTGAGAGACTATGATGATATTTTTTTTTTTTTAGAGGCACTACTGATCAAGGCCCAGAGGCCACTCGACGATAAGGGTTAATCTGTGTACATTAGTCAATGGAATTATAGCAATCTTGGAAATTTTGTAAGTTGGATTACTTAGGGTAACGGTTCATCAAGAATTTGTTTACGTCGGACTTGAAGACAATCATATTGTAGTCAGCTGGAAAGCAAGTTCCACAAGTGCGCAGTTCTAAGAAAGAAACTTTGTTCATGGAATCTATGTTTAGGTTTAGGCACAGATAAAGAGTGCGGGCAATTATTGATAGTGGTCTTGGCTAGACGAGTGTTTTTCATGAAAGTTTGGCGAGGGGGAGACCATAGATTGAAGCTCAGATGAGCACTTGCCATGAAAATAACGATAAAGCAGAGTACATGCTCGCATCTACATCTATTTTGTCACTACTACTTTTATGATATGGTTGTAAAAGCTAACATGATGTAGAACAGATTTACAACATCCGACGACGTTGGGGTATTTTTACACTTGTGGACCCATACACTCCCCTTGATGGCTGATGTTTGCATCCAAACAGCAGCAGCTTCTCTTAAAGTCTTCCTCGTCCTGGTGGGGATGATAGAAATATAGTAGTGACAAAGTAGATGTAAATGTGGACTTTAGCGTTTAGAGGATCGATGGTGTCACACACACTCCCAGAATGAAACTGATATTAGCAGAATGTTTCGGAGTTTGTGTTTTAGCCAGATTGAGAAAAGAAGACAAAGGAGATTGTTGGTGATTGCTGTCGAGTGGGATGTCGGTAAATACTAGTGATGAGACGATTCCAATATTTTTCCCAAATTCCGATGCAATTACCGATTCCGTAGTAAATTCCTGATTCTGATTCTTTATAAATCTCTAAATATTTAACTATATGGTTGCATTTTTCCCCAGTTATCGTAAAATCACATGTAAAATGTGCGGAGATTTTTTTCAAACGTTAAAAAAGCATACTTGTAGGAAATGATTTATGGATTTCAGTTTTTCTAGTTGTTTAAAATCAATAAATAGTTTAAAATCAATAAATAGTTTAAAATTAATAAATAGTTTAAAATCAATAAATACTTTAAAATTAATAAATAGTTTAAAATCAATAGTTTAAAATCAATAAATAGTTTAAAATTAATAAATAGTTTAAAATCAATAGTTTAAAATCAATAAATAGTGTAAAATCAATAAATAGTTTAAAATCAATAGTTTAAAATCAATAAATAGTTTAAAATCAATAGTTTAAAATCAATAAATAGTTTAAAATCAATAAATAGTTTAAAATCAATAGTTTAAAATCAATAAATAGTTTAAAATCAATAAATAGTTTAAAATCAATAAATAGTTTAAAATCAATAAATAGTTTAAAATCAATAAAAAGTTTAAAATCAATAGTTTAAAATCAATAAATAGTTAAAAATCAATAGTTTAAAATCAATAAATAGTTTAAAATCAATAAATAGTGTAAAATCAATAAATAGTTTAAAATCAATAAATAGTTTAAAATCAATAAATAGTTTAAAATCAATAGTTTAAAATCAATAAATAGTTAAAAATCAATAAATAGTTTAAAATCAATAAATAGTGTAAAATCAATAAATAGTGTAAAATCAATAAATAGTTTAAAATCAATAAATAGTTTAAAATCAATAAATAGTTTAAAATCAATAGTTTAAAATTAATAGTTTAAAATCAATAAATTGTTTAAAATCAATAAATAGTTTAAAATCAATAAATAGTTTAAAATAAATAGTTTAAAATCAATAAATAGTTTAAAATTAATAAATAGTTTAAAATCAATAAATAGTTTAAAATCAATAGTTTAAAATCAATAAATAGTTTAAGATCAATAAATAGTTTAAAATCAATAAATAGTTTAAAATCAATAAATAGTTTAAAATCAATAGTTTAAAATCAATAAATAGTTTAAAATCAATAATTAGTTTAAAATCAATAAATAGTTTAAAATCAATAGTTTAAAATCAATAAATAGTTTAAGATCAATAAATAGTTTAAGATCAATAAATAGTTTAAAATCAATAAATAGTTTAAAATCAATAAATAGTTTAAAATCAATAAATAGTTTAAAATCAATAGTTTAAAATCAATAAATAGTTTAAAATCAATAAATAGTTTAAAATCAATAAATAGTTTAAAATCAATGAATAGTTTAAAATCAATAAATAGTTTAAAATCAATAGTTTAAAATCAATAAATAGTTTAAAATCAATAAATAGTTTAAAATCAATAAATAGTTTAAAATCAATAAATAGTTTAAAATCAATAGTTTAAAATAAATAAATAGTTTAAAATAAATAAATAATTTAAAATCAATAAATAGTTTAAAATCAATAGTTTAAAATCAATAAATAGTTTAAAATGAAAAAATAGTTTAAAATCAATAAATAGTTTAAAATCAATAGTTTAAAATCAATAAATAGTTTAAAATCAATAGTTTAAAATCAATAAATAGTTTAAAATCAATAGTTTAAAATCAATAAATAGTTTAAAATCAATGAATAGTTTAAAATCAATAAATAGTTTAAAATCAATAGTTTAAAATCAATAAATATTTAAAATCAATAAATAGTTTAAAATCAATAAATAGTTTAAAATCAATAAATAGTTTAAAATCAATAAATATTTAAAATCAATAAATAGTTTAAAATCAATAAATAGTTTAAAATCAATAAATAGTTTAAAATCAATAAATATTTAAAATCAATATATAGTTTAAAATCAATAAATAGTTTAAAATCAATAGTTTAAAATCAATAAATATTGAAAATCAATAAATATTTAAAATCAATAAATATTTAAAATCAATAGTTTAAAATCAATAAATAGTTTAAAATCAATAAATAGTTTAAAATCAATAGTTTAAAATCAATAAATATTTAAAATCAATAAATAGTTTAAAATCAATAAATAGTTTAAAATCAATCAATAGTTTAAAATCAATAAATAGTTTAAAATCAATAAATAGTTTAAAATCAATAAATAGTTTAAAATCAATAGTTTAAAATCAATAAATAGTTTAAAATCAATAAATAGTTTAAAATTAATAAATAGTTTAAAATCAATAGTTTAAAATCAATAAATATTAAAAATCAATAAATAGTTTAAAATCAATAAATAGTTTAAAATCAATAAATAGTTTAAAATCAATAGTTTAAAATAAAAAAATAGTTTAAAATAAATAAATAATTTAAAATCAATAAATAGTTTAAAATCAATAAATAGTTTAAAATCAATAAATAGTTTAAAATGAAAAAATAGTTTAAAATCAATAAATAGTTTAAAATCAATAGTTTAAAATCAATAAATAGTTTAAAATCAATAGTTTAAAATCAATAAATAGTTTAAAATCAATAGTTTAAAATCAATAAATAGTTTAAAATCAATGAATAGTTTAAAATCAATAAATAGTTTAAAATCAATAGTTTAAAATCAATAGTTTAAAATCAATAAATAGTTTTAAATCAATAAATAGTTTAAAATCAATAGTTTAAAATCAATAAATATTTAAAATCAATAAATAGTTTAAAATCAATAAATAGTTTAAAATCAATAAATAGTTTAAAATCAATAGTTTAAAATCAATAAATAGTTTAAAATCAATGAATAGTTTTAAATCAATAAATAGTTTTAAATCAATAAATAGTTTAAAATCAATAGTTTAAAATCAATAAATATTTAAAATCAATAAATAGTTTAAAATCAATAAATATTTAAAATCAATAAATAGTTTAAAATCAATAAATATTTATTTTTTTATTATTACTACGAACGGTGGAAGATTTTATTTTAAACAAAACCAAATGAAAAAGAAAATAAAGGAATCGTTTTTGGCATTGGAAAATAGGCTTAAATTTCTCAGATTTCGATACCCTCAAAAGTTCTGATTTTTCTGATTCTCAATTCCAATTAATCGAACGTGGTCCGATGGTAAGAGCTGCCTACTGTTAATGCGACGGTTGTAGGTTCGATCCACGGCTGGGGAAAGGTGTATGTCTAGCCGCACTGATGAGCTGTGATACAACGAAACAGTACTGTGGGTGGATGACAAAAAGTATATATATATATATATATATATCGTTGAGCACTTTCCGTTGAATTAAAAAGTCGGTCAATTTAGCTCTTATGCGTAGATCATCGTATAACGATTTGATCACTGTCTGTCTGACGTAATGAACATTTAAATTAAAATGTTTAAAATTCAATGCTATTTCACACGGTTAATAGTAGCCGAATGGATACGGCCTCCGCTAATCGAGCCAGAGATGTCTCGTGTCGCGGGGTTCGAATCGTTCGACTGGTGTTAATCGTGACACCCTGCACTGAAGAATCCCGAAAGGATGAAACACTAGTGTCTGTAGGTATTTAATTATTATAGTAAAAAAATAATTATATATATATATATACTTCAGAATAATCTAATGCAATAAATCTACTGGTATGCAAATCCAGTGATTATCGGTCTTACAAAATATTATTGGTTGTAATATTTTATAAAGACAATCTCAGCTAAATAAAAATTGCTCAATATATCAGATAGAGCAAATAAATCATAATTTAGTAATTTAAATTTTATGACGTGAAATGGTTAAATTTAAAATCTAGAATTCTTGCATATAATAAAAATTCTAGATTTGAAAGTTAACCGTTTTACATCATAAAATTTAATTACTAAATTATGATATATATATATATATATATATGTATATATATTCCTGTTAATTTTTTTTTTTTTTACATGGGTGTCACCACTTATCAAGGCCCAGAGGCCACTCGAGGATAAGGGTAAATAGGTATACATTAGTCATTGTGATTTTAGCATAGTAAACAGTGTGAATTTTGTAACTTGGATTACTTAGGGGGACGATTCAATTAGAACTTGTTCACATTGGACTTTTTCTTTTTTTTTTTTTTTTTCATAGGCACCAACACATTATCAAGGCCAAGAGGCCACTCAAGGATAAGGGTTAAAGAGTTTACAGTAGAAATTGGACAATATAATAATCATTAGTAATGAAAATTTGATAAATTTGATAACTTATATGGAACGGCTCATCAAGAACTTATTTACGTTAGACTTGAAGACAACCATATTGTAGTCAGCCGGAAAGCAGGAAAACGGAATTTCACCACTTTTGCACTATCATAAATCCTGCCGCCACATCAAAGCAAGTCTATTTTTAAAGTATAAATATAAAACCATAACTCTGTAAATACCAATTTTAAGTCATCTCTCTTTGGCTTAAAATTCATTGGTATATGAAAATTTACTGAATTATACGAACCAAGTAAAATTCAGTATATTACAAACAAGTCTATATATATATATATATAAATCTAAAAATTCTGTATATATAATATCTAAAAATTCATCCCCGTACGATTGCTCTTGCTCCCGTCTCTTTTTCAGATTTTATTATTAAGGAAAACAAATTACTAAAAAGAAAAATCCCTCAATTCCAATTTTGATGAGTGACGGCGAAACATGTCAATTGACTCGTTTTGATTTTTTTTTTTAACCCCTACTTTTATTTTTTAGTTGCTATCCATTTTCCTTTTCTCCTCGGTCTTTTATTTTCTTTGTTTTTTAATATAAAATGAATTCTGAAGGAATACCGCTTCCCTTCATGATTGCCTTAATAAAGTTTTGTACCCTAAAGAAAATCATTATATATATATATATATATATATATATATATATATATATATATATATAGTCATCCACATACTGTTTCGCAGTTTCACAGCTCATCAGTGCGGCTAGACAAGCAACTTGCTCGAGCCAGGATCGAAATCCGATCACCCAAAAGATAGTTGGAACTTCTAACCATTGCATTATACGGCTGCTGCTATGCAGGCAGTGAATTAACAATGTTTTGACATATATATATATATATATGACAGTGCAAAAGTGTGTGATTGGACAATTCCAATATTTTTTCCGATTCCGATACAATTACCGATTCTGATTCCAATTCTTCATAAATCCCTATACCATAAAAACATGCGTTAAATGCGCAGACATTTTCTCAAACATTGCAGGAAATAATTTATGGATTTTTGCTTTACTGGTAGTTTAAAATTAATAAATAGTTTAAAATCAATAAATAGTTTAAAATCAATAAATATTTATTTGTTTATTATTACTACCAACTGTGGAAGATTTTGTTTTAAACAAAATCCAATTAAAAAAAAAGATAATCCAATCACTTTTTAGCATCGTAAAATAAGCACAAATTTTTCCGATTCCAATACTGATTCCGATACTGATTCCGATACTGATTCCGATACCAGAAGAAGTTCCGATTTTTCCGATTCGGATTAATTGTCCCAACATTAGTTAATACGTGATCATTACGGTTTTTTTTTTGGGGGGGGGGGTAATGTATAGATAAAGTTGTACTTACACATCCATCCTCTGTATGAAAGGAGCAACCGGAGAAGATAACGACGGACATAAAGTAGGGCGATGAAGAAAATCAAACCAAAAAATATGGACACAAGGATTTCGGAAAGTCCGTACGGCAGGTCTGGGTGAAAATAAAAAAAATAAAACAAATATTAAAAAAAGAGAGAGAGAGAGAAAACAAAAAAGATCTGTAATAATCCGGTAGATTTTGTTTTATTTTTTTTATAATCAGCCACCATTTTTCGAGGCCAAAAAGCTACTCGATGATAAAGGTTAATAAAATGGATGGATCGCCAGTTGGATGATGAAGAATATTATGAAAGGATTGAAAGCGATTAATTAGAATGAAATACTCATTAAAAAGATACACATCATACAAAATAGACACAGTGACGGCCATTTCCTGGCTTTTCTTAGACGGCCAAAAAAAAACGTCAGAGTAGCTGAAACAATAATGTAACTTAACAGAAAGATACGGTAATAAAAAATAAAACGCATATTTGCTCTACAACAGTATTGAGCACTTTTTTCAGTTTTTATTAATTACCATCTCCACTATATATATATATATATATATATATATATATATATATATATATATATACTAAAAGGGAGATCCGACATTGCCTGGAACTGAATGTGTGTGTTTTTTTACATAGGAATCATCACTTATCAAGGCCCAAAGGCCACTCGAGGATAAGAGTTAATACGTGTATAGTACTCAATGGGATAATGTAGTAATTGTTAGTAGTGGAAATTTTGTAAATTGGATTACTTAAGGGGACTGCTCATCAGGAACTTGTTTACGTTGGACTTGAAGATAACCAAATTGTAGTCAGTTGGAAAGCAGGAAAACGGAAGAGAGTTCCACAAGCGTGCAGTTCTAAGAAAGAAGCTTTGTTCATGGAATCTACGCTTAGGTTTAGGCACAGATAAAGAGTGGGGCAAATTATTGATAGTGGTTTCAGTGAGACGAGTGTTTTTCATGAAAATTTGTTGAGGAGGGACCATAGATCGAAGCTCAGACGAGCACTTGCCATGAAAATAACGATAAAGCAGAGACAGGCTCGCAACATCTCTTCTGTGGGAAAGAGGTTGCAGGGGCGAGAAAAGAGCATCCACCACTAGGCTACAAAGTCTATTTTGAACTCTGTCAAGGCAGGATAAGGTTTTTCTAGCAGTTCCTGCCCAGAGTTAATTGACTTTCTATTGACTCCAAAACAGGTGGGCTGATTTTTTAAAAGATTTCACACAAATGTCTTTTATGTAAAAAAAAAATTTTATGTTAAAAAAAAAGAAAAAAAGAAGAAAATCTGTCCAACCCTTTTGGAGTCAATAATAAGTCAATTAATTCTCTCTCTCTCTCTCTCTCTCTCTCTCTCTCTCTCTCTCTCTCTCTCTCTCTCTCTCTCTCACACACACACACACACACGCGCACGCGCGACAATATTTCAATCAAATTGATTGCCTGCTCCTGTCAGCAACTCATCATGATGCAACTTTATATGCCTCTCGGCAACGACTTAGTCCATAATACATTGCACTACAAAGAACCTATACTGTTAAATTATTTTTATATATATACTAGCGAGGAGTACCCGGCGTTGCCCGGGTCTTTGGAGGTGTGTAGGAGGGTTAAAAAAAAAGTAAGTATGAGGATCGAACCTGAACCCTTAAGGCAAAGTTGTGAAAAAAAAAAAAGTATGACGTTAACGATTGCCCCACCGTGACATGCTTACGGAAACACGTTTGAATTTATTTAATTACTTGGATTTAGCAGGTGCACGTTTTAATGAGTTAATGAGGTCAAGTTTGACTGAGGGATTTCATTTACTGCTGAACGCTTCCCCCCTCCCCCCAAGATGTTATAGGAAAAAGACTAACCCACATGCGGCGAGCGACAAATATTGAATATTTATCTTCCCGAAATCGAACAAATTAAGTAGACAGGCGAGCTTCGTTGTTAACTGTGAGATATTACGATTTATATGTGATATAAAAAGTTTTAAAAAGTTGTTAGGCGACCGACCGCTTCTCTGAAAGAAGCCTTTTGTAGACACACAGAAAAAGCGAACACATACATACATTTTCGCTTTTATATTTATAGATAACCAACCTGAGTGCCTGGCGTTGCCCAGGTGTTTGGAGGTATGTGTTGAGCAAAAACAAACAAAAAAAAAAGTTGTAGTTGGCAGGCAGGCTCGAACCAGTGACGCAAAGGCGGAAGAGAAAGTATAGGTGTGTATAAGGATGTTGGTTGAGCAAAAAAAAAAAAAAAATAGGAGCAGTAAGCAGGCTCGAACCCATAACGTGCCAGAGGAAAAAAAGACAAATGGTCTTACCGATGTGCCTACCGTGGTTGTGACGTCACGGGAAGTCGAAATAACACGTTTTATGCGACGTTGTGAGTTGAATGACTTGCAAAAATGTCAACGAAAAAACCATCCCTCCCTGTAGAAAAGTGCCCAGTTGAGGGTGAAGGAATTAATCTTTTGGGACAATTTTTCGGTATTTGTCATCAGAAGGGTGGAACTTCAAAACGATACTGATCTCATGAAAATCTGTCGCCTTTGTCGAAAGTTTTAGGCAGACATACAAACATACATACATACATACATACATACATACATGATGATTGCAACGTCTTGTCAGACGAGTGCCACTCCCTCAGACATTTAAAATCCATGAGCCCAAATGCCTGAGGGAGTATCTATACAAAGATGATGTTACAGAGTCTTAGCTTTGTACGACAGCTAAGTCTCTCTCTCGGTTCAAAATGTTGAGATCCAGCAACAAGCAAGAGCAAGATAGCCAGCAACAAATTAAATTGCAGACCAGCTTAATGCGGGTACTGGTCTCCCGCTTTGGTTTTTAAATCAGAGATTTGCTTCTCCTAGAAAGGTTGCCTTCACCACAGCTTACGGGAGCCCTCTCTACCCCAATACACACACACACACACACACACACACACACACACACACACACACAAATATACAATGTGCTAGTTGGCCGTTGACCCAAAAAAAGAGTTCATTCGCTCTTTATACATACATACATGCATACATACATACATACATTTAAACAGACAGGTGAGATTTATATTATAGACTAGCGGGGGGGGGGTACCCGGTGTTGCCCAGTTGTTTGGAGATGTGTGTTTAAAAAAAAAAAGTTATAGTAGGAAAGTGGGATTGAACCCCGAAGCCTTGATGCGAAGATGGAAACAAAAGGGAAAAAAAGCCAGACACCTAACCATCTCGGCCACGATGGAGAGGAACTGACAAGGGTGTTATGTAAAGGTTTATGAAGCAAAATAAACATGTGCGAGGAAGTAGCGTGATATCTGACCTAGTTTTGCGCAGCAAGCCAGATCATTCGCTTTTCAAGACGCGGAAACTCGTAAAAGTCGGGCGAATTAAATACACACACGACCCCCGTTGTTAAGTCATAGCTATTATGATTTAGACGCGATATAAAAAGTTTTAAGAATGAGCGAGCCGACCGAGAATCACGACGAAAAAAGCCTTTTGCAGACATACACAAAAAGTGAACATACATACATACATTTTGTCTTTTATATATATATAGACTAGCGAGGAGTACCCGGCGTTGCCCGGGTGTTTGGAGGTGTGTGTGTGGGGGGGGGGGAGGGGTTAAAAAAAAAGTAAGTATGAGGATCGAACCTGAACCCTTGAGGCAAAGTTGTGAAAAAAAAAATGTGTGACGTTAACCATTGCCCCACCGCGACATGCTTACGGAAACACGTTTGAATTGATTTAATTACTTGGATTTGGCAGGTGCACGTTTTAATGAGTTAATGTGGTCAAGTTTGACTGCGGGATTTCATTTACTGCTGAACACTTTTTTTTTCCCCAAGATGTTATAGGAAAAAGACTAACCCACATGCGGCGAGCAACAAATATTGAATATTTATCTTCCCGAAATCGAGCAAATTAAATAGACAGGCGAGCTTCGTTGTTAACTGTGAGATATTACGATTTATATGTGATATAAAAAGTTTTAAAAAGTTGTGAACCGACCGACCGCTTCTCTGAAAGAAGCCTTTTGTAGACACACAGAAAAAGCGAACACACACACATACATACATACATACATTTTCGTTTTTATATTTATAGATGGCTCGAATAGTTTAAAATGTAAAAGTCAAGTATCATGGTTCAATTGTGGTCTCAACAGAAACATTCATTACGACCGTGTCCCTGTCTTACTAAAGAACCTATTGTTGATTTTATATGCTGGGCCCTTCTGCTTGTGTGGTGATGAAACTTCTCAAATGCACTTGTGATGTCAGTCTGTATAGGGATGTTAACTTTGGCTAAAATCAGATTGTTCCTTCTTTAATGAGATTTTTTGATTATTGATTTTCGATACAAAATCTATCTAAGAACACTGACAGATACATAAAAGACATTTGTGTGAATTTTTTTTTTAAATTGGCCCAACCGTTTTGGAATCAATAGGAAGTCAATTAACTCTCTCTCTCTCTCTCTCACACACACACACACACACACACACACGCACACACACAAAGTGTCTTTTATAGATAGATAGATAGATAGATAGATTATCGGGCGCTTCTACACTATTAGGACGAGATTTTGTCGTCGATAAATAGTTTTCAGATAAAAAGCAATGGTTTCAACTGATTTTTTTTTTTGTTTTCAATTCTAATAAGTTAAAATGGTAGCTTCCAAATTATGCAGCTGAAATTACCTGAATATTACTGAATTATTAAAAAAAAAAGAACAACTTTAGTCGTGGTAGCATGTGAAAAATTGCTGCCATCTTGTTTAAATCGAAACGAATTACTTCCCATTTAAACGATCGTTTTCATCAAATTCTACTTTTTATTTTCTTTAATAAATAATTTTCTACCTCATCGATTTTCGTAATTTTTGGATATCATCATCTTAAAAATACGAGGAATACGTAGATACCACTGTTTTCATGTGAAATTCAGTATTACGATTCCCGAAATTTCGTCCCAATAGTGTACAAGCGCCGATAATCGTTCCAAAGATGTAAATATTTTCTAACAAGAAAATGATTAAGAGAAAAGACAAGAAGAGAAGGGAGAGGAGTGAAAGAAAAAAAAAACAAAAAAACTCCCGGGTAACGTCGTCTAGATACAGCTAGTTAAACGCCAAACTTTTTTTTTTTTTTTTTTTTTCATGAAAAGAGGAAGAAAAAACCCTGCCTTTTTATTATTTTTTCAAAAAGAGATTAGTCAGCCTCTCCTTCTGGGTTTAATCTCGTTTTCAATTAAGGCACGAAAAAAGGTTGACCTAGATTTTTACCAAGTTGATTCGATTGCGGCAGCCATTTTTGTTTTTGATAGACAACGATAAAGGATGTACGGTGCCCGGAAAACTCGTCCCGGGAAAACTCGTCTCCGGAAAACTCGTCTCGGGAAAACTCGTCTCCGGAAAACTCGTCTCGGGAAAACTCGTCTCCGGAAAACTCGTCTCGGGAAAACTCGTCCCCTTTCGCTAGGTAGGAAAACTGGTCCCTTATTGAATTAATATCGATTGAAAACACATTTTATGATCGTTCTTGAAGGAGAAATTGTTTTTTTAAATAGACTATAGCCCCCCCCCCATAATATTGAAAAAAAAATTTTTTTACTTGTTTGATGTTTTTTTTTTTTTTTTTTTTAAATAAAATCGATTTTCTAAGTGTCCGTTTTCTACCTAACTGGCTAAGTTCTTAGTGGTTTCACTTATTTTAAAGCGTTTATTATGTTCATAAACGAGACCGCATATTTTTTTATATTAATATAAAAAGAATTTACTTATTTACTGTTGTTATAAAAGGGTAAAATCGATTTGGGTTTGTATTACTGTACATATAGATTCGAAAAAATTGTCAAAAAACAAATATATAACAAATAAATGTTATCAAAGGCAAGATAAGTTACTTTCCTACCAAACTGGATATATTTTTCGTGTTTTTATTCAATGTAACATGTTTATTCAGCTCGAAAAACATACAGTGTTTACCGATGTATTGGACAATTCAAAATAGCGGCCGACTCTCTCTTAAACACAGTAAGTTCGGGAATAGGTGTTATAAATAATAAACTAGACAAAATACTATTAAAAAAAAACACCGAATATATGTCAACCTATGTCACGGTAATATATATTGAGCGAATTTCTAACAGTATTTTGTCTAGTTTATTATTTTTCGAATCTATGTGTACAGTAATACAAACCAAAATTTTAATATTTTTTGAAATATAATTTAGAGAGGGGGGGGGGGTTATATCTCCCTCGGAAAAACAACCAACAAAAAATGAAATTAAAAAGATTCTTGATAAACGATAGCGGAGTTTTCAATAAAATTGATTAATAAATTTATTTAGTGATTACTTTTTCTCTTAATGACTGATTTTAGAATTTTGAAGTAAAAATTAAAAAAATTAAAAATGAGTTAACGAGAGATTGTTAGCACATGGCATCTCTCGCGCCAAAAAATATTTCGCTTTTGATTTATTAGTTAATTTTTGCAAAATTTGACAGGAAGACTATAAATGTTGATAATTGATAGAATTATAATTTTAAATAACGCATGAGTGCATTTGGTATGAGAGAAAACGAAAACATAACAACAAAAAAAACTATCATAATTAAAAAACCAAAACAAAAAAGTAACGCTCCCAGTTTTTAATTTTTGTGTTTTGTTTTTTTATTATTGTTTTTATGACTCCAAAAAACATCGTTAAAATAAGAACCAAAAAATTTTTTAATTAACTTTGTATGAACATAATAAACGCTTTAAAATAAGTGAAACCACTAAGAACTTAGCCAGTTAGGTAGAAAAAAAAACAAAAAAAAACATTAAACAAATAAAAATATTTTTAAAAAATATTATGGGGGGGGGGCTATAGTCTATTTTAAAAAGCAATATCTCCTTCAAGAACGATCATAAAATGTGTTTTCAATCGATATTTATTCAATACGGGACCAGTTTTCCTACCTAGCGAATGGGGACGAGTTTTCCCGAGACGAGTTTTCCGGAGACGAGTTTTCCCGAGACGAGTTTTCCCGAGACGAGTTTTCCCGGGACGAGTTTTCCTAAATTCAGGATGTACACCATCACGTATATCACGAGAAAGCATAAACACCTCACATCTTTAAAATGGACGAAACCGGGCTCAAAACTGGAATACTTGTCTCAGGATAGGTAAAACTAATTCTCAAACCGAACAATTTTTATTTTATTGGTGCTTCTGCGTAGTTGTGTACATATGAAATATTTTCGTCTTTAATTTAAAAGAGTGGCATGAACAGATACTTTTTTTTTTTTTAAAGGGAGTCACCACTGGACAAAGTTCAAAATAGACTTCGTAATCTAGTGGGGGATGCCCTTTTATTTTCCCTGCAACCACTTTCCCACAGAACAGACGTTGCGAGCCTGTCTCTGCTTTATCGTTATTATCATGACAAGTGCTCGTCTGAGCTCAAATCTATGGTCCCCCCCCCTGTCCTGACTTTCACAAAAAACACTCATCTAGTTGAAGCCACTATCAATAATTTCCCAGAGATACAGAAAGGGTTACGCAGAAAGATGGGTAAAAAGAGGAGAGGAAAAGAGGGAATAAAAAAGAGACACCTGGAGAGAAAGAGAGAGATAGAAATTTTAATATAAAGATATTACACAGAATTTAAATTCTATTTAAACTTATATGACCTCGAGCAATGCTGGGTACCTCTGCTAGTTTAATATATAAAGGGGAACTATATGTTAGTGTGTATGTATGTATGTATGTATGTATGTGTGTGTGTTTGTATATGTATAGATTATGTCTGAGCAGAGCTAGGCTGATAAGCCACCAGACTACTCATCGGCGCAGTGGGCCACAAAACAGTCTTGTGTTGCCAGAGCTAACCTGTATCAACTGTGGGCAGACGTGCAAAACAGCAGGCGGTTTGAAGCGGCATTTGATTATACATGGAAGTGACCATCAAGAACGTGCTGCTAGTGGCGCTCATGTCCGCACCATGTGTTCCAAAGAATACCAGAGTTTGGCAGGGCTTAAAAGCCACCTTCGTGCGGCCCATCATTTATATATATATATATATATCTTGTTATTGAAATTTAATAATGAACGTTTCTGTTGAGAGCACAATTTATTATATACGGCATAATCGCGTTGACACACCGGTTCTCGTCAGGTCACCGCATTGAGCCTGGTTAATACCAGCTGGGTGACCATTTGGGAATTCTAGGCACTGTATGTGCTCTCCGCTTATCTCTGCATTTGTTTCCAGCCGTCCTGTACTTCACTTGCCACTGGTATTTAACAATGTCGTCTCAGGAAGGTGTGGTTGGAGATTGCGCACCTCCTGCCACAAAAATTTCACGCGCAGGCAACACCGTGAGTATCCTTAGTCTGTCCAAGACTGAAGGAGCCTGTTGTATTGAAATTTATTCAAATTTTCAATAAACCCTTATAAACCCGTAAGGAAGGTATGTAAAATTATAATTATTTGACAAGGAGTACAGATAAACAAGAAAAACCTTATTCCATGGAGTTTCGAAGAATGCAATTCTTCTCATCAGAAGATGCCCTTTTCTCTTCCCTGCAACCTCTCTCCCACAGAAGAGACGTTGCAAGCCTGTCTCTGTTTCATCGCTATTTCCATGCCAGGTGCTCGTATGAGCTCCAATCCCTCGTCCCCCTCGCCAATCTTTCACAAGAAACACCCGTCATCATGTTTTTTTCCCATTCTTTTCCTCCTTCGCGGTACGGGTTCGAGCCTGCCTTCCTACTACCACTTTTTTTGTTTTTTTTGCTCAACATACACCTCCAAATACTCAGGCAACGCCGGGCTGCAATGCTAGTTCATAAGAAAACAGAAATATAAATATAAATGTCCAGGGTAAAATGAAGTTGCAAGGAAAACCATCATATCATGGTGAAGAGAATATTTATTTTCTCATAAATTATTTCCATGATCAAACGTCATATCATGTCTACACAAGCCATGAAAACTGCAGACCGGAAGTTACAACAATATATATATATATATAAGCAATATTAGATACGGATGTGTAGGGGATTAGATTCCTATGTAAATTTGTCATAAAACGATACCTCATTTCTGATCATTTCTAACTTTTAAGGACAGTTAACTAATTTTTTCTCACTAATCCAAAGTTCAAGTTACAAGATTGTAAAACTAAGCAGAATCACCTACAAATAGTACTCTTCCTACCCAAACGCACAGAATATATCTGCCATAGCAAAAAAAGAAAAATCGAATGTAAATAAAAAAATTCACAAACGGTACAATAAAAGCATCAGTTGACAAAGTCATGCTCAATATCGCTCACCAGTTGTCACCTTGTGTCATACACTAAGACAACCTATCCTTGTCACCTTGACAACGGTTCTTTATGTAGTTTCCAGAATAGCCAACAAAGCAAAAAAAGAAGATGAGGTGGGATTGAAAAAAAATAAATACACAACAAATTAATGTTACCAAACGTAAGCTACTCTTCTACCTACCTAGATAATTATTTTTTGTGATTTAACTTATTTTAAAGTGTTTTTTAATTAAAAATAACAGTAGTGCCAAACAAAAAAAAATTGTGGTCTTATTTGAGCCAGAATCGAGCCTTGATAATCGCTCAAAAATCGAAAATTGAACAAAATACTGACAGAAAATTACATTTTTACATGGTTGGTGAAATTTATTAGATGTGTTTCTACCAGTATTTTGCTTAATTTTCGATTTTTGAGCGATTATCAAAGCTCGATTCTGGCTCAAATGAGACCACAATTTTGTTTTTTGTTCCAACTCGATAGGCTTTGTATTCTCATATATTTTCATGTATCTTTAAGACTCACGTTACACATCCAATATTTCATTCTCATATGTTTTCATGTAACACCTATCTTTAAGACTTGCGTTACACATCCAACATATCATTCTCATATATTTTCATGTAACACCTATCTTAAGACTCACGTTACACATCCAACATACCATTCTCATATATTTTCATGTATCTTTAAGACATGCGTTACACATCCAACATATCATTCTCATATATTTTCATGTTACGCCTATCTTTAAGACTCGCGTTACACATCCAACATATCATTCTCACATATTTTCATGTAACACCTATCTTAAGACTCGTGTTACACATCCAACATATCATTCCCATATATTTTTATGTAACACCTACCTTAAGACTCACGTTACACATTCAATATATAATTCTCATATATTTTCATGTAACACCTACCTTAAGACTCACGTTACACATCCAACATATCATTCTCATATGTTTTCATGTATCTTTAAGACATGCGTTACACATCCAACATATCATTCTCATATGTTTTCATGTATCTTTAAGACATGCGTTACACATCCAACATATCATTCTCATATATTTTCATGTTACGCCTATCTTTAAGACTCGCGTTACACATCCAACATATCATTCTCATATACTTTCATGTAACACCTATCTTAAGACTCGCGTTACACATCCAACATATCATTCTCATATATTTTCATGTAACACCTACCTTAAGACTCGCGTTACACATCCAACATATCATTCTCATATACTTTCATGTAACACCTACCTTAAGACTCGCGTTACACATCCAACATATCATTCTCATTTGTTTTCATGTAACACCTATCTTAAGACTTGCGTTACGCAGCCAACCTATCATTCTCATTTGTTTTCATGTAATGCCTAAACTTAACTTTTACTGGTCCAGTTTCGCTTTTATACATCCCATATTTTTCTTGCCCTTCCTCTGCATCTACTAACTTATCCATTCTAATTCAATGTGACGAAACAAATTGCTGAAAAAATGTTGACAGATTAAAAGAGCTGATATGCCATGGAAACAATTGTCAAAATTCAGTGGAAAACAAAAACAAGAAAAAGCAGAGAAAAAAAAAGAAAGAAAAAAGTTTGAACTGTGTTAAATGCCTGCAGGAGTCATAAAAATGGGATTGATTCAACAGTATTATGTTCCTCCTCTTGCAAAGAGGGTCTTTAGGTTATTATGAGCTAGAACATCGATTTCATAATAAGTTAACTTTCATGAAGATTTGTGAAATAAAAATATATTATCCATCTTCTATAATATAAATCTCACCTGTCTGTTGAAATGTATGTATGTATGTATGTATGTATGTGTGTATGTATGTCTAAAACTTTTGACAGAGGCGACGGATTTTCATGAGATTGGTATCTTTTTGAAGCTTGACTCTTCGGACAAATATCGAAAAAATGGCTTAAAGCATTAATTCCTTCACCCTCAACTGGGCACTTTTCTACAAGGAGGGGGTCGCTTTTTTTGCCAATATTTTCGAAAGTCATCCCTTCTTTTCGATTGACTAGCCTTCGTCACTTCCAGTTTGGCAATGGATGCAACAGTAAAGATGTCACATTTTTTTTTCACGTTCTTTTTCTCCTTCACGGTATGGGTTCGAGCCTGCCTGCCTACTGCTACTTGTTCTTTTTTGCTCAACGCACACCTCCAAACACCTGGGCAACGCCAGGCACCCATGTTAGTCTAATATAGAAAAGGCAAAATCTGTGTGTGTATGTGTTTGTATGTCTCGCAAAAATGGGATTGTTTCAACAATATTCTTGGTCCCCGACCCCACCCCGCAAGAAAGGTGATTGGGTTATTCTGAGCTAGAACATTGATTTGATAAGTTAACTTTCATGAAGATTTGTGAAATAAAAATAAATTATCTATTATATAAATCTCACCTGTCTGTTTAAATGTATGTATGTATGTTAGTATGTCTCACAAAAACTTTTGACACAGGCAACGAATCCGAATATTTTGAAGCTCGATGTCTCGGACAACGAATATCAAAAATTGGCTAAAAACATTAATTCCTTCACCCTAAACTCCACCGTTTTGTACAAGGAGGAGTCGATCTTTTTTCGCCAACATTTTAGCAAGTCATTCTCACCGTTGAATTGACTTCGGTTAATTTCAACGCTCTTGACTTCCGGTCGCATCATGGAGATATCAGCTAAGACGTCAGATTTTTTTTACTTTCTTTTCTGCCTTTGTGTCACGGGTTCAAGCCTGCTTGCCTACTACCACTTTTTTCTTTTTTATGCTCAACATACATCTCCAGACACCCGGGCAACGCCGGGCACCCAGGCTAGTCTATTATATAAAAGCGAAAATGCGTGTTAGTGTGTGCGCTTTTTTGTATGTCCGGCAAAGGCTTTTTTCGGGGGGAAGGGGGCATTCGGGGGAGGGGGTACCATTTCTTAAAACTTTTTATATACTCTCTAGATTATAACATCTACGATTTGTGAATGGACGTTGCATCTATCTTTTATTTTAGCGACTTTTATTTTATAAAACTCACTATTCTGTCTTCGCGCATGTTTGTATTTTTCATATAAATAAAGCGAAAGTAATCAAAGAAAATAGGATCTACCTGGCACTCTTGCCAGGGGCGTCCAGAAAGCAATAAGCTTTGATCAATGTGGAGAAAACCCATCATATCAGACAATTGCTATCATTTGGATACTCCCCTTTTTGTAGGGAGCTGGTTTTCCCCAACATCTTGGGGAACAAGCTTAACTGGCTCATCCTGTGTCAACTCTTCACTTAACTTTTTAATCGTTTAATTTCAACGATTCTCACACTTTTCTGCCCTCTTAGCGTCGTGGTAACATATCACCCTTTCTTTCCCTTTTCCGCCTTCACCTCAAAGCTTCAGGTTCGAACCTACCTGCCTACTAACACTTTTTTTTTGTCTTACACACACACACGCACACACACGCACACACACGCACACCGAAAAACACCCAGGCAACGCTGGACACCCCCACTAGTCTATATATATAAAAGGCAAAATGTGTGTGTGTTTGTATGTATCGCAAAAACTTTTGACGGAGGCAATGGATTTCCACGAGATCGGTATCATTTTGAAGCTCAGCCTTTCAGACGAAAAATATCGAAAAATTGGGTAAAAACATTAATTCCTTCACCCTCAACTGGGCACTTTTCTACAGGGACGGGTTGCAAAAAATCGTTCCTTCATGACAATTTAGCCATACACGCATTTCTTGAATTAGTTTAATTATAAAAAAAAAACAACCCAATTTCATTGACATGATCATAACTCAGTCGGTTAAGTAGTAGCATCGTCATCTTTAGATTACAATTCGAGCCGAGATGTCAGTTTTTTTTTTGTTTTTTTTTTTGATTTTTAAAGTTTTAATATCGAAACAGGCTTATTTATGCCATTTAAAAAAAAATTTTTCCATCACGTTTGCTGTTTTTTTTTGTTTTTTTTCCCCCGATTTGTTTTAAGATTTAAGAAGTTTTAACATCGTTCGCTTAGTCTTTATTTTGCTGTTTTCGTTTTTTTATTCATAATTAGACAGGGTTATTACGTTCGTTTATTCTTTATTTTCCATTTTGTTTCGATTTAGCCCCCCCACCCACACACACACCTCCAAATGCTCGGACAATGCCGGGTACCCCCGCTAGTCTAATAAATAAAAGGAAAAATGTGTGTGCGCGTTTGTATGTCTCGCAAAAATTTTTGACAGACGCATTGGAACGTAACAAAATCGGTATTATGTTAAAGCTCGCTCTCTCGGACGACAAATATCGAAAAATTGGCCAAAAACATTAATTTCGTCATCTCCTTTCGATTGACTACCCTTAATTTCAACGCTCATGACTTCCGTTTTCACAATGGATGCATCAGCTAAGATATTTTTTTTCACCTTCTTTTCTTCCTTCTCCTTTGCGTTACGGGTTCGAGCCTGCTTGCCTACTACCACTTTTATTTTTAACACCTCTCCCCACCCTCCACACCTGGGAAATCCCGGGTACCCCCGCTAGTTCAAAATAAATTAGGCACAAGGCCATTCAAAGTGTCACTGTACTTTATGACTGTCGAATATTTCGTATTTCTAGCTAGAGTCTTCAATAACCAGAATACTACATCCATTTCAGGGGTCGTCCGACTTAAGATTCCCAAATCAATTTTTTTTTAATGCTGTTCCTGTACAGTTCTAGGAGGTTCACCCTCCCAGGCTTTGCCTTCTCTCTTTGAGAAGGGGTTAGTCTATTTCTAGTTGCCGTAAGCGCATGTTGGAGAATGCCGACAGAGCTGAACAGGCATCTTTTGTAGGGTCAGAGTGAATCTCCATTGAAGCGCTGACGTTTCAATCCCAATTTCTGACCCTTGTGTCACATTTATCACGGTGGGACAGAACTAAATATTTGATATACTTTTTAATCCACTTTCTCCCTCCCTCCTTTCGCTTTATTCTTTCCTCTTCTTATGTTTCTCTATTCTTTCTCTCCTTCCCTTCATTCTTTCTCTCTCTGTTTTCTTCTTCCTATCTCTCCTATTTCTCGACGCCATCTCTCCCTATCTTGTCGCTCTACCGTTCTCTTCTTTTTTATTCTCTTTTGTCTTTCATTCTCTTCCCTCTCGACTCTTTCCATCCTTCTCTTTCCTCTGTATTCCTCCTTCTCCCAACGTTTAATTCTCTACTCTTTTTCTCCCTTCTCTCCTTCTCCTCCCTCGTTTCTCCCTCACTTTTCCTCCTCCTCTCACGTTTCAACCTTCTCTCCCCCTCTTCCGTTTCTCCCTTCTCTCCTCCTGCTCCTCCACTCGTTTCCCCCTTGTCTCCTCCTCCTGTCTCGTTTCCTTCTTCTCTCCTCCTCTTTCGTTTCTCCCTTCTCTCCTCCTCTTTCGTTTCTCCCTTCTCTCCTCCTCCTGTCTCGTTTCCCCTTTCTCTCCTCCTCTTTCGTTTCTTCCTTCTCTCCTCCTCTTTCGTTTCTCCCTTCTCTCCTCCTCCTGTCTCGTTTCCCCCTTCTCTCCTCCTCTTTCGTTTCTTCCTTCTCTCCTTCTCCTCTTCCTCTCTCTCTACGCCCCACCCCGCCTCTGCCGTTTTTCTACACTTTCTCTCCCACTTCCTCCACGAAAGTTCCGCACGTGTCAAATGAGACGCATTCTATCGGTTCTCCATGGCAACCTAACCTAATCCCCGCCCCCCACCAGTTTTTCTATCATCTAATGATGATAAAACAAGGAACGATGGGGTAAGGGAGAGGGGGAGGGGTGGGGGGAAAACACGGCCATCTTTATTAGAAAACGGAGAAAAGGAGCGGCGGGGGTGGGGGGGGGGGCACAGAAGATTCTTCGACGATTGGAAGATAAAAATAGTTTAACCGCACGAAATATTTAGCATCGATTCAAATTTAGGGTTGAACAGTAATAAATTTGAAATTAAATAAAATTTTTTTAAAGTGCAATTTTCAAATAAAAAAAAACAACAGAATACGATGCATAAGTGACAAAAATTATTTAATTGTTTTGGTACTTGTACAGTTTAACGAAGACATTAAAAAAATGAAAATATCGAAAAAAAGGTTATATTGTACGTATCCGTTATGGAATGAAGTTCTCCGGCAAAAATATTCACTTAATTAAGTAGATGTTTTTTTTTTAAATTTTATTTATTTATTTATTTATTTTTCACAGCGAAAAAACATTTTGTTATGATACCGAGCAAAAGGTTCAATTTTTAGGAAGAAAGAAAGGGAGTGTCGGCACTTTAAACTGAGTTATCTTCCGTGGCGTGTTCACCAAATTCAAAGATGGCTACCTTCAACACGCTGTAAAAAAAAACAAAAAAACAAAACTACTCAATCAAATTAAGTAAAAATTTTTTTCAGGGATCTTCATTAGAATACGCCGACTGCCTCCCTGCAGAGGGTAAAAGTCCCTCAATGGGGGTCCTGGATATGACCTTAAACTATATCCAGTGGTGAGGTCCCAGCTTGTGGGCTTTGGGGAGTGTGGAGCCACCCTTTAATTACCATTGCTCCCAGGCCCACTCTGACCCGGAGTGGTAGTACCTGCTAGGGTTCCAACTATGGGTTAAATAGAAACCGACATGAAAACAACAAATATATTCTATTAAAAAAACATTTCTTCAAAATCTTTGGATTCGGCATTAAATAAGGGTTGATATGCCGTAAAACAAAAACAACCAACCATTTTCCCCCCATATTTTCATTTTTTTAATGTCTTGATTAAACTGTACAAGTATCATTGTTTTTTTATATATATATATATATATTATTAAATGAAGAATCATTTCGAACAAAAATGCATTCAATACTAGCAAGCCATTCGGCGTTGCCCGTTTGTAAAATACGCTTAAATACGATACTCTAATTTATGCAGCTTTCATATTTATTATTACAGAGCTAATACTCTATTGCTTATTATATTGTACCTAACATATAATAGTTATTTTTATTTATTTAATTATGTATTTGCATTTTCACCCCAAACAAGGCACA